>NW_028327182.1:65292461-65595491 GCF_987537825.1 Furipterus horrens
TTACCTTACAATACAGAGACTTCTGCTTCATGTTCAAACAAGGCACAAACAGAGCATCAACAGGTTGGAGAGGGCCCCTTCAGCAGGTCCACATGGCTCTGATTGGAGTTTTAACATTTCAACCATCGGCATTAATTCTGATGTCCCCATTCAGGTTGTAGGGTCTTAATCATACCAAGGAAGTCACTGACATTTTCAGAACAGATTTGCCAGGGATGAAGGGTTAAATTCTTTGAAGTTCTGCTATTCTCATAAATTAAATCATGAATATTATTTTTAGCTTTTTCTATCCTCTATCCATAGGAGCTAAAAGCCTTAGATGCCACCAATGAGGCTTTCTAACTTGCACACTTCATTTCAATTGCTAGGTCACAGGCCTAAGCCTCACATTATCTTTCTTTAATGATCAGTCATTCAGCAAGAGACACCAGATTCCATTGTTCTCAGATGTGGTACCTTTTCTGAACCTTTCAAAAGCCTGGATATTGTACTTACCAAAGCATTCTCTTCCATGCATATCCCACTCTAGTTCATCACCAGTAGAAGTTTTAACAATCCCAGGCCCTCACCCCTCAACAAGGTTGGGTTTTAATTTCTAGCTAGCACATGGAGGATCCAGCTCTATAATTCCCCTGCAGAGTCTGTGTTCTTGTATCACTTCTGGCACCATCTGTCTTAGGTTCTCTGGGAAATAGAAATGAGGATAAAGATTTGTGTGAAACAAGTTTATTGAGAAGAGATCTTGATATTGATGCCTATAAAGAAATAGCAGGAGTAACCTTAGGCAGAGGGGGAATTTGAAGTTTGTTGTTGAGTTTCAGCTGGGATGACCTTTCAGAGTTGCCTACCATGAGGGTAGAACCAGGCCTCTATATCCCCACTTCATCCATGTGAGAAGCCCCTGTGGAGATGCTGCGAACTTGGGCAGGGTGGCTCCCTTCACTGAGGGCAGGTCCTAGAGAGGGAGGGACTCAGCCGAGAGCCAGGAACCACCAACACTCCCATCAACTGAGGAATGGTGTATGGGATCCTGGGAACCATTGCAGCTACTGCAGTCCCTTTTAAAACTCCTCTTGACCTATCTGTACCTTAGTAAGCATTGATTCTACCCAGGCTCCATTGTCATGCTTTTTCTTTGCTGCACATTTCTTTGGGAGTAGAGGGACTTATCACATCTACTCCCTGCACCTGGATCTCTATGGTTTCCCACCTGATGGTTCATACTTCAATTTGCACTCCTTTTGACTACCCACCTTTGTCATCTGCCCAAGTTTCTGATTCACCCCCTAAATACTATTTCTATTTTTGTGTTTTGACTGCTTTCCTATCTCACACACTATAGACTGAAGTTTGGGTTCTCCTGTCTGTCCCCAGCACTGATACCACAACTTTCCTGGAAGAAGGAATTGGATGGATACCTTACTGCACATTTCCTGCTTATTGTCTTGGTACATAATTTGCTCTCTCCTTTACCCTCAAACCACAGTCCATCATCCACATGCTGCTGGAAGACACTTTCTCAAATAAAAATCTTTATCCATGTGATAACAGTTATTGAACACATGCCATGTCCTGCTTAGATTATTTTCTGGTATGCCATGGTAAATGATACAGAAAAAGTCCCTGCTCTCATGGAGCTTACATTGTAGTTGAGAGAGACAGGCAATTACAATGAATAAATAAATAAATAAAGGAAAGAATGTACAGGTAAATATTAAATAGTGATAATGCTATGCCAAGAATTAGAATAATATTATAGAGTGATGGAATGGCTATCAAAGGCTTCCCACTGTCTTCTCGGTACAATGGAGACTCTATCTTGGCACAAAAGGCTCCCATGGAGACAAATTCTGGGCCCCCCTAGTGAGAATTGGATGGGGATTATTTTGGTCCCCTGGATTTGATCATTTGGGTGGTAAGCTTTTCCTAGAAGGCCAGCAATCTGCCCTGGATACCCCCTTTCTTCTCCTCTTCCTCCCCTTACTCTCCAAGATCTCCAGTGCCGGGACAATAGTGCTATGAGCCATAGTGACAATAAACCAACTGGCCTCAGCGGGTTTATTCTTATCAGTGATTGAAACCAGACAATTAACAATTCATTTAAATGGTGGCTTTACCATTAATCTTAGAAATGCTGAATGGGACATGAATTTTTGGAGGAGAGATTGTTTTTGAAATCTGGAGGAAAAAAACTCATTTCTACTGAGCTTGTTACTCGGGCTTTATTTGCAAGCCCCCACATGCTTAGCATGGTCCTCTCTAGCTCATCTCTTCCTCACTGAGGTTATGAGAGGAGACTATGTTAAGTTCAAAAACGAACAGAAGCAGAACAGAATCAAGCATGTTATCAGTGGGTTCCATGTCATGGCTGATAATTCATCAAAAATGCCGGTTCTCATCAGGAAGCATGATTTCATTTCCCTGCACACATGAAAGAAGAGCAGAAACTTGGCTTCTCTCAGAAGTGGAAGCTCCTGGCAATCTTGCTTTGGCAGGCCCTACCTTTGCTAACTTATCAGGGCACCTAATCATTAACCTGAAGAAATTGATGACAGATTCCATAAATACCACTGGTGCCCAGCCAGAGCTCCTTTCCCCCTTCGTTTGGGCTTTGTCTTTATTACCTTGTCTCCTCTCTCTTTGCAGACCTGAGTCACTATCTTATCTTCAGTTCCCCCTAGCGTCAAGTATGGCAAATTACCTGTAGGAGTGTGTTTACAACAGCTCCAGCTTACCTGCTCCATGCGGACTGAAAAGATGTTGAAACAAGAAAAACAAACATGTATTGCTGAGGGGAGTTTCAATTTTTATTTTAAGCGCAACAGACAGTCTCATCCAAAATTGTGAGATATTTATCTTTTATTATTTGATTACAGTATACACACAAAAATCACAACTTTATAAATCAGACTTTATAACGTACAATCAGACCTGTTAGGTATTTTTCTATTATTATTATAGTAAAATATTATTTATGAAAATTTGTTCTGAATGTTTATATATGAACTTTAATGTAAATGATATTGGTTCTGTAAGGTTGATATTAGTCACATTGATTGACTTTTTGAGAGGAATCACCATGTTTTACTGAAAAAATTGTGTAGCATTGGGGTTATGCTGGTATTTCTGAGGCTTATAATAGTCTTAAGAAGGGTGGGGTGATCCATATGATATCAAAAAGCCTAGGAAGACCATTCTGCAGCTAAAAATGTTACCTTGTGTCACATAGCCTGAAATGATACAATTACCTTGAGCTAAAGTCAAATATTCATATAAAAAAGTAGATGTCATTTGAGCTGAGTATTCATCAGCTCTTTCTCCTTCCCATGATTAAACCTCGAAAAGCCTAACTCTGAGCCACTGAAAAAGGTAGAAAAAATGGTACTGAGATGAGGAAGCTAAAGAACAGAAGGAGAAGTGGGACAAGAAGAGGATATAGATGCATTCTAGGAGGTACAAAAGAAATGTGAATAGGGAGCTCATAGCTTTACTTCCAGCTCTCTTTAGGCACAGATTTTTAAAATTGATAATTCATGAGTCCTTATGAAAATTTCTCTCCCTCAACTATCAATGGTGCTGGTCAGAGGCTGAAAGAGAAAGACCTTCATCCTTTATTTTACTTGTTGAATATTCACTCATTAAATCCTTCCCACAATACTATGAAGTAGGTGCTTTTATAATGTTCCCTGCACAGGTAAACTGGGCATAGAGAAGTTAAGTGACTTCTTAGTCACTTCTAGAGTCACTTAGCAAGCGAGCAAGGGGGCAGATTCCAGCTGGCCATCTGGCCAGCATACACATGCTGGAGTTCTTACTCCAGCTGGAACAGTGTTTGGCTGGGGTTCGGCAGCATGAACTTTTCTGGTTGTAAGACATTAAGTCAGATGACTTGTTTGACTTGTTGCGGTAGATCTACCAAGATCTTTTAGATAAAATTGACTGATTATCAGTGCTGTTGTGTCTGAAAGAGGATAGTCTTGTACTGAAGCTTAATTTAGCACGCAGAATTATAGGTTATCCTCCCAGATTCTAAGCTGAATTCTGTACCAGAGGGTTGGAATCCAGCTGGCCTCAACTTCTATGAGTTTGTGTGGTAGAGATGATGATACTCTCTTCCCCCACAATGGACACCTGTTTTATTAATTGCTTTTTGTAAAACAAAGATAAGATTTCTTTAAAAATTCTTGTCATCGTGGTTTAAGTGTTTCAAAAATTATCAGTTTAAAATGTTCACAGCAGTAGATATTAGAGACCTCTTTCCTCTGTGGCCCTGACCATAGTTGTCAATGTTGTTCTGGTGGGACCAGAGAAAGGTGAGGAGAAAAACCAATTCCATCACTGAAACTCAAACTTACTTGCAAATGCAAGCAAGCCATTGAATTAAAAGAACATTAAATAGGAATTAAGCTTACTCTTATTATAGTGATTGTTTATGCTTCTTTTTTCCCAACTGTGATTTTATCTAGTATGTTAGAATTATTACAATGATAGGAGATCTAATTCCAGATCAACCAGTGAAAGCTGGGTAGTTTTAACCACTGACATCTGCACACAGCTAGGTAAGACCCATGCCACTTCTGTTATGCAGGGTTTCCTACTGTATTTCTGAAAATGTGCTTAATTGTCACAGAGTAAAAAGTAAATATTGGGATGGTTCCCAAGGACGGTGATACTCTTAAAAAGGTGATTCTACTTTCTCTGTTCTTTAAAAACAACTTAAATAAACATATGAAATAAGATCCCAGTCCTATCACCTCTGATTACTGGTCCATCTAAAATTCCATTCATTTAGAATGGCTGAAGAGATGGATAATATCCTTGGAAAGATTTTAAGTCTAGACTATGGGGCAAGTCAGTTTTATATTTTCATGTAGAAAAAAACTGTTCTGCTCACAGAGCCAGATGGTAGACAGAATTCCTCTACTTAATTCTGGAAACTGTTCATGAAAGAGCGTGCTCTGTGTACATTGACAAAGATGAATGGTTTGGAAAGGGCTTCCACCAAAAACAGAAACTTGATTTGCAGTTGAGGAGGGTTTGTCTGTTTCCTAAGTCACTGAGGTTCTAGAATAGCTTTAAGAAAGGTGTGAATTGAAATTAAATCTGAAATCATGTGGTAAGTAACATCTCCCTGTATACTTACATGTTTGGGTGCGTGATTAATTTCTGTTCATTTGGCAGAACTGTTATTACAAATCACAATCTGAAATAAACTTCTTATACTCAATTTGTGAGCTGAAATGCATTTGCTTAGCACCCAAGGATTAGATTTTTGCCAGTGTTTGTAACAAGGAATGACTAAGATGTGTGTTGCAAAGAGAAAATTAAGGGAGCTGGTATATCATCTTTGTGAACAATTCAAAATAATATTGTGCTTCAAAACTAACCAGTGTAGGATTAGCATTTTTGCATTATATGTTCACATGCAGAATTTTGTGTATATTGCATTTCTCTTTCCAGAAGTAATTAGGGGATTCAGGTAAAACCAATTATTTGTGAATACTTTGTCATATAAAAAGGTCCCTGTGCTGAACCACACACTGGGAAATGGTAAATCAGTGGTTCCTTCCAGGGTCTGTTTTGTTCGATTACACTTAAATTCCATAATATTTTACCCTTTTCATTTTGTGCTCATGTTTTCAGTGGTTTATGAAGTAACAATCTCTAGATTTCATTCCAAATGGAAAGTTGGCATGAAAACTCTCAATCCAATTATTCCTGTACGTATTTTGAAACAAATCATTTTGGCTTTTTTGAAAAAATTTATAGAAGGTGATAAAAATAGGAAATTTCAGGTTTCAGATGTTTTATTGCATTCTTGTAGCATAATAACAGCTTCATTAAAAATAATTTCTCAATACAATGTGAACTTTGTGAGATGCCTAAAACACATTTGCTGACTTTCTCTTTAAAGCTTTGTGTGAAAAAAAGTTGTGTTATTTTATATTTTCTGTTTCTTTTATTTTGCTAAGATTTTGTGAGATACTGAATAACTAGTCCCAAATGTATGATTATAAGGATTGCAGAGCCTGGAACTTGGTACTACTCTTGGGGATGAGAACTCAGGAACTTTCAAGCTGGGATCATATTCATGCAGAGACTAGAGACGCTAGGCATGGTTTCAGGGCTTCTTTCAAACTCCTACACTAAGAGCCCTTACCCATAATGAGGTGGACGTGGAAAAGTTCTTCTCTAGCACACTCAAATATTACAGAGCTCTTTGCTCAGTCATTAGAAGAGACATAAAGGGGAAAGCAAACGTGTTCCTCTCCCCTTCTAATCTGGGGAATGATTGCTTCACAGGCTGAACAAATTTTAGGAGAGTGGAAAGGAATCTTAAAAATCATCTAATATAGGTGTACTTTTGCTATTCTAGTCTCCTCTTCAAAATCCCTCTTCCAAACAATGCTCAAATGTTTCCAGTGGTGGGAAATTTAGTTTCCAAAGGCAGCGGGCCTTTCGTCTGTGAACAGCCCCAGTGTTACAGAGTTCTTCCTGCTATCAACTGAAATCTGTCTTCCTGTAATTTCCCCCCATTGTTCCCAGTTATATGTCTCAGACCCAGAAAGAAACAGGCCTATTTTCCATTCTATGACAGCCATTCAGCTCTCAGAAGGGAGGCAGTGGGTAGAGTGAGAGAGATTTGTGGGCAAAGTCCTGTTCTCTCTGACCTGAGTTCTCCTGTCCTGTAAAATGCTGATTATGAAACCTGACTTACATTATGGTTATGAAGATTCAAGAAAATGTGGGTAAGGCACTTAGTGCAGTTTTTGGTGTATAGTAGCTGCTCAATAACAGATTATTGTTATGATTACTACTGAACGTGCCTAGTAATTTCCCCTGGAGGCTTTTTTTCTTTATGGCTAATTTTTCTCCATTTTTCATCTGTTTTTCCTATATTGTAGTTTAGGGCTCCTACTTCTTCTTGGTCATTCTACTTTTGCCCAGTACACTTTTATCCTTTTTTTAAAAACATGGTGCTTGCCAGATAACAGAGTGGAACTTTCTCCAGGAGCCCTGTCCCTGGTCATTTAAACTGTATGAGTATCCACAAAGGGTGCTCTATTCTAATTCTTTCTTTCAGAGACCAAATATCAGAAAATAACTGTTAAGGGAGTGGTAGGCGTTTTACGGAATTACATTTAGCATTACTCTAAGTGGACATTTTCAAATTATTAGAGAAATGTTAAAATTTAAAAATGCAATAGAACCTCAGTCTAAGAGTAAATATTTAATAATTATATAAAAAACAAGTGGTTATTAAGGAAAAATATGCCTATTAGTTAATGTTCCTTATAAAATAAGCTCTAAAGCAAAAAGTCCTAAACATTTGCCTAGAATGACCAGGATGGAGGTGTTCAGCTCATAATAAAATTCCTCTTCTTCTTATATTGTTTCTTTTGCAAATAATACAAAAACAAGTGTAATAATATATTTTGCTTAAAGGTGCCAAGACTTGTACTGTTCACTTTCAGACTTTCTTTTATTGTGTTTGGAAACTAAAGCCCAGCTACAGGGTGAGGAAGGAGGAAGAAAAGGAGTGTTGGATGGAGATAGAAGAAATAACTGGATGCAGGAACACTACTGTGCAGTCACTTAAAACAGTCTTTAGTTTCAGAAACTACCTGAAGAGCCTCCTGTGTTTGAAAATGAACCCATGTTGTCCAGCTCTTTCAACCATGCAGCTTTTTTTTTTTTTTTTTTTTTTTTTTTTTTACATAAAAGCCATTGTATCTATCAGCATCCGACCAGGAAACCTCTGACATTTCAAGTTAGGATGATTCAGGAGTGTGACTTACAAAGGTGTGGGCAGGCTGTTGGGAAGCCCGCAATAATAGTGCAGTAACCAGTGCTAATAAAACAGAGCTGCTACCATCCCTAGACCCAGAGGGACCCAGTAGTTACTGGGACCTGGGAGAATCATGTAATGAGAGGACCATCTTTGTAGGATGGAGGGGCACAGCCAGCTCCAGGGGACCCCAGAGGGAAGGAGCTAGAGCAGCAGTTCTCAACCTGTGGGTCGCAACCCCTTTGGGGGTGGAACGACCCTTTCACAGGGGTTGCCTAAGACCATCAGAAAACACATATAATTACATATTGTTTTTGTGATTAAACACTATGCTTTAGTTATGGTTGGGGGTCACCACAACATGAGGAACTGTATTAAAGGGTTGCGGCATTAGGAAGGTTGAGAACCACTGAGCTAGAGGAATAATGTTTCTAAGTCTTTTCTCAGTCTCTCATCAGGACTCCTTATTGGCCAAGCCTAACTGGAATTTAGAGGGCAAGGGGGCCCATTGTGTTCCAAACAGGTCAGCCTTCCTTAGCAGAGAGCCTGGTGCACGGGGAGAGGAGGGGGAGTGGGTTTAGAAGTGCCAATGGGAGCTGCCTGGCACAGTACTGAATACCAAGGCATAATGTTGGGCTGATCAGTGTTTTGTTGAGTAATGTAAACTGTAGGGTTTACCAAGTTTGCGTTCTTGCAAATCATATACAATGTTTTTCTCTTTCTTGAATCATGATTTAAAGTGCTCTGTGTTTGAAAATTATTGCTTGTTCATAGAGGGTGTGTGTGTTAATTCTTGCCTAAGCCCTTAGATGGCAAGTTGGAAAACTGGACCATGACATGAGGGACAAGCAGGCCTGATGTTCTCTTTGTGTGGGATGGAAGACAATAAAATTGGGCTCAGAGCGCAGTTTTATTCTTCTCTCTCTCTCTCTCTCTCTCTCTCTCTCTCTCTCTCTCTCTCCCTCTCTCTCTTTCTTTCTTTCTTTCTCTCTTTCTTTTTTTGGAACTGGGTTGCTGGATTCCCACACATGATGTTATTTAAAACTGAATAAGCCAGACTTTGGGAATTTCTCTGTGAATTAGTGTCATTGTTTGATTCATGCCTTCTGAGTTAGATGCTAAAGGGTGGGACATGGGATCAACCCTGAAGGAAGTAGCTGTAGCTACTCTCATTGAGCTGAGCCTTTGACTGGGGAAAGGAAACTGTCTCTGGGACTATGAGAAAGTTCAGTTTGGATTCAGAGGTTTGGAGTCTCCAAGATTTCCACTGGCAGTGATAGATATGGCTTCCTCCAGGTGGGAGCCCTGCTGAGGTGTGGTTGGGACCTGATAGTGATACTTCTAGGAGTGACTGTGTGACAAGATGCTGTCTTTCTGATAACCATAAATTTTCCATACATTCTAGTGAAAGGTCACAGTTACTGACATCTGAGGGAGAAAATGAGAGCAGGGAGATTAGGAGAGCAGAATTCCTTATCCAAGATGGGAGAGGGCATCAGGAAACATTTATCTTTGGGAGATGCTGTGTCCAGAAGAGCAGAGGCAACAGCATGGCTGCAGGAAAAAGTCAGGATGAAGGAACCATACCCAGGTGGGCATATAGATCCTGGGGGTTTTGCCATAAGTAATGAGGTATTAAAAATAAGTTTGCTCTCATTTCATGGTCAGAAGCTAATGAAGCCAGCTCTATATGCTATGCAAAATATGTATCAGCAAAGCACAACTTCTCCTTCAGTCCAAGGACTTGTTGCTTGTACTAAATTATTTGCTCTACTTAATAAATATGCTTCCTGATGGGTCACTCAGCTTAGTGCAAAAAATACATTAGTAGACAAGCTCTCATTTTTGGGGTGATGATGGGATGTGCCAGGCTGGTATACTCCGAGCCTAGAAATCTGGGAAGATGTATAGGGCTGAGTGGCAATTCTGGCATAGAAATGTAGACTTGAAGCCACAGTTTCATTGAAAGTGTAGACATTCAGAGACATGTAAACCAGGGACTATTCCCCAGAAAGTGCATTGGTTTCATGGTCTGGTTAGAGTGGGGATTAAGCCTACGAAAAATGACTGTCAAGCTTGGTGGCCATGCATAAGTTATTAAATTTTACTATAGTTTCTTCATCTGAAAATAGGTATAGAAACGGTTGCCACCTTATAAGGTAGTTGTCAGGATGAAATGAATTGGTACATGTGAAGTACTTAGAAAATCGCGTGGAACTTACTTTTCATTTCATTCACTCATTTGTTCATTCATCATTCAAGAAATATTTATTGAGTTGTGTTCCAGGAACTGTTTTAGCTATAGATAACACAGGTGAAAATATTTGCCTGCATGGAGCTTATTAAGAGGGGCATAGAGCCATAAAGATCTTTATAGTTTCATCCTTTCCTTCATATCACACACTTCTCATATGTTGAAAAGATGTTCAGGGTTTAGGCTGCATGGGCCTCACTAACTTTGCTGATGTTAGGTATTTCTGATTCCTAACTGAAACTGAAGGAGGAAATGCATTCCTATTGAAATTGTTCATTCTTTCTGTATTGCTAATGCCCCTTGAGGATTTATGGGTTCAACAATGCTGAACTGAACTAGAGATTGGAAGTTTAACTCAATGGCTGACATATTTAGTTACAGTATTGAAAAGAAAGGCCCAGTTCACGATGGAATTGAGTTTTGGAAGTTAAACAAGAATAACTTCCAACTTTTGAACTTTGCAGTAGAAATGGGTGAAAGTTTAGAGTTGGTTCAAATATGCAATTTTTCTAGAGGTAAAAAAACATTTTTATTTTTTTGATGGGAGGGCCTTCCAGCAAGGGCCTGCATCCCCCAATTCAATTAAAACCCACAGAGAAATTCTCCACAGCTCCATGCCACATGGCTATAATTCACTCCAACATATGCTTTTTGGCAGAGAGTCCTGATTTAAATGTTTACAAATACTCCGCTTTGTTTAGGGCTGAATCTCAGAGTTCAACTCTTATATGTTTTAGTTGTATTAACTGATTCCAGGAAGAAACACTGGGAAGAAGACTTGAAAAAAAGCAAAGAAAGGAAGCCAACATTTTCTCCTCTTTGACTCATAGAACTTGGCATGGGAGAACCTCAGCTTTTTGGTGATTATCATAAAAAGGTTTATTCGTTCATTTATTCAACACATGCTTTTTGAGTCTACTTTTTACCAGGCATTGTACTTCCTGTTGGAGAGAATACAGTTAAAAGACAAAAACAAAACAAAAACAAGGCAATAACAGTACCAAGTAGTTCTGGCTCTGGACCTCAGGGAGCTTACAATTTAGTGGAAGAGGCACATATTAATAAAAACTATTGTAATGATCAGTGTAAGGGTAACTGGGGTGTTTCTAAAAAGATGTAAATGGCATTGTAAGAATAACAGGAGAAATTGCTTCATTAGGGAAAACAGGGTAAGCTTTCTTTAGGGAGGATAATTCAAGCTAAGCTCTGAAGGAAGACTTAAGGTTAACTTAATGAACAGGGAAAGACAAGGAACGGAGGGTTCCAGGAGAGGAAGCCACCTGTGTGGATACTGAGTGGTGCATATATGAGGGGGGACCCAAAAAATTAGAATTTATTTATAAAAAATAGTGTGTGTATTCTTACATGTTTAAACTTCAGTCACCTTCAAAGTACTCTCCATTTGATGTAATAAACCTACCAAGATGTTTTTCCCACTGCTCAAAACAGTTTTTGAACTTGTTGATTTTGATGCCTTTTAGTGGTTCTCCTAGTTTTCATTTAACTTCTTCTACATAGGTAAAACATTTCCCTTTGAGAATTTTTTTCATCCAGGGCAACAAACAAACAAAAAAGTCACTTGGAGGGAGACTGGGTGAATAAGGAAGGCAAGGCAGGAGAGTCGTACTGTTTTTCGGTCAAAAACTTCTGAACACTCAGCACTGTGGGTGTGGGCAGGTGTGCTTGTAAATCACCCATCATGAAATGGGCAAATGCGTTAAGGCTTCAAAAAAATTCACTGCAGCTAAATGCAGCCTCTCACAATAACACTACTGGTACAATGATACAGATAGGTTCCTAGAACACTTACCTAGTGGGAGAAGCCTGTACTACAAGGGGCTTGCCCTCCAGAATATAATTGATTTTTGGGGGGGTGGGGGTGGTGGTCCTCTTATAACATCATGAAAGGCTGACGTGGTTGGAGCAGAGACAGAGATTGGGAGAGAGGGAGAAGGAGGGCAATGTGGTGAAGAGGCTAGAGGGGAAGGAATACCAGATCCTGGCATGCTTTATTGCATACATTAAAAATTTCAATTACCATCCTCATAGAAAGCTGCTGAAATGTTTGAAGGGATGGTGTGAAAAGTATGGTTAGGTTTATTATGCAGTATTGGACAGGGCAACCTCTGGATTCCAATGCAGATCAGTTACCTGTGACAGGAAAGAGGGGAGCAAGCAAGGACTAGGCAGTAAAAGCCTCAGACCATAGTGAAGATGAGACAAATTTTGAGACCACTCAGGAAGAACTATCTTAGTGTCTTTGGTCTGTTATAATGGAAAGCCATAGACTGTATGGCTTAAACAACAGAAATTTATTTCTTACAGTTCTAGAGGCTGGAGGTTCAAGATCAGGGTGCCATTGTTACAGAAACAGGGGTGTCCAAAAACAAACCCCAGAGTTTGCAGCTGGAGGATGGGGAAAACGAAGCAGCTTTTAAGACGTCTTTGCATGCCTGGGGCTAGTTGCTAGTGTCTTTGTTATGCAAAATGGCTTTGATACTTCTAAGGCCTAAGAAGATGGGAGGAGTCTTGAAATGTGGGATGGTAAGGAAGGAGCCTACAGAGCCTGTGTAGGGTTCTGTGAATGGTCAAAACTGGTTGCAACATCCACTGCATCAGAGGATGCAGTCAGGGATATATAAGCAGCTGTGGACATGTTAGCTCTCTTGCGCGCTCTTGTGCTCTCTCTCCCTCTCTCTTCCTCTCTCACTCACTTGCGCTCTCTCTCGCTTGCTATCGCGCTCTCCCTCCATGTGGTTTGGAGGAGGGGGCTCTCCAGGTTGCTCTCTCTCTCTCATGCTCCCTCCATGTGGCTTGGTGAAGGGGACGTCTCCATGCAGTTTTGAGAAGCTAAGTTCTCCATGCGGATTAAAGAAGCTGAGTTCTCCATGTGGTTTTGAGAGGGCTCTCAAGGCTGCTTTAAGAGGCTCTCGCCATGCAGTTTTGAGGAGAGGAGATTCACGTGGTTTGCAGGAAGAAGACAGTTTATAAGGAGGCTGTGAATCCATTCAGTTCTGCATTAAAAGCTGGAGGGCACCACGGCACAGAAAGGACCTCCCCAATCAGATTTGAGTGATTAGAAGCTACTGGTAAAGCTGAACTGTGCCTAGGAAGTAGGGAAATGGTGTTTCCGACTTTTCTAAGGCTGGCCTGGTTTGGTAGGGGGAGGCAGAACTATGTGTTTGTGGGTATTTTAAAGAACATAAGACTCAACAACAGAAATCCACAAATAATCTAAATCTATTTAACTGTTAAATAAACAGTTCTTTTTCTTTTCACTAAACTCTAGTATTGAGAGTTGTAATTCTGGCGGTGGGCAATTGGGCCCCTAACTAAACAGACTGTGGGTTCTGTTTCAATCGGAGCAGCCCAGAGGTTCTGTTACACCATGATGGTTAGGGTCTGGTGAGAACCCTCTTCCTGGCTATATCCTCTGATAACTTTCCCTTGGTTTAAGCAGAGGAATGGGTGGGAGGTGGCAGCAGGGGAGGGAGGGAGAGACAGAAAAATAAAGGCAGAGAGAGATGGATATACTGTGGCTCTTCCTCTTTTTATAAGGACACTAATCCCATCATGGGGGTTCCACCCTCATGACCTCATCTAAACCTAATTACCTCCTGAAGTACTAACTTGCATACTCCACATACTATTACATCGGGGGTTTGGGCTTCAATATCTGAAATTTGGGAGGACATAAGCACTTAGTTCATAGTAGAAATCATAATCTTCTTACTGAAATCCTTTTTAAATTAGTTTATGGAGAAAAAATTATCATAAAATAATAAAATGCAAATTATACATTTCCTACTGTAGTGCTTAAAGTAGATGACCTAGTTTATCCCTTAAGATAAAGCCCAGAGGCATAGAATAGATCACGTTGTAAGTTTTTAAAACTCATTGATAAATATTATTATAAGGTGATTATCAAATTAAAGCAAAATTTAGACTATCTTATTTTGCAATTCTGTGGAGTCTTTATGAAGAGTTGGTATTTAAAACACCCACTTAGAGGTATTGATAATTTACCATATGATTCTAAAACAACATAGATTCAAATTTCCTAATCAGTTGCCTGACTGATCAAATAAATGCTACGAAAATGAGTTACTAAGATGACTATAAAACCAAGTTACTTTCCAAAGTAGAGCCCTTCCTTGAGCTTCAAATTAGAGAGCTTCACTATTTCTATGAAAGACATCTCTAAATCAAGATATTTGAAACCTGTCATGGTTTTACCCTTTTTGCTTCTCAGAATCTTCATTGCCACCACCCACAATCACCAGGCCCATGTGTTGGCCCCAGTCTACCCAAATGCACAAGCCAGAAACCTGGGAGGCACCTCATACTCCTTTGCTGTTTCATCATGTTCCACTAGTCACCAGACTCTACTTTTCGAGGTTGCTCAGATCCAGCCTTGCATCTGCACCCCACAGACACTGCTCAGTGCCCTATTTCTCAGCTTCCTCTAGCCAGAGTCTCAACTGGCCTCCCTATGTTGAGAATTACCACCATTTTATGTGGTGGCTTTCAAAGCAAGATTGCTGGATCAGTAGCAGCAGCTGGAAACTAGTTAGAAATGCAAATTCTTAGGTCCTACCTCAGACTTACTGAATCAGAAGCTTTAGGGGTGGGCCTAACAATCTGTGTTGGAATAAGTCCTCCAAGTAATTCTGATTATAGTAAAGATTGAGAACTGCTGCTCTAGTCCATCCTCTGCTGTGAGTTCTTCAAACCCAATGCTGACTTTGCCCCTTCTTTGTTTAAAACACTTAAACGGCCTCCTGTAACTAACGCGATAACATCCCCATTGAACTCGCACTTGAAACGGTTCCAAGCCCTTGTCATCTGACCCCTCCCTCCATATATAGCTTGATTTCTACTGCCACATTTGTCCTCCAGTAAGTAGAAAAGAATTGTTTTCCCACACACATATCTTTTCCAGTTTCTCTTTCTCCTACCTAAAAATGCTGACCACACCATTATCTTCATTTCCCTCTTTCACTTTCTACCTGGAAATTCTTTCATTTCTTGCATTTAATCACCTTGCCAATTATCCCATGCAGTTTCCCCCAAATCCCTTGATTGGGTCAGTCACTCCCTTTACAAGCCTTGAATGATGTACACACTTCCCTCCTGTAATATCCATTCATGTACCCCTCCTCTTTTGAGTGCTCCGAGAGGCACATCTCTGTTTCTACTTCCATGCTCTTGTTTCTTGGCACTGGGTCTAATGATTACTTGATTTTCAGTGAATGTTTATTGAACCAGTTGAACTGAGTTAAATAGTGCCCCATTTCTCTAGCATTTGTACTGTCATTGACTTTGGCCATTACATTTGGTCTGGCTCAGAACAAGTCATTAATATACTCTCTCTAGGTTAAAAATGACACTGATTTGTCAATCTCACAGGATTTTTGAGGATCAAATGGGAAGCCCAGGAAGTTCCTCTGGATACAGCCATTGGCTTGAGTAAAGTCTGAGTTTTCTCTGCCCTTCTGGACCCTATAATTTCAATAACTTACAACCTGGCAGCCAGCCCTTGGTTGCTCAGTCCTGGCAATGTCCAGAGTTGCTGTCACCCTGCTCTACCAAAACCAGTTTCCAGGAAATTCCTAATTCCATTGATAGCAAAAGGGGAAAGTTAAGATGAGGTGGAAGTGCTGTAGGAAATCAAGGCTTTGGACACCGGGGAAGGCCCCTGTCCAGTGGTAGCCTCTAGCACTGACTAGGGAAGAGGTCAGCAGAACAGCAGTGTGCCACGGAAGAAAGAGGGAGCTGGCAGTGGCTAAGGACAGGGCAACCCTCACGGAGCCCTTGGACACTTTGCCTTACTTGGGCTCTCTCATTTCATTATCTCACTGCCCTGTGAGGTAGGAACTATGTATTTTTTTCTCATACAAAGAGAAAACAGAGGCTCCACTCGGAAGTAGGAAATTTTCCCAAAGTCACACAGTTAAGAAATGTCAGGTCCAGGATTTGATTCCAAAAGTCTGTACTTGCATCCACTAAATGCTATTGCCCGATCTGATGGTTATGCAATAGCTTAGGCTGCAATGAAATAAGAGGAGGATTAACAATGGAGGTGTGCTTCACAGCTGATGGCTTCTGGCCGGAAAGAGAGTCATTTACCTTCTCATTCATTCCTTCACTCATTTTTCATTCACTAGAGTAAATACGGTGTAGTGGTTGTTATGAATTGGACTGTGTTCCCCCAAAACTCATATGTTGAAGTTTTAACTTCTCATACCTCAACGTGTGATCTTACTTAGAAACAGGGTCTTTATAGAGGTAAATGAGATGAGCTCTAATGTATTCATTAGGGTGAACTTTAATCCAACATGAGTGGTGTCCATATTAAAAGGGGAAATTTACACACAAAGACAATGTGAAGATACAGGAAGCCAATGGCCCTTAAATGGAACCAACTCTGTTGAAACCTTTATTTCAGACTTTTATTTCAGTCTCCAGATGGTGAAACAATAAATTTCTATAGTGTAATCCACCTAATTCATTACAGCAGCCATGGGAAACTAATATAGTGGTTAAAAGCATACATTCTAGAATTAGAATGGCCCATCATGAATCCCCCAGCTTTGGCATTCACCACAAAGTAAGTTATTTAATTTCTCTGTGCATCAGTTTTTCTCCTCTGTGAAATGGTGCTGAATGTGTCTTATAAACCTGTTTCAACAATTAAATGTATTGATGCATGCATGGAGAGCATGTAGATAGTGCTTGTCATAGATAAGTCTCTCCATGTAGGCTGTTTCCACAGATGATCTCATATGTGCTTCACAGCCTCCCTCTTCTCCGTCAGAGGACCACATGTCACCATGGGAAATACGCATGAAGGCACAATGGAGCTTCTCACCGTGGTGGTGCCACAGTACAAATGGGGACACTGTTCATTTCTCCTCTTTCACAGGAGGGGAGCCTGGCCCTTACTTGAGTGGGAGCGTCACTCAAGTGAGGAGAAGGAGGGAATTGAAGAGAATAAATCTTTTTTGAGGATTACTAGGTGTATTCGTTTCTTAGGGCTGCCATACAAACTGATGTAAACCAGGTGACCTAAACAAAATAAATTTATTCTTACAGTTTTAGAGGCTAAAAGTCTGAGGCTGTACTCCTCTGAAGGCTCTAGGGGACAGTCTGTTCCGTGCCTCAGTCAGCTCTCGTGGCCCTTGGGGCTCCTTGATTTGTGACTGCATCACTCCAATCTCTGCCTCCATCTTTACTGGGTCACCTTCTCTCTGTGTTAGTTTCTTCTCTGCTGACCGTTCATAAGGACACCTGTCATTGCATTTAGGGCCTCCCTACAGAGTCTAGGATAATCTTTAACATAGCTACATCTGTAAAGATTGTTTTTCAAATAAGTTCCAGTCACTGGTTCTGTGAGGTCAGAAGTGAACATATCTTTTGGGGGACTACCATTCAATCCAGGACAGCAAGTATTTTACACAAAGTATCTAATTTAACCTTTACAACAGCGCTCTAATAATTTTATTTAGTGGATAAGGATACTTAGAAAAAGAGGTTGACTATCTTACCCTATAGAGTGGTAGAACTAGGATTCAAATATTGATATTTATGACCTGCCAGCTCATGTCCTGTGCTCTCCCCACAGTTTGAGTTAAGCAAACTGTGTAGAACCTTCCAGAGCATATCATCTCTCCTTATGCCATGGGTACCCCAACACAAGGGTCACATATGAGAATGAAGAAAAGAATGGGGCTCATGATTCCTTTGTAAGATACCAGCTGCACAAGAAATATAATCTTTGAAACTGACAGTTTTATGTTCTTGCATTGATGTTTGTATTCACAATGAGGACATTCACTTCTAATATTTAACTTACAGCTGGTAGAAAAAAATCTTTGAACTGTTCTCAAGGTTTGTGCCAAATATTTTAAGATTAAAAGGCAGATAAAAAAATTGTTATTTTCCTCACCAGATTTTTCCCTCTTGCATTATTGTCTGGTTTATTCACACTTGCCTTAAAACAAAGATATTTGAACAAAACTAAATTTTCTTTCTTTTTTTTTTTTAACTGGGAAGCTCTTTTTTTATCATCCATGTTTAAAAAATAGCAATGTATATAGTCTTAAGTTGAATTCTTTTAAGTTTTTATCTCATGTACTGATGTTTCAATCAGGGTGCCAAAATTCTACTCTGCTTCCCTCAGCAGTGGAGTTAAAAAAAAAAAAAAAAAAAAAAAAACCCAAAACTAAAATACTAGATTTTTAGTCAGAAGTTTGAAATACAGCTCTTCCACTTATTAGCTCTGTGACTTGGTCAAATAAGTCCAACTCTTTGTGTCTCTGCTTTCTCATCTATCAAATGATGTTTATAATATTTATCTCATGGGCTTCTCCTGAGAATGAGATTAGCTTGGATGCTGCTGGACACAGTATATACTTAATTCATATACCTTTTCCTCCCATTCTTCCTTCTTCTCTTCATCTGGTTAGAGTTTTCCTCTGTTCTGTATCTTCACTGACTTTTCCATTGTTGGCAGAGAAGCATTCTCCCAAGCTGTTTTGAATTCTAGAACAATTCTACTGTTTGGCCTTGGTTTCTGTATTTTTTAGAAAAGTCAGCCCTTTCTTTTGACGTTCTGTCTTCTAAGTTTTGTCCTGGCATCTTTATAGTTTTACTCAGTCCACAGTGTGTTTCTGGGTTAAAGTTTGTGTGTAAACACCAGGCAGTTTTAATCACTGAGTTTCTGTTTCAGTGGAGAAAGGGAGAGGGCAAAAAGGGTGAATGTCTTTTGGTCTCTTCTTAAATGTTTGAGTCAAATATTTCTCTTTCTGGTTTCAAATGCTCTTACAAGTTATATGAGCCTGGGATTGGCCCAGTTTTACCAATTTAGAGAATGTTTAGCTTACCTTTATCCCACTTTAGATAAAAAGAGCTGGGGAAGGAAAGCAAATGTTTTTCTTTTTGGGCAAGACAATTTTGTGTCCTTCCAACAGGGACCTTGGCCTCTGGAGTGGGTAGAGGGAGAGTGTCAAGCTCTGGCTCTTTGGGAAGGTGAGGTGGCATCTCGAGATGAATTGCCTAAAGATAGAAAAGCCTGTCCATCCTTACAGAGTCTTTCTCTATTCTATTGTTGAACTAACCCAGATACTCAGAGAGCTAAATATGTGCTTCAGAATTGCTCTGACATGGTATTTGTTTCCTAGGGGTGCTGTAACAAACTACCACAAACTGGATGGCTTAAAATAGCAGAGATATATTTCTCATCATTCTAGAGGTAAAACATCTGAATCAAAGTAACACCAGGGCTACATCCTAGCTTCTAGTGGATGCTGGGAATCTTTAGTGTTCCTTGTCTTGCAGCCACACCACTCCACTCTCTGCCTTCTCCTGATGCTCTCTCTTTGTTTGTCTGTGTATCTCTTCTCTCATAAGGACACCAGTCAAATGGGATTAATGGCTTTTCCTATTCCAGTATGACCTCATCTTAATTACATCAGCAAAAACAATATTTCCAAATAAGGTCCTATTCACAGGTACCAGGGGCTAGGACTTCAACATGTCTTTTGGGGAGATGCAGTTCACCCCACAACAGGCATGTATAGCATTGAGTTTACCAGTCCTGAGAGTAAGCAGCACAGAAGGTCACTTGCATGGCTAGTCCATGTGAAGAGGGGAGCATGTTGGAGGTAGGGGACCTGAATTTGAGGACCACATCTGCCGCTCAGTAGTTGTGTGGTTTGGCCTGTCAAGTTCCCTGTCTACAAAAGTGGGTGATGGGGTCTTCCCCAGTTAAAGGAAGTATTTGTTCCATGGGTCATATTACATTATTTTTTATCATATTCAAGTCTTCATAAATTGACTCCAGACCACCTTTATCATGTCATCTTTGATGTAGACACTATTTATAATGCAGCACAAAGGGCTACTACTTACCTTTCCCCCAAAAGACAATGTAACTGACATGGCCACTCCTTGACACTCGCAGTTCCACACAGTTGGCACCATGCTTTCATTCCATCAGATTTTCTCTCATTTTCCTCATGCATGCCCCAGTCTGAGGTAATTTCTTCCTCAGCAACAATTGCATATTTTCATTCACAGCCACATGTTTGCTTTCCCTGCAGAACATTCAGATCCTCAGAGGAGGGAATGGTGTCTCTTTCCTTCCATCCCCATTAGTTGCTTGAGAAGGACTTACTGGGTTAACATACTGTCAGACAAAACGGCGTGTGTATAATTGAATCATAAGCAGCAAGGCAGAAGACAAAATGATGATGATTATTACTAGACAGTATAACTTGAAAAGACCACCTGTTGAAAATGCTATGTTTACTAGTCTGCCCCAGTGCCCTGAAATTCTGCTACAGAAGCATCTCTTACAACTTTCTAGACACTAACCTTTTACATGGATTGCTGTCATATTTCCTGGGAAGCACAACAAAGAGCAGATCTCTGAAAGAAGGGGGGTAAAGAAAGTCAAGTTGGAAAAAAAGAATAAATTAGAAAAATATCCCCAATAAAGGGGTTCTCAGGACCCCTTTGCGATACTGTGATTGTACTGGTATTCATTTTCGTTGGGAGTGCCTCACCAGTCATTGGTTATTTTGGGGTATCACTCGTGTGTGTGCTCTATCAAAGCAGCATGGCACATCCACAAAGAGAAAATGATTTACCTTTGTACACCCCATTTTTTCTCTCATCTCTAGACCCTTCTTCCAGATCCTCATGAAGCTGCCTTGTTACTGTAACAATTTTGGTCCTAATTGTGTGATTGCCAATTAAGAGTTATTTTGTAAGCTGAAAATTTAGCATCTGATCAAAGCTCAGCTGGGAAAACCTTTATGGTGCTGGAAACAGCCCAGACTAATGGCTGTGTTCACGTTACTCCAGCCTCACACTCTGACCTTCATCTCAAGGAGGCTGCGCCAGGCAATCAGAAACTGAGAACCCAAGAGCAGGGTTTCTTTCATCCCAACCAGGATAAGAAAACACCTTTGTTTTCTCCTCAGCTTAATGCAAGGATTTATGCTGGCTTCCTCATTGGAGTCCAAGACAGAATTTGTCTTTCCATGTAAAAAAAACTCACTTCCATGAATTCTCTATGGCCTAGGGGTATTGTGAGGCCCTCTTCCATTCCAGTCTCCTTAACTCCTGATATTTTATTCCCCATGTCTGCTAATCAAATTTGCCGTGCTGTCTAATTTCTCCCTTCACCAGCTTTTCTAATAAAAAGCTTGTTATTGTAACATTTTTTAGTGTGTGTAGCTCATCTAGGTTGTGTGAAATTTCGAGTTTTGTATGAAGTCATTTAGTCTTTTTCTTTTTAAATTATTGCATTTTTTCTAGCAGAAAATATTCTTTCTTCAAAAATATGTGCAAATTAAAAATAAATACACTCTCTGATACTAATGTTTTCCTTATTCAGAAATCAGCAGTATAAAAATGCTATTGCTATCAATGTAGGCATAAATATACCTCTCTTCTTTATGCTTGCTTGACCACCTGGTGCATGGCCTCTGCTGTATTACAGTAGAGTTAATTGTTCTAGGCTTTTAGCCTAAATCACATTGCCTGCTTGTTAGGTGTTACTAAAATCATTTTGTTGTTGTTGTTATTGTTGTTTTATGCCTCTTAGCAATTTAAACTGCACTGAAAACAACACAATCAAATTAAATACCACCATAAATAATAACCAGATTTTAAAATTTAATTTTGACTTAAATCAAAATCTGTATGTGAATTGCATGTTTTCTATAGTGTCTAACTCTCTAAAATGATTACTGTGGATATTTAATAAAGCAAAAGAAAAATATATCTGACAATAGTAAAGAAAATAAGACAAGAAGATTAATTACACATTTAGAGTATGGTGAGAGAACAAACGTGGTACAGTTAAAATCGATGTGCAGACTTATGGTAATAGTGTAGGCATGGCAGACCATGCCCTTTCAACCTATCTTCCTGCTGCATTATATGATGTTGCTTTGGAACCTCCATCACATATAAATGTTGTTTTCTCTCTGCCATCTCCCTGCACCAATTACCATGCTGTTGCAGATATGTATACATATTGTCTCACTTGGCATCTGCTTTGCCTTCCTACATGTCTCAGAAAGCAAAATTAAAGACCAGGTTTCCTTAACCTGCTTGCTGCA
Organism: Furipterus horrens; assembly: GCF_987537825.1. Taxonomy (NCBI): domain Eukaryota; kingdom Metazoa; phylum Chordata; class Mammalia; order Chiroptera; family Furipteridae; genus Furipterus; species Furipterus horrens. The sequence goes on from NW_028327182.1 coordinate 65,314,639, forward strand.
AGAGTTCCACATATTCTCAAAGTACAGTCAAATGGCTGCCCTTCTGTGAGATCTAGAGGTGGATCTGCCTGGAGAGTTTAGATCTTTGGGTACCATAAGGCTGTGATTATGGTGGATTATCTGGGTTTGCTCAATTTGATCACATGAATACTTAAAATTAGAATGGCTTTCTTGTTAGGGTTAGAGAGATGAGACAGAAGAGGGAGGTGGCGTGATACAAAATGTGAGAGGGACTTATCCCTGGCTTTGGAGATGGATGAAGGTGCCATGAGCTAAGAAAGGCAGGCAGCCTCCAGAAGCTGGAGAAGGCAAAAAAATGATTCCATGCCAGCTGCCTGCAAGGAACTCAGCCATGCTGACACCTGGTTTTTAACCCAATGAGACTCACTGTGTTTCACAGCTTGTACATGCATGTCTATTTTGTTCTTACCAGAGGAGTAGAAATGCTGCACAAACCAACTCAACTCTTTTTATTTCACTGCTTAAATGTGTATTTTCTACCAACACATTCCACCTTCAGCCACTGATGAGAGGGGAAGGACTGAAAGGCAAAAAGTTTCCCTACCTTCCCTTTCCTTCTATGTCATCAGTTTTCAGTATAAATTGTTGACTTTTACAGAGAAGTAACACATGTAAGAAAGGATATGATAGGGTTCTTTGGTTGCTCAAGCCTTCATTCTGTATTGGAAGCAAGTTGGACAGTGTGGCCTGGGTAGTTAACTCATTATAGATTTAACACTTACCTCATACTCACTTTGAGTCTCTCTGAACCACAGACATCATGGGTCCACAAGAATTCTGTGCTTATCAGGCATCAGGAAAGCTATATACAAATGAAGTGGCTAAGAATGGAGTGTGGGCATGTCTTACGCATCTCCTCTGCACATGCACATTCTATCCAGGCTTCAGTCACAAAACACAAGCTCAATGATAAAATCATTAAAATTTTAAGATGGTGAGAACTAGGCATTAACGCAATTCTGGGGTCCTTCTAAGCATTGGAACACAGTATGACTGCACAGGTCATATGGCCCTGCTACTAGACATTTTTCTACTAGACTATTTTTGGTGGTATAGCATTCAAGCCCAGTTCTTTGCTCAGAGAATTTTAGAGTTACCTAATATCTTCAAATAAATTTCTCTCTGTTTAAAATAGCTAGAGGAGATTCTGTTGTTTGCTAAGAACAATGGCCAATTCAATCAGGCCAAGGTTAACTTGTTCTGGGCTGAACTGTGTCTCTCCCAGAAAAGATATTGCAGTCTCAACCCTTAGTACTTCAGAATGTAATCTTATTTGGAACTAGGTCATTAGGTTACTAATTCAGTATGACTGGTATCCTTACAAAAAGGGAAATTTAGACACAGAGACAGACATTCACAGAGGGAGAATACCATGTGAACATGAAGGCAGAGATTGGGGTAATGCTTCTCCAAGTTATGGATCAGCAACAAGCCACCAGAAGCTAAGAGAGAGGCCTGGAACAAATTCTCCCTCATAGCCTTCAGTAGGAACAAGCCCTACCAGCATGTTGATTTCATGTTTCTACCTCCAGAAATGTGAGATGATCAATTTCTGTTATTTAAACCACCCAGTCTATGGTATCGTGTTATGACATTCCCAGCAAACTAATACACATGATATTCTGTTATGTCTGGAAAATGGACTGTGGCAAAACTTGGAGGGACTTCTGATGCCCACTGCTTAGAAGTACTATATATCTTTGCATAGGGTGAAGTAGATGCTAACTAGACATTCTGATTTGTGAATAAATAAATGAAGTTGGTTAAAAGACTTGGAACTTTTAGCAGAAATAGCTGAGGCAATGATGCAATAAATAAAGCAATCATTTTAATACTTTGTAAGTAAGCTGACACCCTAAAATTTCAATAAACATTTCAAATGAATGGTTAATAGATTTATAATATAAAAATAAGGCCAATCAATAAGAAAATACATCAGAAGCCTGATATTTAAATAACAGAGGGCATGAACAATTTTTAATAGAGGAATGGAAGAGCTAATAAACATGAAAACATTCAGCTTCATCAGATATAAATAATGAACAATTTACCAGTTATATACTTAGAGTTTGATTTCTTTGTTATTATTCAACTAAGTGCAGATTTTCCTTGCCCAATTTTTCACATCTCATTTAATTAAGAAGATTCTATTTTTCAATAAATTTTTACCCTAAAATATATGTTACCTTTTATAATTTTAATTGTCAACAGTTTAAGTTTTTGTTGATTTTTTTTACTAACAATTTTCATGATGAACTGTAAAATAGACTCTTTCGTTTGTTTCTCCAAAACATTGTCTTTAATATTAAAAAGCATAAATAAAAAACAAAAAGAAACTTGTGGTCACACCTTGAAGATTACCCTTGTTGATATTTAAAAAATGTAATACATGTACTTTGTTAGAAAGTACAAACTAGTACAGAAAGATATGAAGTAAAAGTAAAATTCTCACTTTTTCACCCTCCTCTGTTCATCTCTGAGGAGATGACCACTTTAAGTTTCTTCTGTATCATCCAAAAATGTTTTAACAAATATTATATTTTTTCTTAACTTGTGTTTTTAGAAAATTTTGAACAATTGTGGGACAACTGTGTGACAAAGAGAACTGAAGAGACACGTGGAGGCAAGAGAGAAACATGCACACAGAGACCCGAGACTCCCTAGAAAGGAGTCTTTATAATATTTTATAATGGGGTCTATATTTTTCATGATCAAACTGCCAGGTCTATGTAGTCTCCTTCACAATTGGGAAATGCAATATATATTTTTAAATCAAAACTTAGAAGTCACTCAAATTATACAATGTGGGAGAAAATACCCTCAAAATTCAAGATCCTTAATCCTGAAGTTATGTTTCTAAGATACTATCCAAGGGATATATTTAAAAGTGCTGATAAAGAGTTATAAATAATGATATTTATGGCAGTATTAACATAAGTAAGAAATTCACCCAAATGTTCACCTTGGATCATTAACTTAAGGTATATCCGTAAGAGGAAATATTGTATAACCATTCAAATGTTTGTGAGGGGTGTTTAATGACCTAACTAATAATATGATTTTTAAGCAAAACAAAAATAAGATATTAAATTATATATAAAAATAATAATCTCAAGCATTTAGAAAATACAAACAAATAAGACCAGGATAAATTATGCTCACATGTTAAGAGTAGTTATTTGTGAGGGGTGGGATGATGTGTTTTCCAATTTTTCTACCATAGCAAATAATATTCAATATCAATATTTAATTAAAGTCAACATGTAACTTTAAAAAGATTGCTATCACAACATTTCTCTGCAAAACCGAAATGACTACCAATAATCATGATAAAATACTTCCAAAGATCAGGGCTGAAAAAGTTCCTCTGAAACTTGTTGTTGATGCTGGGCTGGGCTTGAAGAGGTGAGTAGAGTTGCCGAGTATAAAACAGTTAAATGACACATAAATATTTAGGTCTGATGCTAATATATCAAGCTCTTTTTTCTGACACACTGAATCTTTAATTCAAAACTTAAGCAGTAATAAAAATGGGTATGAATTGCCTACATCACCTTCATCTCTTCAGAATTCAATCACTATCATTTGTCCCTAGGGAAGAAGAATGAAATAAAAAAGCACATTTCCTTGATGTTCTCTTCAGAGAACATCACTTACTTGTGTATGCATAGACTAAGAACAAGCAGGAGATTAAGGAGATCAAAAGCTTCACACTTTGATGAGGAAGAAAGCTTTCTGTTTAGTCAGGGGTAAAAAGCTATATCTAGTAAGACTACTTCTGAGGGGGGCTTTACAAGTATAGAGCAAGCACAGATCAAAAGTTTACCACGGATATACAAACAATCATAAACATCACAAATACAGCTCTCTGTTCCCCTCCCTGGCTTACACTTTTTATGTAAATAAATGACAAAAAGTCACCATTTTGAGTTTTCCTCATTTTCCTCAGTAAAGGTAAACGAACATTAGCCTATTATGGTTTCCTTATATTCAACTCATTTCCTCAAATGAGCAGAAAGGGAGAAGGAATAGCTGCATAGCCAAAAAAAAAATTTTACCAAACAGACTTGTTTTTCTTATTTAACTTCTGATTTCTGGGAAGGATTTCTGTTTATATTAAGGTCTATTTTCAGAAACGGGCCCATTTGTAAATGGGCTGGTTGTGCTGCAAAATGATATATAGGACTCTCTCACATGCAGACAGTTGATTCAGGGTTTGTGAAGAAGGGAGTTAATTTAAAAACAAAAGCAAAAACAAACTTTCATTATTTTGAAATAGTAAATTAAAAAAACTCTTTTTTACTTATTCCAAAGCTTACTGGCTCAATTGTTAAAAAGTTATAATACATCGTGACTTTAAAATTCATTTTATTAAACTGGTATGAGAATAAATTAACTTTTTAAAATACAAAAACCATCTACATTCATGATCATGTTCATAGCTGAAGGAGTTTGAGACCCTAATAGTGAGAGTGACACTTGAATTAACTGAGCCTTTGTGTGTTTGAGTTTTTATGTAATAGATTAAAGAGCAGGGTGATTTATTTGTGGTATAGTCAAGTTGAAAATATTTGTTTCAGAGTGTTCTGTATGTGTCACAATAAAAACAAAGCACTCATTTAATTATTTTTTACAGACAGATGTATAACCATTTTACGGTGTGCCAGTTGCCTTCACATACTGTTTAATTTTTACAACATCCCCACAAGTTGAGGCCCAGCAAATTTAAACAACTTGCCCCAAATCATCTGAACAGGAAGTGAAAATGTTGGGATTCAGTTTTGGTCCACCCGATGCCACAAAGTCATGTTTTTTTACCATGCCCACTAAGCTGGCATGAAGGGCTCAAAATGAGGTGTGGGGGAAGAATAGTGTCTTCACGACTGCTGGAGAAAATAAGATTTTGTGCTTCAAAGACAGAGGGAAGATCAGTTCTAAAAGGCTGCATTTAATTTGATCAGATTGAGCAGGAGCGGCATATAGCGGTAGCCTCAGGCCAGGGATGGAATCTGTTGAGAATCTGAAAAATATCAGCTCCTCAGACACCTCACCCATAGTTACAGGGTACCACCATGCAGTCCCCTCTTCTGGGATGCAAGTAGAACAGAGGCGTCTTACATTTTGGACAAGGCAGGTGATGGAATGGAGATTCAAAGTGTTCCTGGTCATCTCTAATTTTCCTTTCTCCTTTTCCCACTGCCCAGATCTGTGAATGACCACATACATTTCTGCTTATTGCTTGTTCTTATTTAATATATATTTTTCATTCTCTTACCACCCAAGCTTAGGCCTTCATCACCTCATTCATCATCACCCTAATAGATCCTAACAGATTTTTCTTTTTTGGATGTTTTCTGCCCATGTTCAGACCCAACCCAAAACACCATCTAATTAATTTTCCTGAAACACTTTGATCATGTAACCACTCTGACCTCAAAACGTTAATAACTCCTCTGGCCTGTTAGACAAAACAAAACTTTTTTAACTTTGCATTCAGGGCTCTACTGACCTCTGCCTTCAACTTACTTGCTGTGGTTCTGGACAAATTCCTTAGTAGAAATGCCTTAGCATTATTGCCTCCAAATTTTTGTTTTTAGTCTTTCATGGGACAAACAAACAAAAAATTTCTCATTTCCTTATTGTCATATCAATCAGAAAAATTATCAAAGCAAAACTAAAATTTACCTTCATAATTGGACTCCATTCACCAACCACACCCAAAATTAAAGGGTGTCTTGTGTCAGCATTGATGGGAACTGAAGAGAGGGTTTAATGCCATTGTAATAAGAAAGTACTGGTAGAGAAATGGTGAGAAAGAATACAGGGCAGTCTGTGAACAAAACGTAAAGATGGAATGTTTTGTGAGCTTAGTTATACAAGGGGTGGCAAAGAACTGAGAGTGGGTTTGAGGTCAGGCTGAAGGTAGTCGTTATAGGGAAGGTGTGAGAGTTACACTGTATTGGTTGTGATCATTTTAGTGAATCGTCTTAGATCACAGTGAAGCAGTTGTTAATTGATCCCCACAAGAGTTATCAGTGCAGGAGAGTATCCAGGTCTTTGAGGATGTGGTGTGAAGTTTCTAAAGAAAGCATTATTCTGGAAGCTAAAAGAATCCAAAATTCCCTTAAAAATTGGGGGCTTCAAGCAGGAAATACACTACTCTTTTTTGTAATTATATAATAGCAATTCCTACTTGGGTTGCTATTGCATCCACTTGGGGGGACTTAACCACTTTTGTCTATACCATCTTTCACAAACCTCTCAGTGGAGACTTTGATCAAATCCACACAGTTTGACCTCATTATAAGTAGCATTTTACAACATGTACCTATCAAATGCCATGTGTTGGTCATAGTCTGTCTCCAGGATTACAAGTCCTGGAGTCTTGGTTTATAATTTTGAACTTTCAGGACCACATGTAATATCAAGGATAAAACATTGTGACTAAACAATATAATGGAAGAAGAAATTCTTGGTAATCGCATTTGGCTAGAGTTGAAAGCTTAGCTTTTAATGTTTATGAAGATCTAAAAGAACTTCGGTTTTTCTTTTCTCCGTAGGTCCTTCTCAGTTAACTGCATAATATCCAATTATGCATCTGAGAAGAATTTAGGGTTGAGAAAACCCAGCTACTATTGGAATCTTTGATTCTACAGAATTTGCATACCCCAAACCAGTGCTTATACAACTAAACTCTTCCCTCTGGGATTTTGTTGATTGTCATAACTTTTGAGCTTGCCTTGCAAAGCCACAGACTCATTACAGTAAAATGCTACAGTTTAAAATGTTCTAAAAGTCTGGTGTTGTAGCTGATTTTGTTCGTTATTTGATCAGGAAAGGAAAAAAAATTCCCACAATCTTTATTTTTTTCCCTGATGTCGTAAATGAACTGGGGTTTTAATCTTTATTTTTTTAAATCGTGGCGTTTTTAGCACATAATTTTTATAGTGTAGGAATCACAAGTCACTAAAATATTTTGATCTTGAAGATGGAAAGAACTATAATTACCATTTACTACAAGCAAGCAGAGGGGTACAAAAAGTGCTTTGTTTAGTCTGCTCCTACTTAGTGGTGAGGGGAATCAAAGGATACCTTCACAGCCATACACAAATTTGCTGTGGCCACAGGTGTTGTGTCCCTGTAAAAAGGTATGTCATGTGTTTAGTTTTGCAGAAAGACTAGGGCCTTAGCAGTTTTTGGAGACAGTTTCCTCTAATTTGATAAAGACATCATATCAATAGCACTTTCTCTTCGTCAAAAACCAAGAACTGAGTTCACTTTCCTCTTATTGGAAGAATTACATTCTCTGTTTAGTGTGTCATAAGTTAAGGGTTTATTATTGGTTGAATCAGGCACTTAGAGATCTGAATTCCAATCTTTTGTATCAGCATTTCTCAACCTTAGTACTACTCACATTCTGGGTCCAAATGTTCTGTACTGTGGGGCTGTCTTGTGCATAGTAAGATTTTTGGCACCCTCTTCCCCACACCTCAATCTCCCAATTGTAACGATAAAAGAATAACGTCAATTCCCTGGCAAGGGGCAGGAGTGGGAGGAAAATCTCTGGTTGACAATTACTGCTCTAGATGTATTTTATTTTTGGGTGAGCTCAGTGAACTTCCTTAAATGTTAATGGGAACCAGAGAGTGGGAATCATAGGAGTGGGTGTTGTGAGTGGGTACCAAAGGAATTGTCAGGACCTCTAGAACGGAATGTGGCAGCCATGGGCCAATATGGAGGAGAGGTCAAGGAAATCACGTCTGCTGTAAGAATTTAGGGAATGGTCATTTTCCCAGAAGACCCAGTTTACTTTCATGTGGGTGCATCCTTAACCTTTAGGTATAAATCTGTGCAAAAAAATTCAGTAACATATATGTTGGAAAACCAAGCACAGCAAAAGGTTACTTCCACTACCTATTCCCCTTCCCATGGCAGACATCACTAATGAATCATTGCACTCTGTCAAACTCAAAATCTTTCTAAACATGGAACTCCAGGCATCACTAACAATATCTCATAATTAGACTAAAGATGAAATCTATTTATGAGCATTGCTTTTAAATCATTGCCAGTTATTTTAAGGACAATGGTAGTCAGTGATGAAATAAGTTGTTTGAAATATAACCTATGAACAAAGTATCAAAAGTCTTGAGTGGAAAATAATAACCTAAACCCCAAAGAAAGTGCATCTAGCAAAATTAGAAATCGATATAAAGCTCATTTGATTTTTTGGGCACCTATATATGGAGAGTTCTTTTCCCAAGGCCAAACAGTCAATTAGGTTAAGTGAGAAATTCTGAAACGCTGGAGATTTGGGGTCCTGAACTTCAGTCTGGTGTAGCATGGCTGCCCACCAGGAGTTACTTTTGTGTACAGTCCTAAAAACTGAGGAGGAATGCAAGAAACCTGAAAATGCTGGATGGGCTTTTGGAATACTCCTGTAAATGCTTGAGAAGGATAGCCTTAACATCATCAAATAAGTTAGAAAACTCACCCTGAAGTGGGTTATTGAGAAAAAGAAGTAACTCAAATTGGGATTTATGGTCACTAAATTTGTGAGAGCCAACAACTCTGTTTTCTTAAATGTCCAGAGGGTCTGGAAAACTTATCAAACTGCTTTCATAGAGGGGATGAAGAAGAAAAGGATTCATATTAATTTGGGGGCCTAGCTGCTGAATCACAAACTGGGAATGGAGCCCAGCAATCTATGTTGTTAATCTTGATAAACTCTTTGGGATTATTTTGATAATGCCAAATTTTGAATACTCTGTATGTTTAACTTTGATTTGCCTACCCATCCCCCAACACCCCTGCCCCCCACCCTCCCCCAACTGTCCCCCAAGCTTGTTAAAATGGAGTAGCTGTGGGGAAGGATTTGAGTTTCTGAATTTTAGAAAGCTCTCTTTAGCCTAGGAGCACCTACCCCTGAGGGTGTGGAGCCATTATTAGAAAGGAAGGCGGAGCTGTAGAAAGTGGAAAAATCAGGGGCTTCTGCCTCTGCAATGAACAATGGCCACTGAGTGGAGAAGTAGAGGAAGGCAACTTAGGGAAGGGGAAGCTAGCAGGCCAGCAGTTAGTTGAAAACTTTGTTAACCTTTGAACTAGAATGTTACTTGGTATTTATTTATCAGGAGACTTGGAATGTTGGTGACAAGGGTGTTTGCCTGTTCCCAGCTTAATACTATTGCAATTCTCATCTGGACTCCCACTTTGGCCAACGCGGGTGTGGCTAGAAGAATCTCAGTAGAAAAAAGCCCACTGGGTTTTTGTACCTGGTTAGCTCCATGATCCTAAAGTGCTTTCACCCACAAGGAAATTTCTATGAAATCATAATGGACCAAAAACACCATTATCCAACTTTTACAGTGGACTGTGTTCAGAATGACTTTTAGTTATTCCCAGAAAACAAAATCACTCTGAAACGAGGAAATTTTGCTGTCCAGAGGCTGTTGGAACAAATGAGATGTGGTCTTTGAAAGTGCTTCCAAATTCCAAAGTAGTCATAGATATATTGGGAATAGTCTTTCAGATGACTGGAGAACTGCTCAGCAATCATTTGAATGTTCAAGTTGTTATATTGAAAACATGTTCTCAGTCTGGTACATGCTCTGACGCTACCAGAGGCAGATCCAGGAAGTGCAGATCATTCTAAGAAGCACCAACAAACAATAGGAATCACAAAAATGGGGAGACAGAGAAACAACCCCCATCAAAAGGAAAGGTAGAATCCCCAGAGAGAGTGCTAAATGAAATAGAGGTGAGCAAAATATCAGATACGGAATTCAAAACATGGATTATGGAGAAGCTGAATGAGCTCAGTGGAAACTACAAAGAACTCCAGGGAAACTACAAGGAACTCCAGAAAAACTACAAGGAACTTACAGAGAGTTACACGAGCATGAAAAAGGACATAGAAGCTATCAATAAGAGCCAGGAGGAAATGAAGAATACGATCTCTGAATTGAAGAACACAGTAGAAGGAATTAAAAGCAGGCTAGAGGAAGCAGAAGATCGGATCAGCAAGCCGGACGAAAATGTACACAAAAAATCCCAGACAGTGCAACAAAATGAAAAAAGACTGAACAAGACTGAAGAGGTTCTAAGACAGCTGCAGGACAACATGAAATGTAATAATATCCGTATCATAGGAATTCCAGAAGGAGAAGAAGAAGAACAAGGGATAGAAAACCTCTTTGAAAAACTAATGACAGAAAACTTCCCTAACATGAGGAGAGAAAGAGTCACGCAAGTCCATGAAGCACAGAGGGTCCCAATGAAGATGAACCCCAACAGGCCCACTTCAAGACACATCATAATTAAAATGCCAACATTCAAAGACAAAGAGAGAATCCTAAAAGCAGGAAGAGAGAGACAGCTAATAACATACAAGGGAGCTCCAATAAGGCTATCATCAGATCTCTCAGCAGAAACACTACAAGCCAGAAGGGAATGGCAAAAAATATTCTAAGCAATGAAAAATAAAGGTCTACAACCAAGAATACTCTACCCAGCAAAGCTCTCATTCAAAATGGAAGGTGAAATAAGGAGCTTCCAAGACAAAAGAAGGCTAAAAGAATACATCTCCACCAAACCAGCAATGCAAGAGATGCTAAAGGGTCTGCTTTAAGAAGATAAAGAAACAGAGAGAGACAGAGAAGAACATGAGTACAAAGGGGGAAAATGACAATGAATAAGTACTTATCTGTAATAACCTTAAATGTAAATGGATTAAACGCTCCAGTTAAAAGACATAGGGTAGCTGAATGGATTAGAAAGAATGACCGACATATATGCTGTCTACAAGAGACCCACCTTAGAACAAAAGATCTACACAGACTGAAAGTAAAGGAATGGAAAAAAGGATTTCAAGCAAATGGACTTGAAAAAAAAGCTGGGGTAGCAATACTTATATTAGACAAAACAGATTTCACAGCAAAGTCCATAAATAAAGACAAAGAAGGGCATTTCATAATACTTAAGGGAAAAATCCATCCAGAAGATATAACCCTTATAAATATATACTCACCCAACTTAGGAGCACCCAAATATATAAGGAAAATTTTGAAAGACCCCAAGAAAGATATAGACAGTAACACACTCATAATAGAGGACTTTAACACCCCATTGTCAATAATGGACAGATCTTCGAAGCAAAGAAACACCAAAGATATTGAGGCACGGAACAACACTCTAGATCAAATAGACTTGGTCGATATATATAGAAGTTTTCACCCCAAAGAAGCAAAATATACATTCTTCTCAAATGCATATGGGACATTTTCAAAGACAGACCACATGGTAGGACACAAAACAAGCCTCAACAAATTCAAGAAAATTGAAATTATATCAAGCATCTTCTCAGATCACAATGGCTTAAAATTGGAAATCAACCTCAAGGAAAAAACTCAAGAACATTCAAACTCATGGAGAATGAATAACTTGCTATTAAATAATGAATGGGTTAACAATGACATCAAGGAAGAAATCAAAAAGTTTCTGGAAACTAATGATAATGAACACACAACACCCCAAAACCTATGGGATACAGCGAAAGCAGTCCTGAAAGGAAAGTTCATAGCAATACAGGCCTACCTAAAAAAGCTAGAAGAATCTCTAATAAAAAATTTAACCCTACAGCTACAAGAACTAGAGGAAGAACAACAAGCAAAGCCCAGATCAAGTAGAAGGAAGGAAATCATCAAGATCAGAGCAGAATTAAATGACATAGAGACTAAACTAACAATTGAAAAGATCAACAAAAGTAGGAGCTGGTTCTTTGAAAAGATAAACAAAATTGACAAGCCTTTAACCAGGCTCATCAAGAAAAAAAGAGAGAGGACCCAAATAAATAAAATCAGAAACAAAAGAGGAGAAATCACAAGTCACACCACAGAAATACAAAGGATTGTAAGAAATCATTATGAACAACTGTATGGCAAGAAATTTGACAACCTAGATGAAATGGACAGATTCCTGGAAACATATAGTCTTCCAAAACTGAATCAAGAAGAAGCAGAAAGCCTGAATAGACCAATAACAGCTAGTAAAATTGAAGCACTAATCAAAAAACTCACAGCACACAAAAGTCCTGGACCGGATGGCTTCACAAGTGAATTCTACAAAACATTTAGGAAAGAACTAACTCCTATCCTCCTCAGACTATTCCAAAAGATAGAAGAAGAGGGAAGACTCCCAAACTCGTTCCATGAAGCCAGTATAACCATAATTCCAAAACCAGGTCAAGATACAACAAAGAAAGAGAACTACAGGCCAATATCGCTGATGAACATAGATGCTAAAATCCTCAACAAAATATTGGCAAACCGGATCCAGCAACACATTAGAAAGATCATACACCACGATCAAGTGGGATTGATCCCAGCGATGCAAGGATGGTTTAATGTTCGCAAATCAGTAAACGTAATACACCACATAAACAAAATGAAAGACAAAAACAACAGGATCATATCAATAGATGCAGAAAAAGCATTTGAAAAAGTACAACACCCATTTATGACAAAAACTGTCAACAAAATGGGAATAGGGGGAGCATACCTCAACTAAATAAAGGCCATATACGAGAAACCTGAAGCCAACATCATACTCAATGGGCAAAAACTGAGAGCATTCCCCCTGAGATCAGGAACAAGACAAGGATGTCCGCTCTCTCCACTCCTATTCTACATAGTCTTGGAAGTTCTAGCCACAGCAATCAGACAAGAAAGAGAAATAAAAGGCATCCAAATTGGAAAAGAGGAAGTAAAACTGTCATTATTTGCAGATGACATGATAGTGTACATAGAAAACCCTATAGACTCCACAAAAAAACTACTCGACCTAGTAAGTGAATTCGGCAAAATAGCAGGATACAAAGTCAATATTAAGAAATCGAAGGCATTTTCATACACCAACAATAAAAACTCAGAGATAGAAACTGAAAGAAAAATCCCATTTACCATAGCAACAAGAAAAATAAAGTACCTAAGAATAAACTTAACCAAGGAGGTAAAAGACCTGTACTCAGAAAACTACATAACACTGAAGAAAGAAATTAAAGAAGATACAAATAAATGGAAGCATATATCATGCTCATGGATGGGAAGAATCAACATCATTAAAATGTCCATACTACCCAAAGCAATTTATAGATTCAATGCAATCCCTATTAAAATATCAGCAACTTATATCACAGACCTAGAAAAAATACTTCAAGAATTTATATGGAACCAAAAAAGAGCCCGAATAGCCACAGCAATTTTGAGGAAGAACACAGTAGGAGGAATCACAATACCTGATATCAAACTATACTACAAGGCCACGGTAATTAAAACAGTCTGGTACTGGCATAAGAACAGACATATCAATGGAACAGAATTGAGAGCCCGGAAATAAACCCAGGTTTATATGGTCAACCAATATTTGACAAAGGGGGAAAGAACATCAAATGGAGTGAAAAGAACCTCTCCAACAAATGGTGTTGGGAGAACTGGACAGGGACATGCAAAAAAATGAAACTAGACCACCAACTTACACCACACACTAGAATAAACTCAAAATGGATCAAAGACTTAAATGTAAGCCGTGATACCATAAAAGTCCTAGAGGAAAAAATAGGCAGGAAAATTTTAGATATCCCACATAGCAACATTTCCACTGATATATCTCCTTAGGCAAGGGAAAAAAAGGAAAGAATAAATAAATGGGACTACATCAAACTAAAAAGTTTCTGCTCAGCTAAAGAAAACATCAGCAAGATCAAAAGGAAACCAACCATATGGTAAAATATATTCGCCAATGACATCTCAGACAAGGGATTGATCTCCAAAATATATAAAGAACTCATATGACTCAACACCAAGAAGACAGACAACTCAATTAAAAAATGGGCAAAGGACCTGAACAAACACTTCTCTAAAGAGGACATACAGAGGGCCCATATACATATGAAAGAATGCTCAACATCACTAGCCATCAGAGAGATGCAAATAAAAACCACAATGAGATACCACCTCACACCAGTCAGAATGGCCATCATCAACAAATCAACAAACAACTTGTGCTGGAGAGGATGCGGAGAAATGGGAACCCTGGTGCATTGCTGGTGGGAATGCAGACTGGTGCAGCCACTCTGGAAAACTGTTTGGAATTTCCTCAAAAAACTAAAAATGGAACTGCCTTTTGAACCAGCAATTCCATTGCTAGGATTATATCCGAAAAATCCGGAAACACCAATTCAAAAGAACCTATGCACTATTTACAATAGCCAAGTGCTGGAAACAACCTAAATGCCCATCTGTAGATGAGTGGATCAAAAAACTGTCGTACATTTACACAATGGAGTACTATGTAGCAGAAAGAAAGAAGGAAGTTCTACCATTTGCAGCAACATGGATGGAACTAGAGAGAATTATGCTTAGCGAAATAAGCCAGGCAACGAAAGAAAAATACCTTATGCTGTCACCTATTACAGGAAACTAATGAACAACACAAACAAATGAGCAAAATTGAACCAGAGCTATGTAAACAAGAAGTAGACTAACAGTAACAAGGGGGGAGGTGGGAAGGAGAAAAGTGGGTAAGAAGGGGAAGGATCAAGTCAAAGAACATGTATAAATGACCCACGGACATGGGCAACTGAGTGGGAACTGAATGTGGGTGAAGGGAGGGGCAGGGTGCAAGGAAGCAAGAGGGGGAAAAAAGTGAGACAACAGTAATGGAAAAAGAAACAAAAAAATTTTTTTTTAGTGGGGGAAAAATGAAAATACGAAGAATGGAAATGCCAGTTCAGTGAATACTAGGACAAAGATTTTCCTTCACGTTGTATATTTTTCTCCCTATCTGATCCCTTCAGAGTTTGGCATTCTAAACAAGTAAGTAATGACATTAAGTTTCTTTGCATAGAACTAATAAGACCTGTTGTTAATAGAGGTTCCTTTTTTTTTTTTTTTTTTTTTGACCAAGTCTTTGACTGGAATGTCAAGCCTAAAGGAGACATGCTTGGGCTCAGGTTGTTACCAAAAAGCCCTGAGAAACTGGGAATGACTTTCAAAGGAAATAAAAGCCCGCAAGATAAAAGGCCTCTTACCATGGTTGGTTGTGTGGCCCACAGCAATCTTACCAGGGAAGGAACGAAGGTTGTTTTCCTGAAAGATGGCTAGAAGGGACCTTAAGGCACAATGAAAAACCAGAAAGACTTGGAAAGGACAGATGTGTACAGGCAAGGATGAATGCCAGGTATGTGGCCCAGCTTTTGTGCCCTAAAGAGCAGACTGAGGGTCACCCTAAATGTTCCTTGGGTAAGTTCCAGCAAAGCAGAACTGAAGATCATAAGTGATCATTTGCTGCTCTTGTGTTTATGCAAATGAACAGGATAAATTAAAAATGGACTTAATGTAGTCCCTTTAAAGACAAGGAGGGTAATCTTAGGGAGAAAAATCATTATTCAAGGAAAATCACAATGATCAGTGGTAGACTATAAAGTAGTGCAGCTAACCATCTTAAAAGTTTCTTTTCATTTAAAATATGGTTTCACTTGAAAATTAAACCATGTCTGTGATATCATCAAAGATATTCAAGTTGCAGGGCATAAGCCTATGACCGCATTACCTGAGTGATTGTCTGTACGTATAAGCCTCACTTAATCCTCTCTGCAGCGCTGCCTCCTGAGACTCAACGGTTTGGCTGAACTAAATGGCTGGGTTAGTGAAGAATGGGGTGGTCTGTGGGCTTCACTTTAAAATTGGTTTCTCTTTTATATCCTAATGGCTTGGACAGAAAGGAACCAGAGGTCTGAGAGGAGGGAAACCTAAACTATTTCCCTCAGCCCAAACTAAGTATAATTGGCAAAGGGGTTTTGGACAGGTGAGATGTGCCTAGCACACCTTCCTCCAAAGAAGCCGTTTTTTTCTTTTCTTTCCCCTAATGTGGAACATTGAAAAATTAATCCCTTCCTTTTGTCATCTAGTAGTTATGGATTGAATGATGTCTTTTAACACTTTTTGCCAAATCTGTTGCCCCCAGAACACAACAAGGATGCCAGCCTGTTAAACCAAGCATGCCATTGTCTGGAGACAGCCAACTGACCTGGAGTCTGCACGATCCTTCCCCATGTGGGAAGGCCACCCTCCCCTCCACACCCCCACTATTATTAAGGATTTCTGGACCCAAGGGTAGGTAGGACGACGACCATGTCCAGCTTGAGGCAGCTAGAAGAGCTTGAGACCTTCACCCATTGTCCTCTACAAGATTAGAAAGGGTCTTAATATCTGAGAGGGAAGGATAGTTATTTTTTACGAACCATGGGTATGGACTTGGGGGGGGGGATTGCTGGGGGAGGGAGATGCTCGGTGGAGGGAAGTAAAGGGGAGAAAATTGGAACTATTGTAATAATATAATCAATAAAATACATTAAGAAAACCATGTTCTCTTTGTCTATGAGTTTTTGTTTGTTTATTCATGTGTTACTTTTAGTTTTATAGCCCACATGAGTGAAATAATATGATTTTTAAGTTTTTCTGATTTATTTTGCTTAGCATGATATTTTCAAGGTCTATCATGTTGTCACAAATGGCAGTATTTCATCTTTTCTTATGGCTGAACAGTATTCCATTGTATATATGTATCACATCTTCTTTACCCAATCATCTATTGAAGGACATTTTGGTTGTCTTATTAACCAATGTCACCCCAAATAGTTTAATTTAAAAAAAGTAATAAAAACATTTTCTCTTGGTAGTAAGTGGCCATATTCAATATGCCTTGGTGTAAATAAATGGCTTCTAGGACTGTTTTTATGGGAGAAGAAGTGAATGTGAGGGTACTGAGAATCTCATGAGAAGAGGAAGGGACAGAGACTCAGGGCTCTATAGAAACTACCTAGCTTGAAGTTTCCTTGAGGGCCACTTCCTTAGCTTTTCACAAAACCAATCTCGGTGGGAGGAAGAAAAGGAGTCGGTGATACCACTGTGGTTCAGTGAGTCAGCTGCTCCCCACAGAGCAGGGAACCAGACTACATGAAATGTTAATTATCTGTTAGAAAACACAGTTTATTTTATATACTTTCAAAAACAAAAACCCAGTTCCTGGGTAGACTGTTTTTAGCTCTCTCAACTTACATTTATATATGCTTAATAAAGGTATGTGAAAAAATCATA
The DNA here is from genome assembly GCF_987537825.1 of Furipterus horrens. Classification (NCBI taxonomy): domain Eukaryota; kingdom Metazoa; phylum Chordata; class Mammalia; order Chiroptera; family Furipteridae; genus Furipterus; species Furipterus horrens. The sequence continues at coordinate 65,331,813 of NW_028327182.1, forward strand.
AAGTGGTCCTTTTAAAGGTGACAACATATGTCTTTACTCCCGAAACTGTAACACCTACACACATGGTGACTGAGTTACAGTCAGAAGTGTGCTATAAAACTATATTTCCTCCCACTAATTTTAGATTGCCTATGCAGTTCTATAGAATAGTATTAATCTTCAGCACAAAAATGATCTACTTCATTTCAGCAGTATCACATCATTCATATAGTTTCTTTGGTTATTTTATCAGCTTAGCTCCTATTGTTTCTCCAGTATAAATTGCGCTTTATTTCTTTATTTTATGGAGTGCAGAGTCATAGTAATTTCCTTGTCCCAGTTCCATTTACTTCCTGGTAGTATTGTTTGAAGTCACCAGACCCTGATGTGTAATCCAACTGTTTCCCTAATATGTGGGAAGCAACAAATTGCTTGTTTACATCAAACACAATTCTTGCTACAGTTTTCCTTCTTCAAGTCTTTTCCCAAGAAAATTCTGGCAGGGGCCTAACCCAGTGTTTTAGGGATTAGCATAAACCTGACATATAGTGAGTATTCTGGGAGTGTTTGATGATTGAGTGGTCATTAGGATTGGCTTGGAATATAATACTGATCCCACCATGTTAAGTTTAAAAATTTGGAAAACAGATTACACCAGGATTATTTTCATGTCTGTATCATTTTTTTTCGTTCATTTTTTTCAAGTCCTGTATTTTACCCACAGCTTGTACCATTTCACAAGATAAATGAGCTCTCAGTTCATTGTAAGAATTGAGGTCATCTGACCAGTGTTCCCTCAGCTTCCTTTCCTTCCATCTCAGAATTCCCCCACTTGTTCCTGCCTCTACTCTAAACTGAAACAGGCATTGTTTTTCTTTTCGGAGCTAATCCACTCACCTGTGCTGGTGATCTCATTCCCTCCATAGCCTTCCTTAATTCACCACCAATTCTTCATGCCTTTACTTTTTCCTTCTAGCTTCTCTTTTGTCTAATAATGATGAAATAATCTATAAAGAAATGATTTATTCCAATCTATGTTTTCATAAACAAGACATACTCTCTCTGACCCTTGAAGTATAACTCCATCACTTTCTGTGCTTCTGTCAAACAGTTCCTTTTTGGGAAAAGTCATCTACGCTTTCTTTACTCCCCTACCCCCTGTTCTCTATTCAAACTCTACAAGTATCATTTGGGCCCCCAGCTCCTTTACAAATGCTCAGGGCTGAGATTCTGGCTTATTATTAAGCAGGCAGCAATGTAGAGGTGGAAAAGGCAGAGAAACTGGAGGTGGGAAACATATTAGTGGCAATCATAAACTTAAGGAAGCAAGACAGTGAAGATCTGCATTGGGAGCGTGTCAGGTGTCAGATAGGAGCTTGGGCATAGAAAACACTGTGTGCAGCAAATCTATAAGAATTTGCTATTGATGGGTGGGGTGTATCTCGAGCTGAGTGTTTAAGAAAACAACAGCAACATTTACAGATATAGGGACAACAGGAGGGGAATGTGAATGCAGGTGATGTGATGTTAATGGTGAAATTAATTTTAGAAATGTTCAATTTGTGGGGATAGTAAGATGATGGGAGACCAAAGTTGAAAATCTGAATGTAGAACTTCTGAAAGAAATGAGATACTATGCTAGATCATAACCAAAAGACTGAGAAGTGATTGATTTCACTTATATGTGGAATTTAACGAACAAACTGACCTAAAAAGAAAAACGGGGACATACTCATAGAGAGCAGGATGACAGCTGAGTGGAGGGGAGGTTAAGGTGTGGAGGGATTGAACAAAAAACAAAAGAACTCATGGACGTGGACAACAATGTGGTGATTGCTGTGGGGGGGGGAGTATAAGGGGACTAAATGGTAATGGAAAAAATACAATAAAGATTAAATTAAAATAAAAAAGAAAGAAATGAGGATTATCTTAAAGATACCCACCTCAAGTCTACTTGAAAGGAGAAAGGAGCCTTTTTAAAGGGTAGCTGTGTTTCCTGAAGAAGGATTTACATATAGATAGAGAGAAAATGACTTAGAACAGAGCTTTAGAGAAACTCTGCATTTCATGGACAGGTAGAGAAAGCTCCTGGAGGAGAATGAGAAGGAGAATTTGGGACTTCCAAAAGGGCAGCACTGTGAGCAGTAAAGTGAAGTAGAGCAAGAAGGCAGAACAGGAATGTGCGGAGCCTCGGAGCCTGGGCACAAAATCATTCATTCTTTTGTTCAACAACATCTGCCCAAGCATCTATGGCAGGCTGTGCAGTGTTTTAGATATGAGTCTAGATATTCAATGATAAATAATAAATGCTATTTCTGCTTTTGTAAAGTATACTGTCTAATGATAGGGGTAGAAAACTAACAAGGAATTAGAATTCAGTCTGCTGAGGGCTATAACAAAGCATATGCAAGGAGTCCTTGTCTGCAATATCAAGTGGGTGGATTTGGGGACCTGTCAGCCCTTGTCCACAGATGAAGGCTCTTGAGTTAGGCTGCCTGAATCTCCATTATGGCCCAGCCACTTGTCAGCTGGGTGATCTTCAGTATGTACCACATCTACTCTCTCTTTTAATTTTGTCATTGATAATAATAATAACTATATTTGTTTCTCAGGTTTGTGGTGAAATTAAATATGTTAAATATGTACCGTGTTGAGGAAGTGACTGCCACATAAGAAGCCCTCGATTAACAACCATCTAACTTCTACGGTGCGCTACGGTGCTTGCTCTGTGCCAGACACTGCTTTACCCCTTGTAGCAGGTGGTATTACCATCTGCATTTTTAAAAATGAGATAACTAAAGCACAGGGGGGTAGCTTCTCCAAAGTCACACAGCTAAAAGTGGTTGTTTTATTTGTCTCCTCTTCACCGTGTTAGTGAGAGAGAGATTCCTACCCTCTCGTTATCCCAGTAGCCAAACACATGACACCTGACACTGGACAGATGGGATAGACAGGAATTTCTCACATACTCTCACAGTCTGGGAACAAGGACTCTGCATTCCCTGTAGGGCCAAATGGGTGTTCCAGAACAGAGTGGACAGGTAGGACCTATAAATGAAGGCTTTCTAATAACCAGAGGATGAGGTGAATCTTGTTTCCTGTGGGAGGATGTGGGCGGTTTATTTAAATCATTCCCAATTTGAGGCCCTCACAATTTTATCAGATACAAGGCAGCACTTTGAACCCTAATTTTGGGCCTTGTGCCACAATGGGAATTGGGACCCAGGCAGTCTGGATCTAGGTTCATGCTCATTTACACTGTGTTCCCTAAAATTTAGATAGAATGGTTGTTTCTTGAACATGCCTTATATTCTTCATTCCTACACTATTGTTCATGCCTCCCTCTTTGCCTAGAATTCCCTCAATTCCACATAGTGATATTTTTTATGAATAGTGAAAGAAACTCTCAGCATATGTTGCTCTACAAATCAGTAAGGCTAAGTAGGTTGATACTGGGTTTCTTTTTGTGCCTCTAATGTGCACAGTTGTTTTAACTGCCGATAAAGACTGTTATTCCTAAAGTAAATATACATAGGAGAGAGAGCACATTGATATAAATTTATATTATATAAATCTGTGTTATGGTGAAATTGATGTATCTAATCCTAACATTAGGTTTAATGGGAGTATAGTTTTCAAAACCTGAAGAGGAACCAAAATGACAAGGAAGAAGAAAAACAGGTGTCAAAAGATGAGTCTTGAAACTTCTAGGGCAAAAATTGCTTCTTTATAATTTTTAAAACATAGATTTGGGAATGAGGAGACAATAAAGCTCAAACACATTATTTGTGTTATTTGCCTGTAAAATGTGTGATAAGAAAGAAACATGAAAATGTCATGGGAAAGAGATGTTGAATTTCCCAAGGATTTAAAACAATTTGTGCTACCTTGTCTCTTCCTCATTAATATATTTGATGGGGAACTAGATGTTTTGATGGATAAAGATAACGGGAGGCAGAAGGTCAGTGGTTTACGTTTTTATTCACTCATATATAAATTGTGTGACCTGAGGCAAACAAGGCATCTCACTTATTTTAGTTTTTATAAATAAAATGAGAGGGAAAGCACTGATCTCTGTCACAAAGGGACTAAAGAGCTTGATAAATGTGGGCACCTGGTTTTGAAGTCACTGAATTCTTCTCTCCAAATAAATACAAAGTGAGAAGGAAATATTTTCTGGTGATTCTAAAGCTGCAGCTTCAGAAGGGAGGTGAGAATTACTGGGCATCCACATTCTGTGGCCAATGAATACATCAGCTCAGTGTGTGTAATGCTAACTGCTTTGGACCCTTACTTAAGAAATATCAAATGTCAGGAGAACTACACAATTGAAAGATGGAAGTCTGCAGGAATTCAAACCATTTCTAGAGGTTATTAATTCCTGTTCAGCCAGGGTATCCTTTTTACTGTATAAGACATTGTACAAATTGCTCTAAGTGCCTTGGGTATAATTTATCTCATTTTCTACCATAAATTGTCAGTTAAAAAGTTTCTTTCAACAAACTGAAAGTACTTTACAAATTACTGTAACCACCTAAGATCCTTTTTGAAACATAGTAAATAAATGTCCTATTAAACACATACATAAATGATACTGTCTGCTAACATAATTTGCTGCCTGTTGATTTATTATCATTTGAATGATAAGCAATCTGTTTTTTCACTTGTTCTATTCTACTTTCCCAATGACCATGAAGAAACTGAGAACATTAGACTTAATCATGCAGATGTATTAGTATTAATCTTTATATAAGTTGGTATGCTCCTTGATACCAGGAAAGCTATTTCTGAGGCTTTTTGTGAAGGTATAATAGTTGACAGAAAATTAGAATAAGATAATAGACTAAGGAAAGTATATTTGAATGATAGCAAACAAACTTAAGTTAGGTTTAGCACAGGGTATTTTGCTCTAATAGATAAAACTTGCAGTTTTTTGAACCTTATTTATAGTCTAGCCACATTTTTTTAAAAGTCTAGCCACAGCTTGATTTGAAATAGGAAAGAAGGATTGGGATAGGTTGAGAATTCTAATGAATTTTCATCTTATATTATTTTTCTGCCAAAAGGAAGTACCTAATATTTAGAGTTGTAAGTGTAATGTTGAGGATGTTTATCAAGAGTCTTCAAAATCATTTTTCTGGCCCATCTTTGAGATGAGGAATGGCAGCCAACTCATCTGACTAATGTAATTAGGGAAAGAGGGTTGCAGCTGTGACAGAAGTAAATGATCTGTGTTTATACGCCGGGCTGGGTTATGGTGCATGATATCTGTGCGTAAAAAATTAATTTGGACAACAGTCTTTATTTTAGGACTGAGTAGGGTATATAGCAGCAGCCTGTAGATTAAATGCTTGGAAATTCTCTTGGATGAAAATATTCTTTGTCATATATACCATTTATGATAGTCTCTTCTCCAAGTTTATTATTCTTTTATTATTAAAATTGCTAGAGAAGGTATGGTTAATTTAATGTTCTGATTAACACCAATCATGAGTTAGCATCTTTTCCCCATAGAAAACAGTGTTAATTAATAGCAAATTGGTAGTAGAAAATGAAGATTGTGTTCTAAGCATTTTAATAAATGTTCATCATAAACATAGTTATATTTTCAGATAGGAAATGTTAAAAGTGATGTAGTCACAATTGCAAAGCCTATGTTTCTTCTGGAATAGAAAAAAGTCAATATTTCCATGATTAATCTAAGCATGCAAGACAAGATTTGACTGGTGTTTGAGGCCCAGCCATGAGGTAGGGATGACACCTCTATCCATCTTTATGTCCCTAGGGTCTTACACTATGTTGACAAATAGCAGGAGCTCCATCAATGATTACTAAGCAGCATAAATAATTTTAAATCATTGAAAACCCGAAGCCTGATTCTAGCCAGTAATTCTAACCACATTTCCTACTAAATCTTTTATTCATGCATTCAATACCTATGTCAATGGAGTAGTTTGAATTTTATTTCTTTTTGACACTGTATTTAGGAAGGTTTTGAATCAATTATTTTGTTATTAAAATTATTTTTGATACTAATATACATGAGGGAAACTAAGAGGGAGAAAAATCAGTATCAAATAAATGGTTTTGTGAGTAAATATTGTGAGTTAATATTGAGATGTTGAATCCAGTGGATGCAATATTCTACCCCCCAAGACTGCAAACTTGTAGGACAGTGTAAAGTTGCCCAGCACACAGGCTAACACCCACTCAGTGTTGCCACAGGCCTGGAAGGACACCTTTCTTCTTTAATGGTTCATAGACCCAGGGTGAGTCCTATGAGGTCCTCAACAATAACAACTACAGAAAGACTCCCTCCTACTGTCAATCAATTTTGACCGTGCATCACTGAGTGTCCAAGTATGTTACATAAGTAATGTGGTTCAAATTCTTTATTTCAAAAGAAAAAATGATAGGCTGGTGACTGAAGTATATGTTGAGTACTTTAATAAAAACCAAATAAAAACTCTACAAAAAATCTCCCCGATTTCTTGTTTGTAATAAAGACATCATCATTATTTGCTTCCTCTTTTATACAGTTTCAAGTAGTGAGGTGAGGGGTATAAATTCGGGGAAGTCAGGGATCCTTCCTATTTTGCCCACTGCTGTGTTCTCAGGTGCTGATAGAGTACCAGGCACACAGCAGATGCTGAAGCAATATTTGTTGACTGAATGTTAGATGGGATAAGAGAAATATGCAGATAGGACTGGGTATATGGTTATGTAGTCAACACTTGAATAATTTTTTCTCTGATCTTTTCTTGTACATTTTTTCTCTAATATTTTAACCCTATTTTTATATACCTTACATGTATAGGGCCCTGTACTAGACACTATGGGGCACACAACAATTAATAAGAAGAGTTGAATTCCTCGGAGTATTTCTTTGTTCCTTTTTGTTAATTTGCTCATTTACCCAATTAAACATTTGTTGTTCGTTTTGCAATGAATGGATTACTATTGGGTTTTTTTCTGAAAATAGCCCTGTTGCAGATGTTATCCTCTAAGTACCTTATAGTTTAGAAGCAAAGAGAGAGCAGTAAAAAATAGTAAGAAGCATCTAAATTGATCAAAATAGTTTAATATAAGCATTAATCCCTAAAAGTGGAGTGTTCTGCTGAGGAGTATTAAATTGGAGAAAGAATGCATCTAATAAATATACCTTAGATACTGTCAAAGAGAAGTAACCAAAACCAAATTGGCTAAAGGAAGATGTAGAAATAGATCTTTTGAGAATAAAAAGTTTGAAGAGATAATGTAAAAATAGAACTATTAAGTGATTTCATTGTAGTAGCTAATATAAGCAGTTATTATGCTATGTGACCTGGAGCCTAGGAGAATAAAATCTTTTAGTCTTGAAGTTTCAGATTATTTTTATGCCTTAATATACTCTTAAAAGATTAAAACATTTGATTTAACTGACACCAAATACTCCTTAATGAATATAAACCATTCAGAAAAAGAAAACATGAATCCTAAGAGATTCATATTGATATGAAATTTGAAGAAATATTAAAGTCATTTTGTCCAAATGTTTTATCTTCTAGAAAGGAAACTGAGGTCAAGGGAGGTCAAATGACTGATTTAGTGTCACACAATTAGAGTATATAATTTCTACTATATTATTCTTCACACTATGCAGCCATATTTCACTGAATGGCAATAAATTGTCTTCCTGGTATAAAGCAATCTTGCTAAGTTTTTTAGTGGACTAAGATAATCCAACAAGTTCAGTGCATTCCCATATAGACCCTCGAGCCTAAAGCTCCTCCAAATACAGAATCTACTGAAATCTGCCTGAATCCTACTTCCAGACAGTATTTGTTTGAATTTAATAAAATATAACTAGTTTGATAATTACTTCAACTAAAATTTGGATGGCTCAAAGAATGTCTTATGTCCCTTTAGTACATTATTGGCAGCAAATTGCTAAGAGGAAATCCAACTTTATTAACCATTCTTGAGGTACTTCAGAGTCACACATATTCTCATTTATTTCATTTGGAGAAGCATGTTACAGATGAGGAAACTGAGGCCCAAAGAAGGTCTTAGAATAAGTTTTGTGGCAGAGCTGTCATTCAAATTCTAGTCTGCAGCCTCCTCTTGTGTCAACTTGGTTAAGGAATGGTGCCAAGTTATTTGGTAAAACATCAGTCTAGATGTTGCTGTGAAGGTATTCTTAGATGTGGTTAACATTTAAATCAGTAAACTTTGAGTAAGGCAGATTACCCTCCAAGGTATTGGTGGGCTCCATCAGTTGAAGTTGAAGGCCTTAAGAGAATAGACTGAGATTTCCCAAAGAAGAGAGTTCTCCTCAAGACTGCAATACTATAGAAGACCTGTTTGCATTTCCAGCCTGCTGCCCTGAGGAATTTGGATTCAAGAATGCAGCATTCACTCTTCCTTGCATTTCTAGCCTGATGACCTGATTTAGTATAGATTTTTTGACTAACCAGCCTCCACAATCATGTGAGCCAATTCCTTAAAATTTATCTATCTCTCCATCTGTCTGTCTGTCTACCTACCTATTTCCTATTGGTTCTATCTCTCTGGAAAGTCCTGACTAATATATATTCTTATATACTCTTTCGATGTACTTTCTGTTATCCTGAAGCTGGACTTTAGAGTTGGCAGGAAGCATGTACTTTGGGGTAGAAATGGCCAAAGCACGTACATCATAATCCAATTCAGAAAGGCAAACACATTGCTGTGGTTTGAGGTAGAAAGCAAGAAAATATGGTCTAAAAAGTCAGGACTATTATTGACTAACTGATATCAGTCAATGGATATCAGTACAAATAGTATGTAAGAAACCATGAGATTTATTTGAGGCAAATTATTACTTTGAGGAATAAGGATAGGGAATGCAATCAAGAAGTTTTCAGTCTTTTATAGATTAAAACAACAACAGCACACATTACTTAAAATATAAAACTCTGCACTTGTAAAGAATGACAACTAAAAAAATATAATAAACAAAAACAGGGAACGGGGATGAATTGAGAGGCAGATGTCTCATGAGACAGTCTTCACCCTGTAGAGGATATCACTTAGACATTTTCCATAAGAAATTACTAAATTTACATAATAGCTCTTCAGCCCTAAAGCCAGAAAATGATTCTATAGGAATTGGCCTGAGAAGAAGCCCCCATGATGACCCTTTTCCTGAACTCCATCTGTCAGTTTGTCCTCTTAATGCCTTTTTTCTTGAGTTCCAGGGGGCTTCAGCCAATAGCAATCTGAAAATACAAGTATTACCTTGATCATTCCCAACTATAACTCATTGCAAACATTTTCTCCCTTAATTCTTAGAGCCCAATATTCTTATTGATACCCTTTTAATTATTATTTCCGGGGGAGGGAAAAAATCAGCCCTCATTGAGCCACTTCTCACCTTGTCTCTTACTTTTTCCTTTTGTTCTGTAAGAATCATGAGCCTTTTTCTCTTATTAGCCCATTATCCATGTTCACCACAAGGCCTTTATTCCCATCTGTATGTGACACAATGTGTCATTGTCTGAGGGCTACCTACATCAGTCTGCTCTGGAGGAAAAAGAGCGTTTGCCACACACACAAAAAACCAAATCTGTTCATATTGCCCACTTTAATCATTTGGTTAAGTATAGTGCAATGAGCGACAATACATTTTTAAAATTCTCACTAGGGACAGAATGGTGTTTAATTATGCATTTAAAAGTGACTATTAACTTATAAAGACCTCATCACAAATGGTTTTTCAACCATCTCAGTGATCCGAAACACCAGTTAGTTTCAATCCACATTTATTATCTTTCATTAAAGTATTTAGTTCTGAATCTTAAAAAGTATTAATGTTTTACTGAGGATAAGAGGAATATATATTTTTTGTCCTTTTAAAAATTATCTTGCAAAATATCTTCCTATGTGTTTTCTTTTTAAATTATATAAGCATGCGAAGCTGCTCCTCCAAAAATGCCTTTTGTTGAGACTGATGTTCTTGCTCTGAAATCCTGTTTATTTGTCAGGACCTTCATGGAGGGCACCAGGAATTTCTCTCCTGAGGCTTGCTTACTGTAAGGCCTTGCCACCATGACCCTTGCAATGCATGGCCTCTCTGAATGCCCTTCTCTCAGACAAAGTGGACAGCCCACAGCTAGTCCTCCTGCACAGGCTCCCAACCTGAAGGGTTTAAATATCTCATGTTCAGTCAGGAAAATGGATCCCATGATGACAGAGCTCAGCTACATCCACCTGAGAATGATTCACTCTTTTAAGTCTGTGTCTCTTTAATTCAATGTCTTATTGTTTTAGTTAGTTAGTTAGTTTGTTTATTTGTTTGTTTTTGTTTTTGTCCTGTTTTACTCTTGACTCCTCTCTCTGGTGATATCTGTTCTCTCATTTCTAAGTTTTCCTTACTTTTTCAATGTTACACATGCTTTGATGATTTCCCTTCCTATATCATCTGTGCCCTGTATGGTCTATCTTCAGACTAGATAAAGAGTTGGGCAGGTTTAGTAAGTCATCAAAATTAAAATACCTGAAAGCAAGTATGCCACAATTTGATTACATTATTATAACTACACTGGAGAGAGAATTAAAATGTTAAAAGAGTTATGTTAAGTGAACACCTTTGTTAAGTCTTTTAACTTTTCCCTAATAATTTTTTTAACATGGGTAAATGATGAAGCAGATATGAAATAATTTCAAATTACAAAGAAATAATAAACATTACTTCTTGAATATTTTGTTTATAATTTTTGAACACCTTTTATTCAGATATTGTAATAACTAAAGTTAATGATTTTCATTATAAATCTCTAAACATGTATAATTTTAAAACATGAAGTCATAAATCTTTAAACATGAAAGATTTGCTATTTAAACTTATAAATGATCATTTTAGACATATTTATCTAAGAAGAGGAAACCTAAAGTATACAGAAAATGTACTTAGAATTTCAATATTATAGAGAATCTCATATTTTTAAGGATGTTAGATATAAAGGTCTAAAATGGCATTTTAAACCATAATGTAAAATAAACTATAACTGCTCTATGATTGTCAATGTCTTGCCCTGCTGGTTTTAATAATGTGAAACAGATTTCATGATAATACAGTCCATATGGAGAGTATTTTTAAAAAATGAAGACAAATCAGTAGTATATTCAACCTTTTTAACATACTATAATACTTAGGCTGGTTAAAAAATGGAACAGTAGTATAGAAGTTCTTATAAAATGGAAAATAATTTCTATCCAGTACTAGTTATTCCTTAGCAAATAACTTAGAATGTCAGTATGTTAATATCAGTAAATAAAATGATAGGAACTGGAGGAGGTATCATGAAACTATATAAAAATTATTCCTATTTTTTGATATTTGCATATGAAAACTTCACAAATAAAAGTAACGAAGAAGGCTACAGTGTCTTCAGTTGTGTTCAAGGGAATGATTATGTAAGCTGTGGACAGAGTACTTGATGTGTAATAAATGGAGACTAATATTAAAAAATTAAACATGACTTTTCATGTTTAGGGCCCAGAGTATTAAATTGCATTCTTTTTCTCCCTTCAGTAGCTTCCTCCACCCACGCTATAGCTTGTTGTACTTTTCCCCTTTCTTCCTCAAGACTAAAATCCAGAACGTTCTTATCCAAGAATGACACATGTCTCTCCATGTAGTGAGAACTCCTTCCATGTCTGTTCTTAGAGCTTTATAGTTTTCATAATTTTATTTATACCTTATTAGTTATTTCATGATTCAAGTTACTCTTGTGAATGCAATTTTTTTTCTATTTTCTAGTTGGTTTATTCCTGGGAAACTGTTGATTTTTGTATGTTTGTGTTGCCCCTATATATCTAGATTTGATTCTCCTTTTTGGTTGAGTTGATCATTTTGAAGAGAAGGTGTGTTTTAACTGATTTGTAAGCCTGTTTCATAGTTTTGTGGGTGAGTATGTATATATTTTTACACAGTGATCTCCAACCTACAGCTGCAAAAAATAGGCCTGATATCTCCAATGTAGGAAGCTGGTTCAGAAGGAAAATCACAGGTATTGCTTGACTTCAGAGTTTTCTCTTTTCCTCTCATCTAGAAGTTCAACCCATCTCATGTAGGCTGTGAATGAACAATGAATTGTGTTTTCTGTTCTTTCTTTCTCTAGCCTCACCTGTCATGCTAGAGTATGTATTACATTAGGGCTTTCCGGGGAGCAGTATTCTCTGTTCATGTGTCAGGAAGTTATGTGTATGTGCTCAATAATCTTGTTGTTTGGTTAAAATGGTTTTATATATTCCTAATAGTCTTGTGAATTTGAATCCTTGCCAGTTTTCTTATGCCAAGAGATATTAATTGTGGTAGGCAGATAATGGCACCCAATGATAGATACACTCTAATCGCTGTAACCTGCAAATATGTTACTATATGACAAAGGGACTTTGCAGATATAATTACAGATATGGACCTCGAAATAGGGAGATGAGCCTGGATTATCAGGGTGAGTCCATTTAGTTACAGGAGTTCTTAAAAGGGAAGTCTTTCCCAGCAGTAGTCATAGAAAGAGAGAGATGACAGAAGCAGGGTCAGAAAAAGAAATTGACTGTGGCTGGCTTTTGAATTTGGAGGAAGGGGAACATGAATGAGGGAATTTAGGGTGTCCCAAGAAACTGGAAAAGAACCCTTAGAAGGAAATATAGCTTTGCTGGCACCTTGATTTTAGCCCAGTGAGACCTGTCTCAGACTTCTGACCTCAAGGAGAGTTAGATAATATTTGGGTTGTTATAAACCCCTAGGCTTGTGATAACTTGTAATGGCAATAGTAGAAAACTAATTAATTGATGTATTCATCTGCTCAGGCTGCCACAACAAAATACCTCAGACTCAGTGTAAACAACAAAATTTATTTTCTCAAGTTCTGGAGGCCAGAAGTTCAAGGTCAAGTTTCAGTAGAGTGGGGTTCTGGTGAGAGACCTGTTCCTGGCTTGCAACCTTCTCATTTTGTCTTCACAAGAACAGAGATAGAGACAGAGCTCTCTGGTTTCTCTTCTTCTGAGGACACTAATTCTATCAGATCAGGTCCCCATCCTTGACCTCATTTAATCTAATTACCTCCTAAAGGCCCTATCTCCAAATACAATCACATTGTGGGGTAGGCTTTTGACATAAAATGGTTTTTCTTTCTTTTCTTTCTTTCTTTCTTTCTTTCTTTCTTTCTTTCTTTCTTTCTTTCTTTCTTTCTTCTTTCCTTCCTTTCTTTTTAAAATATTTTTAAGTATATTTTATTGATTATGTTGTTACAGTAGTCTCAATTTTCCCGCCCTTTGCTTGTTCATAGTGTTGATCTTCTTTTTCTTAAGTCACTCCCTTTGACATTTCATATAATAATGGCTTGGTGATGATGAGCTTCTTTAGCTTCACCTTGTCTGGGAAGCACTTCATCTGCCCTTCCATTCCAAATGATAGCTTTGCTGGATAGAGTAATCTTAGTTGCAGGTTACCTTTCATTACATTGAATACTGCTTGCCAGTCCCTTCCTGCCTGCAAAATGTCCTCTGAGAAATCAGCTGATAGTCCTATAGGCACCCCCTGTAGGCAACTTTCTGCCTCTGTCTTGCTGCCCCCAAGGCTCTGTCTTTATCTTTCACCTTTGGCATCTCAGTCATGATGCATCCTGGTGTGGGCCTCTCTGGGTCCAGCTTGCCTGGGACCCTCCGTGCTTCCCAGACCTGCATGTCCATCTCCTTTGCAAAATTTGGGAAGTTTTACTCATTGTTTTCAATTCTTGCTTCCTCATTCTGCACCGGTTGACTCTTTTTTTCTTCCTTACGTTCCAAATCATTGATTTGAACCCCAGTTTCCTTCCCTTCACCATTGGTTTTGTGTGGATTTTCCTTTGTTTCATTTAGCATAGCCTTCACTTCTTCTCTTATGCGCTTGCCATACTCAAGCATATCTGTCAAGCCTGTGACCATCTTTATCACCTGTGTTTTGAATTCTGCATCTTTTAGATTGTCTATCTCCTCATCTGTTAGATTAGCTATCTCATTGTCGCTTAGTTCTCCCACTGGAACCTTGATCCATTTCATCTTTTGGGCCATACTTCTCTGTCTCCTCATTCTGACAGGCTCCTGTGTTTTTTTGCCTCCGTGTTCCAGGTACAGCTGTTGCTCCTTTTATGTTTTAAGGGGGAGAGCTTTAGGGATTTGTCAGTACAGGGTGATCTATTTCACCACGTTATGGTGCTGTATGTGGGGGAGGGGTCTGAGAGGGAACAATGCTGCCAACCTAGCACTCGCCCCTTCACCAGGCATGTCTCCCACTTTAGCATCGGACTGGCGCCCCTATAGCTGCTTCCCTGGCTGTCTTTCCCAGAGTGGGTGGGTCTGCAGATGTTCTAAGACCATGGGGGCCCTTGAAACAAGTGGACTCTGCTGAGACTGGCAGTTTCTGCCTCCACCGCAACCCCCACTGGTCTGCACAGTCAGAAGCAAGGAGGCTTGATTTTCTCTGATGCTGGGACTGTGACCTGTGAGGTCCGGTGAGGAGCTGGGAACGCTCCATATGTGTCCCTCCTGACTTTTTAAAATATGTGACTGTGCATTCTGCTGGCCGGCTTCTGCTGCCGCTGCTGCCACTGCTGCCGCCATCACACCATGTCCTCTCTGCCCCAGCTCAGCCCCTCCTATCTGTCTGGTTGAGTATTTCTTCTTTATATCTTTGTTTGCTGGACTTCCATGTAGTTTGATTTTCTGGAACTTCTGGTTGTTTCTAGTTTTGAGGTAGATGTATTCCTTCTTAGTTGTGGAGGGAGACACAGCCTGTCTGTCTACGCCTCCATGGGCAGGAAGTCTCTTTCTTTCTTTCTTTCTTTCTTTCTTTCTTTCTTTCTTTCTTTCTTTCTTTCTTTCTTTCTTTCTTTCTTTCTTCCTTCCTTCCTTTCTTTCTTTCTCTCTTTTTCTTTCTTTCTTTCTTTCTATTCTTTTTTGTTTGTTTGTTTGTTTGTTTATGGGTTGGGGGACACAATTTAGTCCATAACAATTAATTTTACAATTTTTAAAACTTTATTTCAGTGTAGTGTGTGTTTGTGTTTCATGCAGGGGCATAAAAGTATTTTAAGGGAGTATCTCTCCTTTAAAATTTTAAATATTTTGCTGTTTTCATACTTTTTACTTAAAAATAATTTTAGGCTTGCAGAAAATATGCAGAAATAGTGAAGTTCTTTATATTCTTCATCCAGTTTTCCCAGCTTCCTCTGTGTTAACATTTTACATGGCCATAGTACAACACCTAAACTCAGGAAATTAATGAGGATACAATACTGTTAACTATATTATAGACCATATTAGAATTTCACCAATTTTTCAAGTAATGTCTGTTTCTGATCCAGGGTTCCATATTGCATTTAATTAACTGGTATTGTTAACCTCCTCTAGACTGCTGTTCAGGCATTTTGCTGAATGTTTTCAATTTGCATGTTTCACTTCTTTATTTTTGAGGGAAGGAACTTTCAGTGTTTATGCCACTTTCTGATTTGACTTCTAGGTATAAATATGACCAGATACTGAGCTATCTGTAAGAGATCCAATGTTCTCTTTGCTTCAAGTGGATTTTTTTTTTTAAATCTCTGAAAACTTCTAGACTGACACCAAGCTTGGTAGACTTTTGCTTTTTACAGATGTGATTCTCATCTGACAATCCCTTACAATTCTACTACTCTGTCCAAAAGTCTCTAAGCAAATTCAAAACAGCTGGAAATAACTGCATGGCTAAGAGTGAGAGAAATTGCTTCAGTGAGCCCACCAAACCTGGGTCTGATTAGTACATGCATGCCTCTTGGAGACAGTGATCTGGGAGTTGGGGTACAATAACAATGGCTAATAACAGAAAATATTATTTAGTAATTACTATGTGCCAGGAGTTGTGCTAAATGCTTTACATAAATGATCTAATTTATTCCTTAAACCACCCCTTGAAGTAGATAGGAAGTTGCAGATCTGAGCAACTTAATAATATTTTTATGATGGCATAGTTTGGAGAATATTGCTGTCTGGAGCAGAGATAATTTGGTGGTTAAAAAATAGGTACAACAAGTACAATAGAAGCCAGGTTGTCAGATATGGGTAGGTTGGAAGATAGAGTCAGATAGCAAAGAAGTTGGACAAAGGATTAGAAAAAGACTACTGAGTCAACGACACTTGGAGTTGAAAGGTTCATTAGCAATTATCCAGGTTAATAAACTTCTTCCCAATTAAGATATTCCTGCATTATTTTTCTACCAGACAAATAACCAGCTTTAGCTTAATGCTTTACCACATAGCCCATTCTATTTTTGGACAACTGTGACTGTTCAAGTCTTATTCTTTCTTCCTGGCTGAAAACTAGTTGGTCCTAGTTAAACTGTCTGTATTTAATAAGATAAATATACAGTAGTTCCCCCTTTTCCATGGGGGGTATGGTCCAAGGTTATAGTCCAAGATCCACAGTGGGTGCCTGAAACTGTGGATAGTACATACATATATACATATATACTTTTTTACTTAAGGGAGCACTTACAGCTTCTCTTTGGAATATCTGAATTGCCAGCATCACTACTCTTGTGCTTTGGGACCATTATTAAGTGAAACAAGGGTTACTTGAACCCAAGCATTGTGATACTTCAACTGATCTGATAACTGAGATGACTACTGAGTGATTAACGGGCAGGTAGCATATACCGCGTGTGTGATATGCTGGACAAAGAAACCATTCATTTCTCAGGCAGGGTGGGGCAGGATGATGTGAGCTTTCCTCACTCAGAATAGCACGCAATCTAAAACTTAAAAATTGTTTATTTTTGAAATTTAGTTTAATATTTTTGACTATGATTGATTGCAGGCACTAAAACTGTGGAAAGTGAAACTGTAATAAGGGTGGGGGTTTCTTACACTTAATCCTTCAGATATTTGAAGATAACAATAATGTTCTCTCTTATTTATTTATTTTTAAGTATATTTTATTGATTATGCTGCTGGTTGTCCCAATTTCTTTTTCTTTTGCTTACCTCCACCCAGTACTCCCCTTCCCTCCAGCAATCCTACCTCCCTTAGTTCATGTCCATGGGTCGTGTATATAAGTTCTTTGGTTTCACTCTTTCCTATATTATTCTCAACTCCACCCTGTCTATTTTGTACCTACCAATTATGCTTCTTAATTCCTGCACCATTTCTCCCCCTCCCCTTTCCCAGCTGATTACCATCCAAATGATCCCCATACCTATGATTCTGTTCCTATTCTGGTTGTTTGCTTAGTTTGTTTTTATTTTTTAGATTCTGTTGTTGATAGTTGTGAGTTTGTTGTCATTTTAATGTTAATAGTTTTGATCTTATTTTTCTTAAATAAGTCTCTTTAACATTTTATTTAATAAGGGATTGGTAACTTTACTTTGTCTGGGGAGCATTTTATCTGCCCTTCCATTCTAAATGATAGCTTTGGTGGATGGAGTAATGTTGGTTGTAGGTCCTTGCTTTTCATCACTTTGAATATTTCTTGCCAGTAAAATTTCTGTTGAGATATCAGCTGATATTCTTATAGGAACCCCTTTGTAGATAACTCTCTTTTCTTGCTACTTTTAAGATTCTCTCTTTATCTTGAACTTTTGGCATTTTAATTATGATGTGTTTTTGTATAGTCCTCTTTGGGTCTAGCTTGTTTGAGACTCTCTGTGCTTCCTGGACTTGTATGTCTATTTCCTTTGCCAGATTTGTAAAGTTTTCCTTCATTATTTTTTCACATAAATCTTCAATTTCTTGCTCTTCCTCTTCTCCTCTGGCACCCCTATGATTTGGATGTTGACACATTTAAATTTATCATAGAGGTTCCTAAGCTCCTTCTTGTTTTGTTCAATTCCTGCTTCTTCTCTCTGTACTGGTTGACTTTATTTTTCCTTATGCTTCAAATAATTGATTTGAACCCCAGTTTCCTTCCCTTCACCATTGGTTTTGTATGGATTTTCCTTTGTTTCACTTAGCTTAGCCTTCCCTTCTTCCCTTCTGCGTTTGCCATACTCAAGCATATCTGTTAAGTTTGTGAGTATCTTTATCACCAGTGTTTTGAACTCTTCATCTGTTAGGTTGGCTACATCTTTGTCGCTTAGTTCTCCCACTGGAACCTTGACCTGTTTCCTCTTTGGAGCCATACTTCTCTGTCTCTTCAACTTGACAAGCTCCTGTATTTGTCTCTGTGTCTTAGGTAGAGCTGTCGTACATGTTACATTGTAAGGGGTGGAGCTTTCCAGAGTTAGATTAAGGTCAGTTGAGGCCCCAGGCATGGAAGAAAATATTGGGTCCCTTAAAAAAGAGAGAGAGACAGGGAAAATAAAAATACATGTTACCCATATTTTATGCAGCATAGTAATGAAACCAAACTTGGTGTTATTAGAAAAAAATGTAAAGTTGGGGTTTTGAGGAACACTTCAGAAGTTGGTGCCCAGGGCACGCGCCCAATGTGCCTGCCATTAAATCCACCTCTGGCCTTAGGTATTCATCAGTATAGGGTGACCCGTTTCACCATATTGTGGCACTGTATGTGGGGGAAGGGTCTGAGAGGAAACAATGCCACTTGCTCAGCATTTGCCCCTTTTCCAGACACTTCTCCCACTTCCCATTTGGGATTGATGTCTTTCTACCTGATGCTCTGGCCATGGTTCCCAGAGTGGGTGGGTGTGTGGATGTTTTAGGACCATGGGGACCTCTAAACAAATGGACTCTGCTGAGAGGTTGGAAGTTTCTTCCTCTGTCCCAACCCTCACTGGTTTTCAGAGTCAGAAGCACTGTAGCTTTATTTTCCCCGACCCTGGAACTGTGAGCTGAATGGTTTGGTGTAGTGCTGGGAATGCTCCCCAGGTCTCCCTTTCTACTTTTTTTATTTTGTGACTGTACTTTCCGCCAATCTGCCACTTTCACTGCTGCCACTGCTGCCACTGCTGCCACTGCTGCCACTGCTGCCACCACCACACTGCATCCTTTCTGCCCTGGCTCCACCCCTCCTACCTGTCTGGATGAATATTTCTTCTTTTTATCTTTTTTTGTTGTATTTCCATGCAGTTCAGTTTTCTCAAACTTCTGGTTGTCTGCAGTTTTGAGGTGGTTGTATGCCTTCTTAGCTTTGGAGGGAGATGCAGTGTGTCTACCTATAGGGGACCGGTCCATGTGGCAATGGCAAATGTAGCTCAGCCCTGGCTCAGAAAACTGACAGGTGTGAGGTGGCACACAGGGGCTAGGCCCACTGATCGGCTTTCCTGTGGGAATCAGGCCTGCGTTGTATCTATACTGCTTAAAAGCTTGCTTTTGCTAAAAAAAGTTCCTCACCCTGAGCTGAAAAACAGCAGATATTTCATGTATAACTTTAAAGTAACTTCGCAAGGTCTATTCTGAACTGTTTTAAGGACAGGATGTGGGCAGGTCTCCCATCCTTATAATTTCCTTGCATGTGCAACATTCTTTTCTTTATTGTCTGTAAACAACAAGCATCTAAAGCAACCTTAGCAAATCTAGAGATTTGTAACTTTGTTTGATGTGATCCGCCCAGAAAGGAATAAAAGCCTGTCCAGGCAAGGGTCGTGGTGCTCTCACTGATTTAGAGAGTGGTCATTCTGTCCCTTTTCTCCACCAGGTTAGTGTAGTCCATGTGATTTTGTTCATCTTATCCACAATGCTGGGACACTGCTGGTCAGAGTCCGTGACATCTACCTACACCTTCATCTTGGCTGGAAGTCCTAATATTCTCTTTTAGTCTTTCTATTTCTCTTTGCATATTCTTCAGCTGTTCTTCACATAATATGATTAACAGTCCTCTTATCATGCAGGTCTCTATTATTTGGTTAGACATGGGTAAGTACTGGAAGACTACTCAATTTTGAATTTGACATGAAAAGCAAAGAAATGCCATGGTATAGTTAAGGCAACTTAAATGTCAGAACAAAGAAAACTGTAGGGCTAGCATTAAGTAGCCAGTATATGATGGGAACATAATCCACAGGAGAATCTCGTGTGTATGATAACAGTCTGGAAAAACTCAGGTTAATATCATTTCAATAATTATGCCTTTTAAGATTCCTTAGAAGAACATGTAACTTAGATTTCCTGAGAATGTAATCTGGAGCACATCTGAACATTTATAAACTGGATTTGCCTGACACTTAAAATGTTTTTCTATTTAGGAGATGTGATTGGCAAATGAGACTTTTATCTTTTGATGCTATCAACTGATATCCTGCAGAAAAAGCTGGATGATGGATTTCTTTTGTAACACATGATCACTTGGTAATTTTACCTTTTCTTCCTTCTCTTCTTGTTTTTTACTTGTAACTAAATCCCGAAATAGAACTCTCCATTTATTCTTTTTACACAGCAAACACTGTTATTGCAGATGTCCAAACTGTTAATTCTTCTTGAAATTAAAAATAGCTGAAATAAGAAAATAGCTCTTTAAAATATTTAAATATTATTGGCATTTACTATGCTATTTTAAAACATTGTCTTTTAATAGGGAAACCAAAACTATGACAAATTAATGTCTAATTAATTCTAATTACACAATCAGTGTATTTAAATGCCAATTATTACTGAGATTTGGAATCAACTGAAAATCAAATTGAGCCATTTATAATTCTTTTTTTTAATCTTGAATTCTCTTTGTAGATATTCTGTGGAGTGTCCTAAAATGCTAGTAGTTGTAATTTGTGACTATCCTATTTCTCATGAGCATTACATCAAAGTTCAAAAAATTACTACTGCTTACAAGACAATTAGTTATACCCATCTTTAAAGAGGTGAAGTAGATGCTTTGAAATGTTTTGAGATTTCAGAAGTCCTTGTAAAATGAATCAAAGCCATAAGATCTTAAGTCTCCTTAAATTAGGTCATTGTTTAACAAAAATAGGAATTGATTAAGTAATTTCTTTTTCTTTTTTAATCCTCACCTGAGGATATGTTCATTGATTTTTTAGAGAGAGAGGGAGGGAGAGAAAGAGTGATAAAAAAACATTGATGTGAGAGCAAAACATTGATCGATTGCTTCAGACACACTCCTCGACCAGGGATTGAACCCTCAACCTAGGTATGTGCCCTGACGGGGACTTGAACCCACAATATTTTGGTGTATGGGATGACTTTCCCACCAACCAAGCTACCTGGCCAGAGCTGATTAAATAATTTCAACTCTAATAGCCAACAGTTTACTCCAGTTGTGTCTGAAAATGACAAAGTATCTGTATTTATTAATGGAAATTCTCTTTAGTTACTGGCAAAAAAATTGTCAGTTCGTCCTTTGTGAAATGTGTGGATGTCAAAATTTTATTAAAATACAGCTTAAATGAAGAGTTTGTCTTATAAATAATGCTGTGCAAAAATAAGTATAAATCTTTGAAAGATTTATGAACAATGAAAAAGAAAGCATGCCCAAGATTTTATTTTTCAGGTGTACTTTTGCAAGATCAGGTATTACAGCATTTAAACAAATAATTTTGCTATAGGTAGTTAGTCATTAATCAAATAAATGACTTACATCTTAGAATAAAAATAGTAAATCAGTTAAAATATTCTGCAACAATACTCTAAAATTATTTGTTGAGATGATTGTTAAGACATGGATAGGATTGTAATTCTTGAATACTGTGACTTCTCAGTGTATCATATGGATAATTTTGCTCTATGAGTTTTAAAAAGTCAGTAAACCTTCTATCATTGAATTTTCTCCCTTATTTTCTGTTGTGTTGCTAATATATAGTGTTAAATAATAAAAGCATAATTGTCTTCCATGGGACCACAGAACTTTGGGCCACCCCTGCCTGAGGTCTATTCAGCAACTACAGCAGCATTGTGTACACTCAGGTGATGCCAAGTAGGTGACTGGTGTATGGGAGGAAAATATTAGATCATCTACTTTTATTTATTGCTTAAACATGAAAGAAATCGAGCATATTAAATACAGGTATTCCTCCCTTTTCAAAGGTTCACATGCCACCTCACATTTACAAAAGGCCTACCTACCTAATTACCTGTTTTTACAACTGAAATAAATCTGAAGAAAAATTTTGCTTTTAAGATAAAAGGCAAAGGTCAAAAATAATGTTCAGTGTTTGTTTTATGGCATGCCATTGGCGAGGCAGCATGCACCCTGAAACAATGAGAGTTGCCCCACCAAGCTCCTTTCCTGGGAACTACACCCAGCATCTCTGCATCAAGCACCATAGCTTTGACTGTGTCTATGAGCATCTGTGCTTTATCTCCGTTTATTTTGTGCATTTCTACTTTTACTATGTTAGGGTTATTTTAGGTTTTGTGTGTTATTTGGTATGACAGTATGCTATGGTTTGAGTCTGGGCACTCTCAAAAATTTTCCATATGAATTAATGATAACTATTTCCTCACTTTATGCCATTTGGGCTTACAAAAGTTTTTTTTTTTTGCCCTTCCCTTTATTTTTATTATTTTTTAATGTGTTTTATTGATTATAATGTTACATTTGTCCCAATTTCCCTTTACTCTTCTCCCCTCCACCCGGTGGCCCCCCTCCCTCCAGTTGTCCCCCCCTTTTAGACCATGTCCATTAGTTGTGCATATAGTTCTTCTCAACCTCTCTCTGTCTATTCCATTCCCTCCTACCATGATCCCCAATTCCTATATCATCTCCCTCCCTCTCCCCGTTCCCCCTCCCTGTTGACCTCCCCCCAATATGCTCCCCATACCTATAGTTCTTTTTCCACTCTCGTTGCCTATTTAGTTTGCCTTTGTTTCAATTCCCTAGCTTCTGTTGTTGGTTCTTGTGATGCAGTTTTCATTTTAGTGTTCATAGCTTTGATTCTCCTTCTGCTAAACAAGTCCCTTTAACATTTCATATAACAGTGGTTTGGATCTAATGAACTCTTTCAGTTTTGTTTTGTCCTGGAAACACTTTCTCTGCCTTTCTATTCTGAATGACAATTTCGCTGGATAGAGTATTCGTGGTTGTAGGTTTTTGCTTTTTATTACTTAGAATATTTCTTGCCAGTCCCTTCTTGCCTTCAGGGTCTCCCTTGAGAAGTCAGCTGATAGTCTAATTGAGACCCCTTTGTACATGATTCTTTTCTTCTCTCTTGCTGCTTTTAAGATTCTCTCTTTATCTTTAACTTTTGACATTTTGATTATAATGTGTCTTGGAGTGGTTCTCCCTGGGTCCAGTTTTTTTGGAATTCTCTGTGCTTCCTGGACCTGTAAGTCTATTTCCTTCCCCAAGTTAAGGAAGTTCTGCTTTATTATATTTTCACTTAATTTTTCAATTTCTAGTTCATTTTCTTCGCCTTCTGGCAAACCAATGATTCTTATGTTGGGCCTTTTATAGCTGTCCCAGAGGTTTCTGATCCTCTCATCATTTTCCTTGCTTCCTGTTTTTTCTCTCTGCACTGGTTGACTGTTTGTTCCTTCTCTGTGTTCTGGTTTGTTGATTTGAACTCTGGATTTTACTTCCTCACCATCTGTCTCATATGTGGCTTTGTTCCTTTCAGTATGAGCGTTTTTCGATTCTTTTTCCAGATCTTTTGTTAATTCTGTAAGCCACCTGATAACAATGGCCCTGAACTGAGCCTCTGACAGGTTTCTTATTTGTTCATCTGTCAGGTTCTTCATCTGTTGCCTGGTGAGCTGCGCCACCGGGATTTCTATAGTTGTCTGCCTCATTTTGACAGATGCGTTTTGTTTTCTTGGGCTGGCTATAGGGGGCAGTGCCTGTGTACTCGTCACGACACAGCGACCGGCGGCAATCCGCAACCTTTTACGCTGTGCTGTGGCCCTTTGTCGTCACAACCCAGTAACCGGCGCTGATCCGCAGCCTTTCTCGCTGAGCTGTGGTGCTTTGTCATCACAACCCAGCATCCAGCGCTGATCCGCAACCTATTTCGCAGCACTGTGGCGCTTTGTGTGGGGGCGGGGATCCAAGATGGATTCACACAGTTATTCTGCTAGGAGACTGGGATCCGTCCTCCCTCCCTCTGGGCCTCACTGTTCAAGGCGATGTGGTGGCTGCTTTCCCCAGCGTTGGGGTTGCAAGCTGCCGGGGTTCAACTGCAGCTGGGATTGTTCTCCCTGCCACTGGGATTGTTCTCCCTGCCGCTGTCTCTGGTGCGACTGCAAACAGCACCACCCACTTTCACTCTTCCTACCTGCCCAAAGGGCGCCGCTGGTTTATAACTTCATACGTTGGGCTTCCATGTAGTTTTATTTTCTGGAATTTCTAGTTATCTTTTGTTTTGAAGTAGTTGTATTCCTCTCTAGCTGTAGAGGGAGACCGAGCGTGTCCGTCTAAGCCTCCATCTTGGCCGGAAGTCTGGGCTTACAAAAGTTTTTATAGGCACTCTACTTTTCAACAATGATGAAAACCTATATTAAATATATTCATTGACACTGATAATTTTCTCTTGCTTGCCCTAGATTGTGACTTTTATGTGTAGCACTTAATGTGTTGTAAAGCGGGCTTTCTACATGTTAAGTCCTCTCTTATTAATTTTTGAATTTAATTTGTAACATAGATGTTAATAGTTTGATTATTTCTAACCTAAAATAACTCTCTTTCCTGCAGGGCAATGGAGGTAGCTGGAATATGCAAGTCTAGCTCCGAGTAATACAATGGGCTTTGGTCCAGTAGATGGGTATTATTTAATTTTCAAATGTCATCACAAGGAATTGATAGATGAAATAGCAAGGCTTTTATCTGTGTGAAAAAAAGCCAACTTTGACATTTAAAAACCCTCTGTAAACCTTGGTTGGTTTTTGTAAATTAAAAATGTTTTCAAAGTCAAGGAAATACATTTCTTAAGTTTTAGAAATGAGTTAGTTCTAATGTCTAGTTAACAAGATTGGCCATTTGCTGGTTTTGCTTTTAACTTGGTCTTTTGTTAGTTAATTTCTTTCTGTCTTATTCTTTATTTTTTATTTTTGGTTTTTCAATTACAGTTGTCCCCTTTTCTCCCAATTTCTCTCCCCCACCCAACCCACCCCCTCTCCCGCAATCATATCCCTCCCCGTTTTATTCTTTTTATCTTGCTTTTGTTTTCTCCTTAATCAAGTCTAATTGCAGTACAGTAGTCCCTCTCTACATCACAGTTCACTTATTGCGGCCTGACTGTACTGCGGGATTTTAAAAAATATTATATTTAATTATTTATCGTGGAATTTTTGCTATATCACCAGGTTTTGTAGTACTGTATATGTATGTTGTTAAAGTTACATAGTTTAAGAGTGTAGAATATATTTAAGAACATAAGTAGTGTTTATAAAAGTGTGGAAAAGGTTAATAAGAGCGTGGGAAAAGTTAATAAGGGACTGGGAATGGTTTATAAGTGTGTGGAAAGGGTTTATAAAGCCTTAAAGTATATAAATACTAAAATAAATGTAAGGTACCTACTTCGTGGGTTTTCACCTATTTCAGGGGAGTCTAGAACGTAATACCCATTATAAGTGAAGGAATACTGTATTGGAGAGGATTTTAGACTCTTTGTAGATATGTGTACTTTACATGCAATGGACATGTGTTATTTTTGCCTAACCAGCACTTTTCTGCCTTTTTTTTTTTTTTTTGAGGAACAGAGTGATCATCTTTAATTTTAGAAACTTCCCCTTCTATTACTGTTGGACTGTCAATCACATATCCCCAAAACCTCCATCAATGTCATTGTCTTAGACCTGAGCTGGGCCATAGACTCAAACCAGAACTTCTGCAGAAGATATCAAGAAAAAAGAGCTCTCTATTTGCTGACATTTCTGGCTGTAAGGAACAAGGAGACTTGGAGATTTCAGTAACCACCTTTGCACTGCATAG
Organism: Furipterus horrens; assembly: GCF_987537825.1. Classification (NCBI taxonomy): domain Eukaryota; kingdom Metazoa; phylum Chordata; class Mammalia; order Chiroptera; family Furipteridae; genus Furipterus; species Furipterus horrens. The sequence goes on from NW_028327182.1 coordinate 65,357,599, forward strand.
GGAAAGCTTGCCAGAAATGAGACCAACAAAAGGAACACCTAGATAAGGAGAGAAGGATGAGTCCTGACATTGGAGCCTCTGAACAGTCTCTGCCTAATGCCAGTCACATTGCAGGATTCTCAGTCCCTCAACAATTAGATTTTTATTTGTACTTAAGCTAGTCCATATTAATGTGTGCTGCTTGCTGCTACAATGTTTCTGAGTAAGAAAACATTGCATAGGGAAAGCCATATGAATTTATAGATTGTACTTATAAAAATGGCAATTTCAATTTGAGTTCAACCCAACATAGAATATTCAGATGGTCAGAAGACACTAAAGTCCTGTCTCTACTCATTACTTTTTGGTTTTGGCCTCGGTAAACTTCAATTTCCTCTTACAGAAAAGAGAGGGATAACTATCCATCCGACCTTCACACATATAATTGTGAAAGGTGATAAAACACGTGGAAACCTTTGTAAACTATTGGGTGCTATGGTGCTATAGAAATGTTGCCTAGCATCACTGATGGAAAGATCTACTTGCCTGATGTGTTACAGTTCATTAGCTTGATCTTTCCAGTGGCACTTGGGCAAATTCCTGGAATTGGAAGGCCCATGTGAGGCTGTGAAGATATCAAAATTTATCTGAGAAGGTTGTAAAACCCTGATTTATGGCAGATAATCTAGGAGGAATTCAGAAGGCTCATCAGTATACCTGGCTTCTGGTGGAGTTCGTAAGAATTGATCAATATAAGATTTTTTTTTAAATGCTATGGGCTGAATTCCAGTAATGGAGGACTCTGTTTATGAGGATATTCTTAGAGGTCAGGGAGACACTGTTAGAGTAAGAAGGAAACTAGTATTTACCAAGTACTTTATATTGCTTTTGGCCAAGGCAGTTAATCTCACAATTACCTCAGAAGATGGGCAGTTTCACTTTAACAGATGAATTAACCAATACTCTGTGGCTCTATCAAGATTCCAACCAAGTTACAGAGGCAAGGTTCTAACCAAAGACTGCTGAGACTCAGTCCCCATGTTGTTATTGGAAACACAAACATTACTTTCCTGTGTCAGATTAACTAAGACACGAGGTAGATAACTAAGTGGCCTGTGATTGGTTTTAGCATTTCCAATAATATGGGGAAATCTGTTTTCACATCAGAAATCTCCATACATCCATAGAAATGTTTAAAGGTGTACAATGCTTCTAAATGTATAATCACCATGTTTTAAAGGGTCATTTTGATGCAATGTCTATTGTATAAAGGTTCATACATACAAACTTACCTACTAAAATGGACACACAGTAAATCTAAGTTTCATAATTAGGACTAGACATAAGTCAATAATTAAGATATAAAGTACCCTGAAAAATAAAAATGATGGAAACATGGAAAACATTGCTTTAAAGAGACATAATGAGTCCCATTTGGGAGAAAGAAAAACAGACAATAAATCAGTTGAATAAATACAGACTAAAATCTGGATAGAATTATCTCAAATGAGTTAATAGGTTAATTTGAAATAATATTTTAGGCTTCCAGCCATGGGCTCACAGATTCACTAAGTCTGTCCTCAGTGTCAGTTTTCTGAATCTGTTCTGTATTTATTTTAGTGGAAATGAGTGAAGAATCAAGACATAACTAAATTACTTTTCCATGATGCATATGTTACACTAGTGCCATAAAAACACAGTTTCCTCAAAGTTTAATTTATCAATGGGAGTGTAAGATTAAAATAAAGATACTGCCTAGACATTTACAAATATACACATATGTACACAGATATACATTTACCTCTAATGAAGTTCTCCCTGGTATGATGGGCAAAGAACAAACTATGTCACTAAGAACAGGATTTGTTTTATAAAATGATTTCTAAGATAAGTAGTTGCTGGAGGATATTCTGTTGGCATTCTATGATATTTCAAACTCAGACTTAGTGGACTTAGAATCTGTTTTTTATTGTATAGATCAATTTTAGCAATATTTATAAACAATAAAAGCTTGCCAAGATATGAACATTAAAGACTGTCACATCGCTTGAAAATATTCAGAAGTGTATACAGTATATGGTTCAGATAAACAGGTAGCCTTATGTTCAGCCCTAAAAAGAAGACAAATCTTTATCCAAAGAGAAAGATTCTTAGACATTTTTATAAGTTACCTAATATTAATATCATAACCCTATCCTAAAAACTGTTTTTCTTACTTGTTGGATAACTAAACTGGAGAAGACATTTGCAAATATTAATATCTAAAATATACAAAGGATTCTTAAAAATTGCAAAAAATAAAATAAAATAAAATAAATACCTAGTAGGAAAACAATGGCAATTGGATATAAAAGAAGAACCAAACAGAAGAATGCTCAGTCACACTGGCCTTTGGGGTGGTGCAAGATAGAACAACAGTTTATATTTATCCTATTGGCTGACAAGGATATGGGAAAATAGGACTGTGTATACACCCTGGTGAATTGTGCGTTTGTACACTGTATTACCTCTTCAAAGAGAAAATGAACAATATGGGGTAAAGTGAGGGCACTGGCAATGCCACATCTAGGTGTCTATTTTAGAGAAACTTTCACACAAATCTTCAAGAAGACATGTAAAATGATCATTGCAGCACTGTATATAGCAGTAAAAAGTAAAAACAATTTACACTTTGTTTTTTAGTGTAATGAATAAAGAAACTATGATTTGATCATAGAATAGTATGATGGTATATATACAACAAATGTAGAACTAGATGTACACATAACTATATGGATAAAATGGAAAAATATAACAGCATGAAAATATTTATACAAATTTAAAAACACAGAAGCAATGGTATATATATATATATATTTTTTTTTTTTCTTTTTCTTTAATCCCCAGTTGAGGATATTTTTTCATTGCTTTTAGAGAGAAAGGAAGGGAGAGAGCAAAGGAGAGAGAGAAACATCAATGTGAAAGAGAAACAGTGGGGCTGGGGATCAAACCTGCAGCTTAGGTATGTGCCCTGACAAGGAATCAAACCTGCAACCTTTTGGTTATGGGATGATGCTCCAACCAACTGAGCCACACTGTCCAGGGCTATATATTTTCTATATGCATGCTATTCAGGTGAGGTACAAAAACAAGTGTGGGGATGATATGTGCCACTTTCAGATTAGAAGTTTCCTCTGGGGAAAGAGAGATGAATAAGGGAGAAGAAAGTCATTGTTTAATTTAATGTCATCAAACTAAAAGATTGGAAGCAAATATTGCAAAGTGATAGTATTTATTTAATGTCTATGGCTGGTCAATAGTGTGTGTATTATACTTTTTTATTGGTTCAAAATATTTTATAATTAAACAATTAAAAATGTAACTAATTGAATATGACCTCAAGTTTAATGTGCTAAAATATATTTCTTCATCTCTTTTCCTCAGCTTTCACATTCTACTTATTGTCCCAAAGTAAATCATGAACAAATCTGATTTCAATATGATCATGTAGGAAGTGGGTCAAGGTGTATTTCAGTCACTGGGACTCCCTTAGAAAGTCAGGACTCTGAGGGAACTGTGTCCCAGACTTGAAAAATAGTAAAGCTATGCCATCCCTTTCACCCCCGAGCCCCCAAAAATCTAGTTTATTTCTTTTTTTCTAGCAAAACTTTTCATTTGCTCTATATCTAGTTAGGTACTTAGTTCTTTACAGAACTGGGTAAACTATTCATGATATCACTTCTTAAGCTGAAGCATAGTGTTCTTTTTCAGCTACATATCAAAAGGTAAACAAGTACAGAAACTTCTCCTTTGAAGATTCTATGAGTCTGTTGCTGGTTAAATTTCTCTTGCAGAAATCAAACACGGTTTCCTGTTGCATGTTTACCAAACCCTTTTTCTCTGTAAAGTACAAAATGCAGTGCTGCAATTTTCCCATTTGTTGATTTTTCCCATTGAACTCATTTCTTCCCTTTAAATATCTTCTTTCTTGTAGTCCACCTCATTTAGCGGTTAATACAGAGGATTACAAACATTCTTGTTAGATATAAAACATTCCAGGAAATTTAATTTCTTTAGTCATGGATTTTAGCTGGAATCATACTTTGCATTTGTATAACTTCTCTGAAATAAGAAACCCATACCCTCCTATTCATTATCTGGAGACAAGCATTATTATCATAATTTTGCATCCTGTGTAACTGAGTCACAGGAAATGAACCAGAAATAAATCATACCTGGATTGTAACTTGCAAAGAAATGTAACCAAAAAGAGGGATGATGGCATTGTGACTTGGAAACTTTCACACTGGAGGACAATACAGCTGTTTTACCATTTAGGGAAGGGGTATCTCAATTGATGGGGTTGTAGGGGAGGGCAATGAGTAATGCTTAGGGTTATTACTGGTGCTGGATAACATTCCATAAAAGCCTTTTCCTGATCCTTTTATGATGCTTTGTGCCCTCAGTCTCTCCAGGCAGCCCCAGGCCACATTCCCTAGGCCTGGGAGTGCTCCTGGGCATTGAGTCCAGGCACAGTTGCTTTTGAGGGCCTTGCTCCCAAGTCCACAGGAACCAGGCTGAATTGCTCATGGTTTTTAAACTCTGGTTCCAACACGACTCTGGTTTCCTCAACATGCCCAGAATCCATAGTGGTCTAAGTCTTCACTGCCAGGGATTTTCTCTGATCAAACCCACTTCCCCAAACAGAGCTGATGTTTTTGAGAAAAAGGATCTAAGAGGAAGCCATGGTACAAAAAGTCTTCCTGTGAAGTTGAAGTCAGCTTTGAGCCTCTCAGTCTTGTTAAAGACTCCTTTTCCACTGGAAACTGAAAGCAGGGATTCTCTGCCACTGCCTATAGTAACAAACCCAGAACTACCTACACCCACTATAAAGAATACCAGAATTGATGGGAATGACAAACCAGGGAGGGTCAGGTGATTCTCCTCCCAACTTGTTCATCCCCCACTGTACATGGGCCTTTGTATTCAAGCAGCTTCCTGTTTCAATTTTTGTTTCTTATTTCAACGTAGAAATCAATGAATGAATTCTGTTCTCTTGCAAGATGTGTACACTAACCAACCTTTGAAACTGAAATAGTCATCACAAACTGAGAGAATGCTATGTGGTCAGTAAATTAGTTAATTAAGGAACTGCATGAGAAAAACTAGAGTTATTTGGAACACCTACAAATCTAGATACTCAAGTAAGCCTCTGCATCAAAAAGAATATATCCTCCTTGGTGCATTCACAATGGGATTCTGCCACAATTCTGCAGTAAATTTGTGTACCATGAGTTTAGAGTGAAGTACTGGAATTTTGACTCGCTTTCTTATTGGGCATTCCACGATTTTATGCAGTTAGCAATGGTGTTAGCTAGGGAAGCTTTGATGAAAAAGAAGAGCAAAAGGGAACACAATTGTATATGGAACACTGTACAAGAAACTCTCATGAGAACTTTAAGAAAGGAAACGTAACATGTCTGTCTATAAAAGGCAAACAATGTCATTGGACCAGTAAGCATTGATTAGAACAATAAGAACTTCCTGGTGCCAAGAGTCAGAACAAATGTGTGAAAGGGTTTGAAGGGACATTGCCATACTGAGCCTTTCACAGGAAAATGCTAAATAAACGGAGGGATTCATGTCAATATTTGTATAAGGAAACATGCCTCAGTCTGATTCTGAGGCATGCTACAAAAATAAAAGTCTTGAGAAACTTTGTACAGTATTCACAATAACAACAAAAATAATATACTTTGAGTTGAGGGTGGCCATTCTCATGGTAATGAAATGTGCTTCAATACCTTAATTTTAAGTGTTGGGGCAACAAGTCTTGTAGTTCGAGTCAAAAGGAGGTGTGGCCACTGGCTCATGGCCCAAGCGTGACTCTGAATGCCTCAGCTGTGAGGTTCTCAGATTCTCAATGTGCAAACAGGGCCACTAAATTAGGAAAGATTGCTGCTTCATTTATTGATGACAATTTATAAACATTATTATTACTTGCTTCATGTTTTATTTGTTAGGTTTTATTTTTTTAGCAAAGGCCTGGTGCATGGATCCACATAAAGGAAAACTATGCCTCCAGTTCACCCAGTAGGGAGAAAATTGCAGACATTATTGAAATGAAATTGGACGGATGGTTTCCTTATAGGAGCACAGCCTCCCACCTGCTTTCTCTGAACCTCCCATTGAGGGAAGTTGGTTGCACTCTTTTCAGTCTTGCTGGTGATTCCCTCTTCTCCATTTCAACCATCCTTTAAAAATAGGCATTTTGGTCTGGAAGGAAAATGCAATCATCCACATCTTTGGTGTCTCTTTTGAGAGATTTCTGACACACTGGGAATCTAAAAAGGAAAGCAGAGAAATCCAATGGGGGGAGGGGGCTGGAGAGGTTTCTCTTTTCTCTTTAGCAATAACAAAGAAAAAGAGAAGATTCTTCTATTTTAACACTTTAGTGTATAATGGCACATGAATAATGTCATTATTTTCTGCCACTTATTCATATGTGAAGGAACTCAGTGAATAATAATAGCTACTGTCAAATGTATTTATAGTTAAAAGGTCTTTATGTAAAAAAAAAAAAAAAAAAACTTTTGTCAGGACTGATTTTTCTCTGAGAGAATCCCACCATCTCCTAGCAACCAATCTGGCCATCTTTTTGAATAGATGTTCCATTTACAGTGGGTGCATAACCTTCATCGAAGAGATTTGCAAATTTAGCAGTCAGGGCTCATATGCATTCAAAGGAAGCTGTTAAACTGATCCCAGAGCCAGACTCTGATAGAAGTCTCAGGGGGTCTCTTCTCTTGGCAAAAACCTCACACATGTGATGTGCACAAGTTCCCCTCCTTCTGTTGTTCAAGCCTCCAATATTCTGCAAATGAAAAACGGCCCCTTAATACCCTGTTCACAGAACTTTTATCTATTTCAAAAGAAGAAAAACAAGCCAACCTGAGGAAATACAAAGGTCTTACTTTGCAAATTACTCTACTAATGAAAAGATTATCTCTCAATAAAGAAAATGTCTAGTTCGTTTATTTAAAAAACATTTTTTAAGAAGAGTAATGGAAACATTTGAAATTCAATCACCTCTTTTGCTACTGCATTTTGATTATTTGTAATATATTAATGTCATTTTCTTTTCCTAAATCTTATAGCAGGGACTTTCCAAATATTCTACAAACATAGGCTGAAGCTCCTAATTATTGTAATAATCAGAGTATAAATGAATCATCTGAGGCACAAGATTCATAGGCTGAGAGAAGATATAGACAGAAACAGAAATGGTTTCCTGTGATTTCTAGTTCAATGAGGTTGAGTTTAACAGCAGAACATATATTATCATTAAAATGAAAAAACAATATTGCCTTATGTAAACATGCATTGTACTCTAGGAGAATAAAGATATGGTTTTAAAAGAACATTTAAGTAACTAAAAAATATTTTAAAATGCGCTCCCTGATACCAAATTTCTGTATATGAAGTACTTGTATTGCAAAAAAAAAAAAAAAAAAGCACAGAAATCTCTCTTGCTCATGGGGGCATTGTGAAAAGAGAAGCTCTAGTAACAGACTGTGCTAGAGTTCAAGAGCATGGTAACTCTGTAGAAATCATTTATTCTTCCCACTACACCACCATATTTAGAAAAGGTACTTCTGGAGGTAGGCCTTAGCTGAAAAATAGCACTAAGTGTTTACATTTGTCAAGGAACTGATCTAATCCTTCGTGGGATCTCTAGGACGTCAGGAAGAAGGGACAGATCAAGGCTCTCCCTTCCATATGCCACTCATGTGGAAGACCACTCTGATTGGAGGAGTCCAGATTACTTCATCCCAGCTTTTTGTAGGTCCTGGAGGTGGTCCTACAGCTGACCAGGGCTCTATCTTTAGGCCAGGCACAACAACATCATCTGCAGGCTCAGAAGTGCAAGGTCTCATATCTCACCAAAAGCCAACTGATCCAGAATCTCTGGGGAGTGTTGCCCTAAAATCTGTGTTTTCCCCAGCCCTCAAGGGGAGTCTTACACACTTTAAAGTTTAGGCAACACTGCTCTAGAGATCTGCCCATATGACATCAGACTAGAGGGAGCACTTATTCCCAGTGTCTGAAATCTTAACCCTAAAAAGAGTTTTCCTATCCTCTGATCTAAGACTCCCACATCTGTATGTAGCCCTTTTTCTGGAAGAGTTTGTTTTTATGTATACTTAAAATATATTACTTCCTCTTAACTTACTTTCTAAAATGTCTTTCTTTTATTCCTCTAGACTTTTTTGTTTTTTATCTCTAATGTGAAGTTTCTAATTATGCGTTGAACTTTAACCAGTTCTCAGATTTCTGAAAGATATTTTTACCTTTCCAAAATAGAGGAGGAAAGAGAAAGGATAAAGGCATAGGGATAATAAAAACTACATAAAATAAATTAGAAAGGAAAATGTTTTGAAATATACATTAGTTATTAATATAGATTTATTCTGGGAATGTCTCCACACTTCTTATACAGGGCACAAATGGATGGTCTATATGAGGCTATCATAACTGCAACGTGGACTTTGGATGCCTTCCTATAAATATGAGACAGTGTATCAATTCAGTTAAGAATATAGTTAATTCAAAGAGAACAATATGGTTGGTTATTTGTGATTGTTAGGTTAAACTTCCCACTCACCCTCTTAATTGCATGAGGCATTTTCTTTTAATGAACAGTTTTGATATTCTAGAGTTGTTAATATTACGTCATTAAAAATTATTTATTCATAACTATCACATGGGAAAGGTGGATTTACAGTCATTTACTAGCCAGGCTTTATCCATGCTTAAAAATGACACTAGTAATACCAATATTTAGAAGACATTATATTTTATTCTCCTAAGGCTCTGTTTAATCTTAAACACACATCTACATGCACAGTCATATAAACTGCCCTTTTTAGCAAATGTGTCACAAAGCTTTGTTTCCAACTATAGAGGGAAATAAGACATCTATCACATTGTTTTTCTACCACTTAAAAGCTTTTCCATTATACATTTGCACAGGGTAAAACCAGATGGGAGAGCTGAGCTACAAGGAAGGCAACTCCACAAAGCTAAATGTGTCCAACAAAAATTTCTATAGAAGTGGTCAGTATAAAGTTTCTGATTCTGTCCAGAAATCCTCAACTCAGATATAAGAATTGGGTTGAGGGACAATTTAAATACATTTTTCTACAGAGTCAAAAGCATATAATTGAAGATTGAACTTGAGCTATAGCTTAATGTATTGTTTCTGCGTTGTTCTATTTTAATAGCTCCATATGGAGACAATAAAGCGACAAGACAAATAGTCTGTTGTTAGTTTCAATGCGTCTCTCTGATCCTCATCCATTCTCTCTTGTCAGGAGGTTACAAATCCCACCCCCAAATTTTTCTCTCAACTTGAACAAATACATTTTTAATTTATACCTAACGGGCAGTCCAATTGAAAATAGCAAAGCCACCACTTAAAACTTTTTCTTAAGTAGCTTTTGTTTTGAAGAGAAGAGGAAATATTGACTCAACTGGGTTAGAAAGATACAGCATTTAGTTACTTTGCATGATACTTTTTATTTATCCCTTCTTTTCAGGATCCATTTCAATTTTATTTTTGTTTTGCAGACACATATCTTTTTTAGCCTCATGTGAACTTCCCTGCTATCTTTTGCTTTCTTAAAATGCAGGCAATTTTCTGCTCATTTTATGAGGGGAAAGCTTTATTGTGATTCTGTGGTATTGTGAGATATTTCTAAAAATAAATAATAAACAATATTTAAGAGAAATGCTTTCATTATAGTAGCTGATCTGATTACTTGTCATCATCAAGACTGTTTATATATTTTTATTTTTCTTCATTAATTTGCTATGCAAAATTACTAAATTCATAGTTTCAGTTCCTGAGAAGATTGTACTAGGTTGAAGAAAATTGTTCTGGAGTGAATAAGGATTAAAACAAATCAAACTCTTCAATGATCCAAAGAGCCCATCATGGGTCATTGCCATCCAATGTAATTGAGAAGTTCTTGAGTCAAATTTTTAGAAAGGAAGGAAAAATGGTTCTCTGTTGTGAGACAGAACTTTACTTCACCATTTGACACATGCGGTTTTCCCTTCTAAATTTTAGAATTCCCAAGGGAGAGTCACTGCTGTTTCTTTGGTAGTCTTTTTTCTAATTGTCTTCCTTGGTAGCTTATAGATTGTACCAAAGATGTCACTGTCACTATCAGGACTTAGTTTTTCTAGTGTAAGGGAGGAGGATTCTTTTATTATTTCTTTATGGTTCCTACATAATCAAGGATCAGAATTTTTCTTATTACCCTAAGGATTACAGGCAACTTGCCCCACACCCATTTCCTGAGCTCAGTGGATAATTTGATAGAATCATTTGAGAACCATTTTTGACTCCTTTATCCTATCCAAATCAATCAAAAATCCTCTCTACTCACTTCTAGGTGGCTTTCTAATCTTTTCACTCTTCCTCATCCCTATTCTTGCTGTCTTTGGTTAAATCCATGACACTATTACCACTGTCTTCCAGTCCCAGAACACTTTCTTGGCTCCTCTTTGGTCTAAGGATAAACTCCAAACCCTATAACAGGTGTGAATGGCCCTCTTTGTGTGGTTCAAACCTCTTCTCTACCTGCATAGCTGGAGTCATGCTCTTCCCATGGAACTCCATAGCACCCAGCTCTCCTTCACTGTTAACAACTAGCTCTTTGTATTGTCCTTGCTCACTTACCTACAGCACCCACCAAATTCTGTGAAGGAAAAAAAAATGCCTTATTTATGGGTGCATTCCCAGGGTCAAGCTTGTCCATAGTAAATACTCAGAAACCTTATAATGATTGGTTAAAAAGGTGAGGAATGTGGCTCCAAAGACAATCTAGGTCTTTGCGCATAATACACTGTCATCATTTACTGAGCTTAAATGATACTTCCTGGACAAGTATCAGTTTTTATCTGGCTTCTTGTCCTCCTGATATTCCATTCTCCTTTTATTGTTATTATTAATAATTTCTTGGGACAGTGTGCTGTAAGTATGTAGGTTTGGAATTATTCTTTTCTCCAGAAGAAAACTCATACAGAATGACATCTACACCAGAGCAAAGCATTGCTGAGACACAGGGAAAATAGAGCCCTGCATCTCAGATGGCTAAAGCTAGAATCTTGCTTGAATTTACAGTTTATGTGACTCAATAATATCCTTTACTTTATAAAGCTCTTCTCCCAGACCTGGAGGTGGCAGGATGTTGGTGATGTCACTGAAAACTTTCTGAAGGAAGTTATGGCCAGGTTGAATGGTGAAGGAAGAGCAGGAGTTAGCCCCTCATAGTGTTGTGCCAGAGAGCTAATGCCCCCTGCAGATGGAATATTATGTGTGATGGTATGAAATATAATGTGATCTAGAAACCAAAGGACATTACTGTAAAGAAGTAATGGGAGAGATGAGGACAGAGAGAACAACAGAGAGGTTATATGGGGCCTTGTAAGCCACTTTGAAGGGTTTTAGACTGTATGTTTGAATAAATAGGAGCAGCTGAGAATTTTTTTTCTTTTTATTCTCACCTGAGCACATTTTTTTTTCATGCTTTTCAGAGAGAGGAGAAGAGCAAGGGAGGGAAAGAGAAAAACACAATGCCAGAGAGAAGCTTTGATTGATTGCCTCCCTTATGCACCTGTTCTGGTATCAGCACCTGGATCAGCCATCACAGGCAGGCAGACTGGGGGTCACATGTGCCATGTGCCCACAACAAGATTAGGGATTGAACCCGAAGCCTAGGTATTTTCAAACCTGCAACCTTTTGGTTACAGGACACACTGAACAACTGAGCCACACCCAGCCAGGACAGTTGAGGAACTTTAAGCAGCAGAAGGCAAAGTCATATTTGTGCTTTAGAAAGATAATTCTAAAAAATTTAATGAAAATGGGCAAGAAGAGAGGTTGGAAAAGCAGTTAGGGCATTTAGGATTCTGGAGCAAGGAAGTAGATAGCATATGCAGGATACTGGGTGTAGCTGAGAGACACTTAGGAAACAAAATAGATACAACCAGTTGATTGGATAGTGGGGGTAGAGGGAAAGAAATAAAGAATCAATGTGCTTCCATGGTTCCTGGCAAAGGCAACTGAGTTAATAGTTATATTACAACTCCCATATTGAGAATTGTTGAATTGTAAGTGCTAGCAATCTATCCAAGTAGAGCTGTCCATTGGGAAGTTGGCTCTACAATGATTTGAAGTTGGGAGCTCTTTGGAGATTTGGATTAGGTAGTCATTGGCAGAGGTCGAGTTATTAAAATTCATGGAATGAATGAGACAAACCAGTGAGGGGGTGTGGGACAGAAAAGATATGAGGACATAAATTTGAAAGATTCCAGTATTCAAGAGACTGGCAAAAGATGGAGACTAAGAAGGAACAAAGATAGAAGGAAAACTTAAGAGTGTATTTTGGGAGAGTAGGGAAGGGGGTGTATGAAAACCTTCAGAAGAGGGTGTGGCCAACTAGACCAGTGATGTGAAAGGACAGAATAGAGATTTTTGTGAAAATGATTTCAGCAGAGAAATTAATGTGAAAGGTAAATTTTAGTGAACTGAAGGCTAAGTAGAAGATGAGGCAGATGATTAGACAAATAAAGGCAGTAATTTCAGAAAATTTGAGAAAAAACAGAAATTTTCTGTGGAAGGAGAAGATTTTGAAATTAGGCCTACTTCCCTTCCCCTCTCTTTCAATGCAAATGAGTTACATTTTTTAAAAGTAGCTGATATGGACCAGAATAGGTGGTAGTACTGATAATGGTAGAGAGAGGGCAGAGTCACAGTTGTGTATCACACAAAGGTGTCTGGGAGGAACATCCCATGGGTAAGATTCAGCCTTGGTGTAGCACCAAGAGGTATAATCCAGAGGAAGTGATGCCTTTTCATAATTACCTTTTCACAAAGATGCACAAAGGTTCCTTAGGTGCTAGCAGAGCCATGGTGAAAAGGAATAGCATTTAGTAATTGATTGAATGAAATCTTGATGACATATGAAGGAATGAAGTCTGAAGGTCAGGAAGACACAGGGGCATAGAAAGTGGAACCCATTTTACAAAGACTGGATAAGAGAGGAAATGATGACTGCAGCTGTATATAAATTGTCTGGCTTAGTGGTGAAAACTTGTGACAGTTAATCCACATCCATCCATTTTCTCTGTGAAAAGTAAGAGAGATTACCTATTGAGAGGGTGGGTCAGAGGAAGTTTGTGGAAAGTTGAAAAGTCTGAAACAGACTCTGCATTGAATTTGAGGGGGAGCAGAGAATCAGAATTGTCAAATTCTTACTCTAAGTGTTAAGTAACTCATTTAAGATTACATTACCATACAATTCCTTACATGGTTTTCCCATAAAATGTGGCATTGGCAGGAAGCATGTTTCTTAAATTAAACGTATTTGAAATGTTTGTTGAACCTGTTCACTGCGTTGGTTGTATATGGTTGAATTGTCACAAATACATTGCTGTTTTTATTTGCCTCCTTATCTCTGCTTTACAAGTTTAAATACCACTGAACAGCAGCTCCTCGTTCTGAGGAGTCCGCTCTCTTCCTGTTTACCTCTGCAGTATACTACTGCTCTGTTCTGAGCCCTTCTAATCAGATACAATGAGTCTTGGGAAAATTCTAGGAAACTGGGAACTTAGAAACAAGAAGGTCGGGAGACATAAGAACACTTTAAATGATGGATTCTGAGAAAGAAAGAACGCTGACTGAAAGTTCCAGAAAGGGTTGAGGAGCCTCAAGGGAACTCCTCAAAACGACTCCTTGAAAAGGTCTGACCAGGGCATAGTAACTAGAACTTTACAGCTTGATGTCTTCAGATACTTCGATGTCTCCTTGCTTCAAGTTATTAGTATTCTATTTTTTAAAAGATGATGGCAAATGTGTGGGCAGACAATCCTCAATCAAGCTTCCGACCCCTCATTAATTTGTAATAGAGTCAATTGTTGTCACTAAATATAAAACAATTTACCTGCACTTAGAAAGGAATCAGTTCAGTATACTGTGTAACCACAAAACATTTGTCTATTCCACTTCCCCTGGCTGTCCCCTTCTTTAAAAACCTTCACACTGACATGCATAAAGTGAGTGTACAACAAGCAAAACTCCCACCTCTCCCAAGCAGTCCATGTAAGTTTGTGGTTTAGGATTAGCTGTTCTCTTTCACTTTCTTCCATGGCCCGTCTTATCCCTCCCTTCACCTCTTTAACATTTAAAAGAAGTAAATGGGTTCATGGGTTTCAAGCTATTCCTATATCTAAACACTATATTCTTTTTTTTAAAATATGTTTTATTGATTATGCTGTTACAGTTGTCCCAATTTCTTTTCCCTTTGTTCCCCTCCACTCAGTGACACCCCTCCCTCCTGTTGTCTGCCCCCCGCCTTAGTCCATGCCCATTGGTTGTGCATATAGTTCTTCTCAGCATCTTCCTATCTATTCCACTCCCTCCTACTATGCTTCTTAATTCCTGTACCATCTCCCTCCCTTTCCCCCCTTCCCCCTCCCCGCTGACCTCCCACCAAAATGTTCCCCTTACCTATAATTTTTTTCCTCTCTGGTTGACTACTTAGTTTGCCTTTGTTTCGATTCCCTAGCTTCTGTTGGTTGTTGTGATACAGTTTTCAATTTAATGTTCATAGTTTTGATCCTCTTTCTCCTAAACAAGTCCCTTTAACATTTTATATAACAGTGGTTTGGATCTGATGAACTGTTTCAGTTTTACCTCGTCCTGGAAACACTTTCTCTGCCCTTCTATTCTGAATGACAGCTTCGCTGGATAGAGTAATCATGGTTGTAGGTTTTTGCTTTTCATTCCTTTGAATATTTCATGCCAGTTCCTTTTTGCCTGCAGAGTTTCTTTTGAGAAATCAGCTGATAGTCTCATTTGGACCCCTTTGTATGTAATTCTCTTCTTCTTTCTTGCTGCTTTTAAGATTCTCTCTTTATCCTTAATTTTTCATATTTTGATTATAATGTGTCTTGATGTGTTTCTCCCTGGGTCCAGTTGTTGTGGAACTCTCTGTGCTTCCTGTATCTGTAAGTCTATTTCCTTCCCCAAGTTAAGGAAGTTCTGCTTCATTATTTTTTCACATAATTTTTCAACTTCTAGTTCTTCTTCTTCACCTTCTGGCAACCCTTTGATTCGGATATTGGCCCACTTATAGCTGTCCCATAGGTTTCTGAGCCTCTCCTCATTTTCCTCACTTTTTGTTTCCTCTTTCTGCACTGGTTGACTGTTTGTTCCTTTCCTATCTTCTGATTTGTTGATTTGATCCCTGGTCTTCTTTTCCTCACCACTAGTTTCATATGTGTCTTCATTCATTTCAGCAGGGCTAGCCTTCATTCCTTCCCCATCTTGTTTAAGATCTGCTGTTAGGTCTATAAGCATTCATATAACCAAAGCTCTGAACTGTGCCTTTGAAAGATTTCCTATCTGTTGCTTCATTAGATTAGATACTTGCTGTCTGGTCAACTGTGTGATTGGAATCTCTATCATGATCTGTGCCATCCTGACAATTTTGTGTTTACCTTTGCTTCCTGGGCGGGGCTGTCACACCTCCTATGCATAGGGGATGGAGCCCCGTGCACTTATCACAACTGGGCAACCCTTCTCACCATGCTGTGGCATTTTGTGTGGGAGTGGGGGTCCAAGATGGATTCCTGCCGTTCATTCTTCGCTGAGAGACTGGGAACCTCCTCCTCCATCCCCATGCCTTCTGGCCCTCACAGTCCGAGGCATTGGAATTGCGAGTTGATGGGTTTGGTCTGCAGCTGCGGGTGCTCCCCAGGTGCTTCTCACCTCCACTTAAATATGGATGTTTGTGCTTACCGCCATCACAGGCCATCGCCACAGCTGCCACTGCCAGTACAGCTTGACCTCTCCAGCCTGGCTTTTCCCCTCCTACCCGAATGGACAAGCACCACTTCTTTATAACTTCATATGTTGGACTTCCATGTAGCTTTATTCTCTGGAACTTCTGGTATTTCTGGCTTTGCAGTAGTCATATTCCTTCTTAGTTGTGAAGGGAGACAGTGTGTCAGTCTAGGCCTCCATCTTGGCCGGAAGTTGTCTTCTCATCTTGACAGGCTCCTGTGTTTGTCTCTGTCTTAGCTAGAGCTGTCGCTCCTGTTACTGGAACGCGATATTCTTAAGTACCACATGTATCCAAGATTTGCCCTGATGTGGTTCGTTTATTTTAATATGGGATTGTCAGTGGGAAAAAAAGTAATTAAACTCATGATTGGCATGAAAAAAACATTTTAAGTCCTAATGCTGCAACCTGATCCCCACTATTTTTACTATATTTCTTCTACTTGGCAGATCAAATCTCAACTCCTAAACTCAGTCATGCTTTGAAAAATTACTTCATAAAATGAATTTGCAAATTACAGTTCTATGTGATTCATGTCATTTTTAGCTCCAATCAGATTTTTGGGAAGTTGCTTGAGTCACTGAGCCAGTTTGCCTTCACCTTGGAGAAAGCATGTTTTTAAAATTGCATTACAATGCTTTGTGCTTAGCAAACCGTTATATATAAGGGTTTTCAATAAGAGGTTGCATCTCAACTAGAATGTAGAAAAACTTGTTATTTTATTTGGAAATCATATTTGAAAAAAATTGATTTTCTCTCTACTATCTCCAAGCTCTTGGAGCGCATTTCACCCCTTTTTTCTCATATGCCTCAATTTTTCTTCCTTACCTGAATAATTCATCTATGAAATATAGAGCATTGCTTTTGGGCTTGTCTCTCCCCCTGACTCTCTCCTCCCTTCCAATTTCCTGTTGAGATAAGTAAGGGTACATTTACTTGCCATTATTAATTTTTTTCTCCAAAAATAAAATTGGACATTAGTTTAAACAATTGCAGTCATTATTTAAATCAAAAGTATTTTAATTTTTTCTTCTACCATCAATCATCCATATATATGGATGATATATATGTGTGTATATTGTCTGAATGTGTGTGTGCGTATCTGTGTGTGTGTGTGTGTGTGTGTGTGTGTATTTTTTTCATTTAAAAATTTTTTTACCATGATTGGCTGGAATGTCTCTTAGAAAAAAGTTCACCACAGCTTGTGGTGTGTCCTTTTGAATACAAGATAAAAAAGTCCCCTCTTTCTTTCCCAACCCAGAGCCTTCATTGAAACTGGAAAAACAAAACAAACAAACAATAAGATCTCTTGTGTGTCACCTGAATCCTTATTCTTGGGAATGTGTTTTCAGGTGGGAGCTGACAGCCTTTTGGCCCCTGTGCTCAGGAAATATTTACTTAGTAGAGAGAGACTATGCTCATGTCCCAAAGAGTCTGGGGTCTTGATTTTTACAGAGGCGGGGAATTTCATGAAGCAGGCAAAGTAGGAATGGAAAAAAACACACCTTGAAAATAAAGATCTTTTAAGAGATTGTCAGCTGTTATCCAAGCAGATTCAGCTCACATTTACAACTCACAAAGGTACATATTTATAAACATAATAAACCAGGGAGCTTTGGTCTCAAAGTAAATATTTCAGCACAAGTACTCTTGCCTTCATTTAAAAGAAATACCCAGAGCTGTGACATAAAGCTCATAAATATTAATATTTCTCTTTTTATTCAAAAGATATTCATGACAGAATTGTTATCCATGAGGCCAAAATAAAATAATCTTGCAAAAAATATCAAATAAATCGTTGTTTTTATGAAAGTGATACGACCCATAGACAGCTGATATAGAAAATAGTGGAACAATCATCTATAAGTCTTCCTTATAAAACTACACCCAGTTTTTTGGTTGCCTTTCTTTCCAAGCATCCATCTTTCTTTCTTTCTTTCTTTCTTTCTTTCTTTCTTTCTTTCTTTCTTTCTTTCTTTCTTTCTTTCTTTCTTTCTTTCTTTCTTCCTTTCTTTCTTTCTTTCTTTCTTCCTTTCTTTCTTTCTTCATTTGGTTTTTATTTATTTTTAAGCTCTTGAGCATTTTATTTATTATTTATTTTCCATTTTTTATTGTTGTTCTGCCAAGCACTTTTTCTTAAATACACATTAACTTTTACCATATAATCAGTGATTTTGTGCATTATTTGTTTTTATTATATCATAAACATTTTTATATTACTTTTAGTCTTCATACCATTTCTCTAAGTTAATACACTATAATTTACCTGACCATTTCACTATTTGAGGATATTTAATTTTGTTTTTTGACATTATAAGCAATGCTAGAATGAACAGTGTGGGACATACAAGTATTTTAGATTAATTTTTTTTAGGCTAGAGTCTCAATTCCTGGGTCAAAGTTCTTGGTATAGCTACTGCCAAATTATTTTCCTGTCAGAGTTTCATTAATTTATAATGTCAAGAACAATATATTTTTTATTAAATCATTTTTATCATTATTTTATTACAGTTGTCTCAGTTTTTCCCCCTTTGCCCTCCTTCACCCATTCCACCCCCTGCTCCCACAGTCAATTCCCACACTGTTGACCATGTCCAAGGGTCATTCATACATGTTCTTTGTCTAATCCCTTCCCCTTCTTTCCACCATTATTCTCATCGCCCCTCCCCCTGCCACTGGTTGCTGTCAGTCTGTTCCATGTTTCCATGCCTGTGGTTCTATTTTGTTCCTTAGTTTATTTTGTTCATTAGATTTCTTTTATAGGTGAGATAATATGGTATTTGCCCTATGTCACCTGGCTTGTTTCACTTAGCATAATATTCTCCAGTTCTATCCATGCTGTTGCAAAATGTAGGAGTTCCTTCTTTTTGCTCTATAGTACTCCACTGTGGAAATGTACCATAGTTTTTTGATCCATTCATTTAATGATGGGCACTTAGGCTGTTCAAACACTTGGCTACTATAAATAGTGCTGCTATGAACATAGGGGTGCATACGTTCTTTTGAATTAATGATTTGGGATTCTTAGGGTACATTCCCAGAAGCACAATTGCTGGGTCAAAAGGCAGGCACATTTTTAGTTTTTTGAGGAAATTCCATACTGTTTTCCACAGAGGCTGCATCAATCTGCATTCCCACCAACAGTGCACTAGGGTTCTCTTTTTTCCATATCCTCGCCAGCACTTGTTGTTTGTTGATTAATTAATGAGAGCCCTGGCCGGTTTGGCTCAGTGGATTGAGCGTCGGCCTGCAAGCTAAGTGTCGCTGGTTCGATCTTCCAGTCAGGGCACATCAGAGAAGGAAAACTCTGACTCCAAAAAACCTCCGCTGCCTTGCGGCATACCTCTTCAGGGGAAAGGCTAAGGGAGTAAACCCCGACAGAAAATCTGGAGCCGGAGTCCCTAAGGCGGTTTGACGTTGTAGTCAACACCGGCAACTCCTGCGGCGCACCTGAAGCCAAGCTGTATTGACTCCGTCTTTCCCTTGGACCCTTCAGCTGCAAAGAGAGTGGGGGTCTGCTGCATGGGCAACAGCAGACCCTCCATATCACCCTGCCCAGGCTCTGTAGCTTCAGCTTCACTGGAGAGGACACTCCAGCGTCATCGTAAGAGGTCGATTCAACACGGGAGGAGACAGATACCGTGTCACTCCCGAGTCGGACTGCACAGCCATTCTCGGCGGTGCAGATAGACACTTAAGAAGCTACACCATCGTCTCTCGAGATGGACGGCTGCCGACGACGACGACGACAATGAGGGCCATTCTGCCAGATGTGAGGTAATATCTCATTGTGGTTTTAACTTGAGTCTGCCTGATGGCTAGTTATGTTGAGCATATTTTCATATGTCTATGGGCCATCTGCATGACTCCTTGGAGAAGTGTCTATTCAGATCCTTGGCCTGTTTTTTAATTGGATTACTTTTCTAGTGTTGAGTAGTATGAGTTCTTTATGTGTTTTAGAGATCAAAACCTTGTCCAAAGAATCATTGGCGAGTAAGTTCTCCCATTTTATTTTGTTCCCTTTTCATTTTGATGATGGTTTCTTTAGCTTTGCAGAATCTTGACATAGTCATATTTGTTTATTTTTTCCTTTATTTCTCTTCCCTAGGAGATATATCAGTGAAAATATTGCTAACTAGGATTTCTGGAATTTTTCTGCCTATGTGTTTCATTAGGACCTTTATGTTGTCATAATTTATATTTAAGTCTTATCCACTTTGAGTTTATTCTGGTGTCTGGTATAAATTGGTGGGGTAGTTTCATTTTTTTGTATGTATCAGTTCAATTCTCCCAACACCATTTATTGAAGAGTCTATCTTTCCTCCATTGTATGCTCATGCCCCCTTTGTCAAATATTAATTGACTGTAGAGACTTGGGTTTATTTCTGGATTCTCTATTCTATTCCACTGATCTATGTGTATGTTCTTATGCCAGTATCAGACTGTTTTGATTGAAATGGCCTTGTAGTATAGTTTGATACAGGGTATTGTGAATCTTCCTACTTTGTTTTTCTCAAGATTGCTGTGGCTATACAGGATCTTTTTAGTTCCATAAACATTCTAGATCTGTGAAATATCCATTGGTATTTTACTAGGAGTTGCATTGAATCTATAGATTGCTTCATGTAGTATGGACATTTTAATGATGTTAATTCTTTCAACCCATGAACACAGTATATGCTTTCATTTATTTGTATCTTCCTTAATTTCTTTCTTCAGTGTTTTGTAGTTTTCCGAGTACAGGTCTTTTACCTCCTTGGTTAAAGTTATGCCTAGGTACTCTATTTTTCTTGTTGCTATAGTAAATGGCACTGTTTTTCTAGTTTTGCTTTCTGATATTTCATTGTTGATATACAGAAATGCCTTCAATTTCTGAATAGTGACTTTGTACCCTGCTATTTTGCCAAAATCATTTAGTAGGTTAAGTAGGTTTTTTGTGTGTGTGTGTGTGTGTGGAGACTATAGGGTGTTCTATCTACACTGTCATATCATCTGCAAATAAGGACAGTTTTACTTCCTTTTTTCCAATTTGGAAACTTTTTATTTCTTTTTCTTGTTTGATCACTGTGGCTAGAACTTCCAGTACTATGTTGAATAAGAGTGGTAAAAGTGGGCACCCTTTTCTTGTTCCTGATCTTCAGGTGAAAGCTTTTAGTTTTTGCCCATTGAGTATAATGTTGGCTGTAGATTTCTCATATATGACTTTTATTATGTTGAGGTATGCTCCCTCTATTTCCGCTTTGCTGAGTTTTTTTTATCATACGTCGTTGCTGAATTTTTTCAAATGTTTTTTAGTATCTATTGATATGATCATGTGATTTTTGTCCTTCATTTCATTTATGTAGTGTTTTATATCTATTGATTTGCTAATATTATACCATCCTTGGATCCCTGGGATGAATCCCACTTGATCATAGTGTATGACTGTTTAAATGTATTTCTGAATCTAGATTGCCAGTATTTTGTTGAAGATTTTAGCATCTATGTTCATCAGAGATATTGGCCTGTAGTTTTCTTTCTTTGTTGTGTCTTAGCCTGGTTTTGGAATTAGGGTGATACTGGCCTTGTGAAGAATAATTTGGAAGTACTCCCTCTTCCTGTACTTTTTTGGAATAGTTTGAGGAGAAGAGGAGTTAGTTCTTCCCTAAATGTTTGGTAAAATTCACCTGTGAAGCTGTCTGGTCCAGGGCTTTTGTGTGCTGTGAGTTTTTTAATTACTTCTTTAATAACACTGATTGTTATTGGTCTGTACAGTCTTTCTGCTTCTTCTTGATTAACTTTTGGTAAATTGTATGTTTCTAGAAATTTGTCCATTTCACCCAGGTTGTCTGATTTCTTCACATATACTTGTTCATGGTAATTTCTTACAATCCTTTTTGTTTCTGTGTTGTTGGTTGTAACTTCTCTTCTCTCATTTCTGATTTTATTTATTTGGGTCATCTCTCTCTCATTTCTTTCTTTCTTTCTCTCTCTCTTTCTTTTTTTGATGATTCTAGTTTTGTTTATCTTTTCAAAGAACCAGCTCCTGGATTTATTAATCTTTTGAATTGTTCTTTTAGTCTCTATGTCATTTAATTCTGACCTGACCTTGATGATTTCCTTCTATTCGCTCTGAGTTTTGTTTGTTGTTGTTCTTCTAGTTCTTGTAGCTGTAGGGTTAGGTTGTTTATTTGAGATTCCTCTGTCCTTTTTAGGTTGGCCTGTATTGTTATGTACTTTCCTCTCAGGACTGCCTTCACTGTGTCCCGTAGGTTTTGGGCTATTATGTGTTCATTTTCATTTGTTTCCAGATACTTTTTGATTTCTTCCCTAATCTCATTGTTGACCCATTAATTATTCAATAACATGTTATTTATTCTCCATGTATTTGAATGTTTTTGAGTTTTTCCTTGAGGTTGGTTTCTAATTTCAATCCATTCTGATCTGAGCATATGCTTGATATTATTTCAATTTTCCTGAATTTGTTAAGGTTTGTTTTGTGACCTACCATGTGTTCTATCTTTGAAAATGTTCCATGTGCATTGGAAAGGAATGTGTATTTTGTATCTTTGTGGTGAAAGGTTCTGTATATATCAATTAAATCAGTTTGATCTAGAGTGTTGTTCAGTGCCACAATATTCTTGTTGATTCCTTGTTTGGAAGCTCTAACAGTTGTTGATAGAAGGGTGTTAAATCCACTATGATGACTGTGTTGTTGAAATAGCTTTCTTGAAGTTCTCCAAGATTTTCTTTATATATTTAGGTGCTCCTATGTTAGGTACATATATGTTTACAAGGGTTATATATTGCTATTGGACTATTCCCATAAATATTTTGTAGTGACCTTCTTTGTCCATTTTTATGGCTCTTGTTTTGAAGTGTATTTTTTTATGATATACATATTACTACCCAAGCTTTCTTTTTGTGCCCATTTGCTTGGAATATATTTTTCCCATCCCTTTACTTTTAACTAGAGTAGATCTTGTTTTGAGGTAGATCTCTTGTAGACAGCATATATGTGGGTTGTGTTTTCTTATCCGTTCAGCTATGTTATATCTTTTGATAGGAGGAGCATTTAATCCATTTGCATTTAAGGTTATAGTAATAGAAACTTATTCATTGCCATTTTTCCCCATACTTGTTTTTTTCTCTCTCTCCCCCTCTCCCTGTCTCTCTCTCCCTCTTTTCCTTTTTATGGCAGTCTCATTAGCATCTCTTTCAGTGTTGACTTGGTGGAGATGTACTATTTTAGCTTTTTTTTTTTTGTCTGGGAAGCTCTTTATTTTACCTTCCATTTTAAATGAAAGCCTGGCTAGAAAGAGCAGTCTTAGTTGTATGTCCTTGCTTTTCATTACCTGAAATACCTTCTGTCTTTTAGCGTTTCTGTTGAGAAATCAGCTGATAGCCTAATTGGGGCTCCCTTGTATGTTACTAGCTATTTCTCTATGCTGCCTTTCAGATTCTTTCTTCATCTTTAAAATTTGCTATTTTAATTATGATGTGTCTTGGAGTAGGTCACTTTGGGTTCAGCTTGATTGGTAACCTCTGTGATTCCTGAACTTACATGACTTTTTCCCTCACCAAGTTAGGGAAGTTGTCTGTCATTATTTTTTCAAACAAGTTTTCTATTCCTTGCTTCTTTTATTCTCCTTATGACATTCCTATGATGTGAAATTTGTTACCTTTCATGTTGTCCTGAAGCTCCCTTAATCTATATTTGTTTCTGATTATTTTTTCATTTTGTTGCTCTGACTGGGTATTTCTTTCTACATTGTCTTCAAGCTTGCTGATTTGGTCTTTTGCTTTATCTATCCTGCTTTTAATTCCTTCTAGTGTATTTTTTATTTCAGATATATTCTTCATTTTTTCTTGGTTCTTATTCATAGTTCTTATGTTCTTTTCATGCTGCTGTAGTTCCAACTATGTTCCTTGTAGCTTCCATAAAGTTTCTTGTAGTTCTCATTGAATTCCTTGAGCATTCTTATGACCATTATTTTGAATTCTATGTCTGATAGATTGCTTGTCTCAATTTCACTTAGCTCTTTTTTTTTCTGGGGATTCCTTTTTTCCTTTTGATTGAGGGTTATTTCTTTTTCTCCCCATTTTAGGTGACTCTTTTTGTTTGTTTCTACATCTCAGGTTGCTCTGCTTTGCCTGCCTGTCTTCATGGGGTAGACTTAAGTGGTACTCATTGGTGCAGTCTCTTTGATCTCCTGATCTGTCTGTGCTAGGGTTGCCCTTTATTCATTTTATGTGGGCTCTCTTGCTGTATTTGGGCTTTGCTTATTGGTGGCTCACTCATTGGTGGGTTCTCCCCGTTAGCTGGCTGACTGGGAGTCACAACCCCTGCCATGTCTTGTATGCTATTTTACAGGTGCTGGCTAACAAAGCAACACTTCCCAGAAAACCAAAACCACGTCAGCAAAAATACCCCCCTACCATATCAGTAATATCAACAGCAATTGAGCAAAGATTAATAGAGATGGAGAGAGATTAAGAATATTATAAGATAGGAAAATGGGAATATCAGATGACTGAAGGAGAGAAAAATGATTTTGAGTAGGAAGAGGGAGGAAAAATAATAAGAGTTTGGAATAGAAACAAGGTGAAGAAACGGAGAAAATAAAATTTAAAACATAGGTAAAACAGGGAAGGACAATGGTAAAATGGAGCAAGAAAAGGGAAGAATATAATATGAGGTTTGAAATAAAATAAAACAGGTAGTGAACCAAAGGGAACAAAATTTCAGAAAAACCACAACAGGGTCAATAACAATGACAGCTAAACAAAGATTAACAAAGGCGGAAAAAAGAATAAGAATGTTATACAGAAGAGAAAAGAGAATATGAGATGTCTACAGCAAAGAAAAATGAGTTTGAGTAGTTGAGGGGAGGAAAATAATAAGAGTAGGGAATAGAATCCAGGTTCATTAAGGGAAAAAATAAAATAAAATTCCAAACTCAAATAAGTAAAGAAAGGAGGAAAGTAAAATGGAGTAAGACGGGGGAGAGTAACCTATGTGATTTGAAATTTAAAAAATAGTGAACAAATAGGAATACAGTTGAAGAAGAACAGCAATAACCCTCATATCCACACCAAAAAAGCCACAATTTATAAAGGTGGAAAGAAAGTAAGAATATTATAAGGAGGGAAAAAAGAATGAGCTGAATAAAAGAAGGAAGAATGCATCAGAGAGGATAGAGGGAGAAGAAATACTAAGAGAAAAAGAATAGGAACAAGGTGTAGCATGGGAGACAATAAAATTTACAATGAAAATCAGAAAGGGCATGGAGAAGGCAAAATGGAGTAAGACAAGGTAAGGATACAATGTGAAATTTGAAGTAACAATAAAATAAAAAATAATATAAAATCTAAATAAAAAGAATAAAAAATGAAAGACAAAGAATAGTGAATTAGTTGCAATACAATTGAAGCAAAAGAAGAAATATTAAAAGGCTATGTGAAAGGAATAAAAAATCCCACAAATTCTGAAGAAGAATGAAATGAAATTAGTCTCAGCAGTTTGGTGTTTGCCTTCTGACTTCTCTTTCTGATCTGCCCCTGCCTTTTTATCAGATCACCTTCTCTTCCTCTAGAGGAAGCGTCTGTTGTGATCAGGAAGGTGGGACCCCTGGGTCTTTCCTGGGAGACACGGTTCAGTTTTCTGGGAAAATGGTGGGTGTGTTCCCCCTGCCTTTGGGCCATACAACTTGGTCTGTCCCAGCTTATTTCCAATAATATATAGTTTCTGATGAATCAGCTGTTCATTTCAAGGGAAGAACCAATCTGTGTAAGAGGGTCAGCTCTTTCCTGCTTGGGGTTGACAGAAGCTCTGTGTGCAAGATGAGGCTGGGCAGCGCCCTGATTCCCTTTTGCTGCACTGATTTCCAATCTTTCTGCTCTGCTGGCCTCAGTGAAATAGGGCCCTAGGAACCAGTGTATTTTGTCTCTGAGAGAAGTTCAAAATGGGCCTTTTAGGCGTTTCTCTTTTTGTCTTTCACTCACAGATATGACCCTACATGGTGTTCTTGATCCTGACCTGCCTGTTTTGCAGATCTTCCCTGTTGGCAGTGCTTTCGATCCTGCAGGAGTTGGGCGCTGGATGCGACCTTCCTTTCCCTTCTGGGAGGTTCGGCGGTTCAATCTCCGCCAGGAAACGGGGTTCTGTCTGGCTGTAAATAATCTCAGATGCTCAACTACTGCCCTTCTAGTTCCCAGCC
Source organism: Furipterus horrens (assembly GCF_987537825.1). Taxonomy (NCBI): domain Eukaryota; kingdom Metazoa; phylum Chordata; class Mammalia; order Chiroptera; family Furipteridae; genus Furipterus; species Furipterus horrens. The sequence continues at coordinate 65,383,670 of NW_028327182.1, forward strand.
CACTGCCCTTGCAGCAGAGTCCCAAACTTTCCACTCTGCGCAGCCTCTGCCCTGCCACCTGCACTGGGCTGGGGCCAAGAAATCCCCATCGCTGTGCATCTTTCTGATCTCTCGGCCTAGCTGCAATGAGTGGGAGCAAAGTGCACCCTGAATATTTTCCCCTTGCTGTCAGGGCAGCTATGTGTGAGGTCCCTGCCCAGCATACCTCAACTTCCCTTTTAAAAAGTCCTTTTGGGCATTTGCACTGCAGCACTGAGTCACTGTCTTTCCGTATACATCACCTCTCCAAAAAGTCACTAGTTTCTCACAGTCACAGCTGACTGTGGTTTGCTTCCTCCATCCAACTCAAGTGCAGATAGAATACCTCTCTCTCTATGGCATTCTCCCAGTTGGCATTTACTACTGCAGCTGTGGGTTTGCTGCTAATAGTGTATGTATGTAGCCTGGATCTCCCCGACTTTGTGTATCCAAGGCACTCCTGGCTTGAGACTGGGGGTTCCCTGCCCTGGTAGGGAAAGGAGCCATACAGCTGCAATCCCTGACCATGCTTTCTGTGGCTGCAGGCACCACTCACAGGGTATTTTACCTTCAATCTATAAAATCTCCTTACTGCCCATTGTGAAGTGTGTTCTGTACTCCTTGGCTTCCAAACTTTGTATCATCTAAGATTCCGTTGAATGTTCAGTTTATTTTTTGGAAGACCATCCAAGTGTCTGAATTGGGGGCAAGAGCAAGTGGACTCAACTTCCACTCGGCCACTATCTTTACCTGTCTTAGAATAATATGTAAAACACCAATCTTATTACATTTTGACTGATATTTTGTTATTAAAACTTTCAAAACTGGTTTACTAATCTACTGTTTAAATGCTTTTCTTTAATATTTATGTCTGATTATTTGTGAGGGTCTAGATGTTTCCTATATAACTTATTAATTGTAGGTCTACCTTCTTGAATTATCTTCTCATAATCTTTCTCATTTATTTGTATATTTCCAGATGTCTTTAGTTTAAAGCCTCTCTTCCCAACTCAAATGATTAATTCTCAACCCTCATCCCACTGACATTTGATTAGTCCTCTTTCTTGAAACATTTTCTTCATTTGGCCCCTCTCACACCACCTCTCTGTTTTCTTTTGTTTTTGGCATCTTCTCTGTCTCATTTTGAGCATCAATTCTTCTATTGCACCTTAAAAGTTTGGGATTTCTTAGTTCTGCACACTCTTCTTACTTGACACCCTCTTGTCAAATGATCTCATCCGTCCCCATGACTATAAATATAATTCATGCATAGATGACTTATATATTCGTCAAGATCTCTCCCCTGACTCATGTATCTAATTATCTGCAATATGTCTCTAAACATCTCAAAGTTAATATATCCGAGGCTGAACACCTAATCTTCCCCCAAATCTGTTTCTCTCCATCTTCTCTATCTTAGTAATGATATCCCTACCCACTTGGTTGTTCCAATGAGAAATTTTTTACTCCTTCTTTTCCTTTTCTCTCATTCAGCAAGCCCTGTAAACCTGCCGCTGAATTTGTGTATTTCCTTCCATCTTCATGGACACCTGCAAAGTTCAGGCCATTGTCGTGTTGGTTAGCTGCCTCTCTGCTCATCATTTTATTTGTGAAAGCTGTTTTAAGAACAAAATTAGGTCACGTGTCCCCCCTAATAATTGTCCTTCAAAAGCTTTCTCTTACGCTTGTAATAAAATCTAAATTCCTTCATCTGACTCACAAGACCAGTCATGATTTACCCCTGCCTACTATAGCAACCTTGTTCCTTGCCACTTTTCTTTTCACTGTCCAACCATCTCTATCTTCTTGCCCTTCCTCAGGCATGCCAAACATGGCCTTGAATCAGGGACTTGACTCTTCCTGGATCATGTGTTCCCTGAGTTCTCACCTGGATCTTAGTTTTTGCTTTAATGCCACCTTCTCAGAGAGAAATTTTTATATGTCCTGATCTAAAATATTTATCCATTCTTTAAATTTCTATAATAACATCTGTTTACTTGGTAAATATCATTACAGTTTGTACCATTCATTACTTCCCTGTTTTTTTTTTAATTGTCTCCCTCTCTGAACTGTAATCTCCATGGGGCAAGGATCATGTCTGGTTTTGTTATCTTTTGACAGTAGGAAGGCACTGAAAGATTGGGATGGTTGGACTGGTGTTTGGGAAGATTATTTGGCAGAGGCCTGGAGAATGGATTCCATTAGTTCAAACCTGGAAAACAAGAGACCCAATTAGGTGGCTCTTGAAACCTTGGTGCTAAAGATGATGAGAGTCTACACTAAAGAGATAAAGTATCTAATATATAAAAAGAGTTCATTCAAGTGACATCTACTAAACCCTTCTTTGCAAAAAGAGATGCACTAGATTAATAGAGACAGAAGATGCATTAGTTAAGGTCACAGACAGAATGTGAGAACTGATGCAAGCAGGTGTTGAAGATTCTTTTGGGTGCTTTGCTTGAAGGAGAGGAGAGACAAGTGGTAAGAAGAGAGGAGTATAGGACTGTAGGAAGAATTTCAACTTTAAAGGAACCAGCTTGAACACATTATCTTATTCTATAGGGGGCATAGATGGAATAGAGAGGGACAGGCTGGACATAGAGGAAAGAAAGAGGCATATAGTGGACAAGCCCTGCTTGTTTGGGTGGTGTGTGGAGTGCAGGTAGGGATGAGTGTTAGTTTTGAACAGGACAATGGAAACTCTTTCTTCTTCTTCTTCTTCTTCTTCTTCTTCTTCTTCTTCTTCTTCTTCTTCTTCTTCTTCTTCTTCTTCTTCTTCTTCTTCTTTTTGAGACTGAAGCATATGAGGTGATGGAGAGTGCAGAAATAGCTAAGTTGTCAGTATTGTCATTAGCCTTGTCCTTATTCTCCTAGTTTTGGTGAAAGTTCCTTGATGATGGGACATGATTTTATTTTTCATTGGCAGTTTCTCCAATGCAGACCTCAGGTCTGAGCACAGAGAAGTCCATCCATAGTAGGATACTGGGTGAAGTAGGGGTTTAATCCTGTACAGCATATTCATACAGACTTGTTCAAACTCTAAAAACCACTTAGAAGCTAAATACATTGCATCTTTAAGCAAAGAGCCAGCCTCCCAGATCACAATTTGTCAGGCCATTCCTTAGCTGTTGTTCTCAGCATTCCACAGCTGGATGGCATTATGTGCTTCACTGTCTCCAAACATTTCTCCAACCTTCTGTACCTTCTTTTCAGTAGAAATAGACCTGCCTTCCTTTTGGCTTATTTATTAAAGCAGGAAGAGTAGCAACCTATAACGAAGACTGGTGGCTTTATTTCTCTTACACCAATGACGATGATGTGTGACCATGCCCACCAAGACATTTCTACATCATTTCTACACATTCCTTTTAGACCTGTGAGCACAAAAACACACAGGAAAGTGGAGGTGGTGGGGTGGTTAGGGGGTTAGGGGCATGAGGCAGCTGGGAGAGTGAAAGACTCCTGTGTCTAAGTAGTGAACTGTAGAAATGAGTTCAGGTTCTAAAAAGGTAGTCATGCCTCATGTGTGTAACTAAGTGGACGTAATTGCCTGTGGAAGCATGCTCTCCTTGGGGCTCTTAATCCTGTTGGCTATTAGATACCTCTCATTTAATACTTGGCAACATGAAAGAAACACACACACACAAAATAGAGAGGTTTATTCTAACTCTCTGTGCTTCCTTTGCTCTAGCTTCTTGTTGAAAAGGAAGATTTTGTTCCCACTGTGAAAGTCATTTAATCTAGATCTTGTCTACTAAATTGTGTAGTGGTTTCTAGTTAATCCTGATGGGATATTACTATAGGCTGAATGGGCTCAGATAAGACATGCAGCTTCAGGAAGAAATATTCTTTAAGTGATGAATTTTAGCAAAACATATAAGAATATATATGTGTGTATGAGTATTTGTGTGTATATATACACTGAAGAATTCCATCTGCAGAGATCATGAGCGTCAGCTGATATTCAAACATGGGGGTCTTGTGGAGTGGGAATCATGCCTCTTAAGGTCTGAAACATCAGCAAATCTCAGAATTTATAGCAAGTGGAATTAATAGGCAGCTTGAGAATGCAGTGCTGATTCATGTATGCTAATTGGCATACATTTATAACTTGCATAAATATGTTCAAAGTTGTTTGGAAATGTGATCCAATGACACAGATTCTGCTTCCAGACCTTTGAAAATATCTCCACATGTTTACTTATCCTTTAGCACTAATATGATACCAATAAGGTATGAAAAGCTGAAGTGGCTCAAAAGCCTAAAGTACAGCAGGCAAATATTTCACCAAGGGTCTTGACATACTGAATTGCATTGTGAGTAAGGTCCCTAGATTTGGGGCTATGATAGCATTTCCTGGGTCTCAGAATTAGGTGGGATCTTTCAGCATGGTGGTCTGACCAGTTTCTGAATGACTGTTGTCTTACCACACTAGTGGTCAATCAGCTTGTTGGACACACTCCCTTTTATGTCTATTGTATTTTATGGATATTATAAGAAATAAAATTAACCTAGAGATAAGTATTGTTAATGTTTTGATTATTCCCTTCCACTATTTTAATTACACATATACAATATAGGAAGTATAGAATGTAGAGTTTTCTTTTTTTTTTTCCACATAATATTACACCATAGACCTATCTCCTACTTAAGAAGAGGACCCTGTAATGCCTCACACTGCTAAAGTCCACTGGACCAATGTAACAATAATGTATTTATTTACTACTATAAATAATATTGTTACAGATGTGCTTGTGACTGAATGTGCCCATCTGCAATTCCTTAAGATAGATTCTGGGAAGTGGAATCAATTTTAGTGTTTTAATTTATATTCCTTAAATACATCTAGGAAGGTTTTACCAAATTGTAGACCTAATATGCTTATTTTGCTAAAAAGATCATTATTATTACAAAAATATTTTAATTTTTTTGTTAATTTTATAATAATGAAATGATGTTCTGTTGTTTGAAACAAAAAATATCTGCTTACATGTAAGAGTAATCCTTTGTCATCATCCACCTAACATTTTCTGTGATTCATTTATTAATGCTCATTGTTGTTTTTCTTTTTTTTTTTAAGATAAAATGATACTATATATTTCCCTTGATCTATCTCAGCCATGCTCAACCTTGGCTGTACATTGTACATTAGAATCTCTTGTGGTGCCTTCAATAAAGATATTAATGCCAGGCTCCTCCCCAGTGATTTCAATTTAATTGGCCTGGGCTGGGGTACTAGCACTGGTATTTTTAAAGATTCCCAGGTAATTCTGTAGCCAGAGTTGAAGTCCACTGATCTAGACTCTTCTAATAATAACCTGCTCTCCTGTTATATTTTTTTCTGTTTACTTTTTATAAAATTTATAAATTTTTCTAAAAAATCCAAGCATGGATTTGAGAGGTCTTAAGGTATGTACTGAAAAGTCAAATTTTAAGCATTAAAAACCTTTGCCGTTTATGAACAATGTCATCTTGAGCAAGTCATATTATTTCTCATAGCATCAGTGTTCTCTTCTGTAAAGTGGGGTTAATTTGTGGTATATCTTATCCTTTGTTAGAATGATTAAATTGGTTGGTATTTGTAAAATGCATACAACAGTATCTAGTATACTGCAAACAAAAGTATAAACATTTTAAAAATCTTTTTTTCATGGTTTTAGTCTAAGAAATTATTTTTCTATCTTGAGAGCAGGTGAAGATTGATGTATATTCTCTCCTAAGTGTTTTGGTTTCCTTTTTCTTCTTCTCATTGCCTCTGAGGTCTTGATTTCATTGAGACCTGGAATGAAGTTGATTTAGAAGGAAGAAACAAATCCATCAGGGTTCTGAGGGGACTAATGTATGACTTCCCTTAATCTGCATTCCAACAAAACCACTTATTTCTGATTTGAGGATACTAGCAAAATTTGTTTTCTGATATTATCTCTTAAATTTCAACACCCATGTAAAATGACTTTAATGTGTACTTTGCTGTATTTTGAAAGCATGTCCTCTGCTTGTCTTGGGCCTCATCAATCCATGTTTGTCTGCATACTCCACTAGATCTTGAAGACAGACTAACTGTCAAGAGGCTGCAAATTGCTTTCCAAATACCTAATGATGACAGGTTCAACATATCTCTGCAAAAATCAAAGGGAAAAAATATTATCACAATCACATGAGTAGATGTAAAATGACTAAGAGCCATTATTGCCAAGTATTTTATTTCCATGGTATCCGGAGAAGGTGCTTAATGAGATGAAGATTGGAAATTTGATTAAGGGATTTTGAAATGAGACATAATAACATTATGAAAAAGCACATCTTGGTAGCCTTTGTCCTCTCACTTACCATCACCATCTGCACATGCATTAATTCCTTCCTTTAATTCTCCCATATGTTGGATGCCAACCTTATTGTTTGAGTTCATAAATTATATTGCACAATAAATTAAATGAGAGGAGTTGAATAGCTGCAAAAACAACATTAAATTTTTTACTAATTTCACTTTGGGGAAGAGTATAAACATCTTCTTTGTCTTTAAATTTTCCATTAGCTCTTTAGGAGCAGCTTGTGGTGCATAACTTACTTTCAGGAATGATAGCATCAGCAAACACAAGAGAAGAGGGTTGAGATGTGCTCAACTGTAATGACGCCAGGATACTGGGAGTTTAAGTTGGTGTGTCTGAGTCAGCCTCAGTTCCGTGATCCCTGTCTTTATTTCTCAAGATGGTACAATAGTAATTGAGACTTAAAATGCATGGTTATCTTAAAAGTACCAAGAGACACAAGTCTGTGGCCATTTGCATTGTTTCCATCTTGTAAAATATCATCACCACTTCTACAATGTTTTTTTTTTATTTGCTATGAATATCCAAAATCAAGAAATAGTGTGCTCTTTTAACCTTTTGTGGATGTCATGTTTTTAGATATGGAATTCTTAAAATCACAAGTGTTCATATTTGCAAAGCTACTGAGAGATCTAACACTAGACTTTAAGCTCACTGATGAGTTAATAACCTGGCATAGAGAAATATTTGTTGAATGCAAAGTTTTTGCTATGTTAAACTATAATAAATGAATGTATCATCTGGGTCATTGACTTTGAGCTATTGATTTAGTAAGTCTAATATCCTATATAAATGAAAAATATTGCACTACACTGTCTTTTATTATATATTGAGTCAGATTTCTCCCAGTCATAAAAGAACTACTGTTAGTTGCATTAATATTTGGAGGCTGCTGGGGTACCATTTACTGCAAGGAGGCTGTACTGATTAAATTTCTGCTCTTCCACCTTCTGAAAGTCTTTAACTCACTCTCAAGGAGTAACCTGAGAATTAGGAAAACCTAGCTGTCTGGATTCTCTTTTTCTTGGGTGGGAGGCTCATGATGGGGGTAGGGTGGGAGAATAACAATTATTTTTCACTCACTCTGGCCTCTGCAGGAAGACGTCGGTTCCAGCGGTCACGTTTCTCTTGTTTACTGGCTGTGGCCATTTCTGTTGCGTAGTTCTTTTGTTTTCTCTGGGTGTAATCTCTGTTGCACATGGAGTTCAAACAATGCAGATGACTCTGTCTTCTATGCTCAGATTCTCTGTTAAGATATTGTTGTCCCTCACTGGGCTCAAGTCCAATTTTAGTAGGAGAGAGAAAAAAAGAAACAATGGAGACAAATTTAGACACTGATGGGAAAAGAAATGCAGTTCACTGTCCACCCAGCCCTCTGAAGCAACGCCCACCAGGCAATTTCCTGTAACCTCAGGGATTCCCAGCCACTGCACCAGAGCCCCTGAAATTCAAGGCAGACAGCAGATGATTAACTTGTGGCTCACCAGGTCCATGCTAAGTTTATGTCCCAGGCATCCCTACTCTTAAACAAAACAAAACAAAAACCAATACACACATACACAAAAACCATGTATTCCAAGATTAGTCTCTAAGATCTAGACTTGCTGGTTATCAACTTTGATTTCCCCAACCAGTTGTGGCCAGTATTAAACTTTGCACCAGATGCTTCTTAAGGCTTTCCACATTCACTTGCTTTTTCCTTGGATGGTAGGAAAAGTGGGCATTCACTAGGCCCATTTTCACTCCCTTTTCCCATTCTGGAGGAAGACTGAATCTCATATATACTGTGTGATCACAGCTCCCCCTAATCCAAGACAATGTAAATTTACCCAGTGTTGTAAAGAGGCTTTATCAGCATGTAAGATAGTGACTGATTTTGAAGGTACTTGAACTGTATGCTGTTCATGCTGGATATATGGCCTAGGTAATAAATGCAGTAAGCAATAACAGTGTAATCTCCTCTTGAACAGTCTTATTAATGAGCTGCTAAACTAGACAGATGCAGTCATAAATACATACTGCTACCTCAAATGGGAATAATGTCTGGTTTGAAGTCATCTATCACAGTGTTGGGAGGTTTAATTTGGGTAGGCCACTGAGTGTCCTACTTTTTAATATCTTTAATTACACATATTTTAGTGGAAAATACAACTGGTAGATACATGTCATCAGCATTAACACAATTATCATAAGTTTCCAAATTTTCAGGAAGATTTAAAATCTAATAATTTTATACATATATACTAGACATAGTTATTTGAGCATCTTTACATGCCAATATAACATATTTTGCTTAATTTATGTGGGTACAACCTAAGGAACACAACTTTCTAGGCCCGTAAGCTTTTCTCTTCATTTTGGTTCCTGGTGGAATCATTTCCCTCCCATTGCTTCTCTCCTTAGAGCTCTACTTCTTAAAAGTAGAAGGAGGAAGGTGGAGTGGGTGGAAGAGAGGAGAAAAGTAATAGCAATGATCAAAAGAGGGAATTGTTAAGAGCAAAATCCTAGACACTTTTTGTAACAGAAATGAGCACATTTTGCTTGAAGGTATTGGAAACACTATAATGAAAAGTAGAGACTCTAACCTTTGACTTTCTCTACTTTTCTCTCTTTCCATTCTCTGTGTCCAACACAGTCTTGCCAGGACGGCTCAGAACTGTCTTTGCTCAGTGATGCCTGACATCTACAACAGTCAAGCTGATCTATTTCTTAATACCCCCCCCCCCGCCAACTCCCTATTTCATTTCCAATCTTGTGGACTGCATCTTTTCTTCTTTTCCTTCACTTTTTAAATCTTTCCTCTTCCTGGGTTGTAAACAACACTTTCAATAGTAACTGCACCATTTACTATCAAATTTTTAGGATGCAAATTAGAAATGAAGAGATTGTACTACAAAATATGTGACTAAGTTATGTTATAGAGATAAGATATGAAGCAATGTAGAGAGGGTTCAAAATAGGTGAGGAAGGTGAATTTTATTTTGTTTATATTCCCTGATATTGCAGCTAAAGATTTTATAAAGGTAATAATGATTCTATAGTAAACTTTTTTTTTCTTTTTCTTTCTTTTTTTTTTTTTTCTAAATTTTATTTTTTGGTTATTCAATTACAGTTGTCCCATTTTTTCCCCCATTGCTCCCCCCTCCCAGCCCATCCCTTCTCCCACAATTGTATCCCTCCCCGTTGTCCATGTCCATGAGTCATTCATATACGTTCCTTGACTAGACCCTTTCCTTACTTATCCCCCTTCTCTCCCTCCCCCTCCCCCCTACTGACTACTATTCTAGTCTTTGCCTATTTAGTTCGTTTGTTTGTGTTGCTCTTTAGTTTCTTGTATTGGGTGATATCATATGGTATTTTGCTTTCTTTGCCTGGCTTATTTCACTAAGCATAATTCTGTCTAATTCCATCCATGTTGTCACAAATGGTAGGAGTTCCTTCTTTCTTTCTGCTACATAGTATTCCATTGTGTAGATGTACCACAGTTTTTTGATCCACTCATCCACAGACGGGCACCTAGGCTGTTTCCAGCACTTAGCTATTGTAAATAGGGCTGCTATGAACATAGGGGTGCATAAGTTCTCTTGAATTAGGGTTTCAGGATTTTTCGGGTATAATCCTAGCAGTGGAATCACTGGTTATTGTATGTTCTTTTGATATGTTGTACCTTCTTATTCATTTGGTACAGATAATATATGGTCAGCTCAATGTTCCTGATTCCTCATGAGCAGATATATACAATTGGGACAAAGGCTTGTCTTGGTCTCCTGTCTAAATTATCTCCTTAATCATGGAGTTCCATAATCACAGGAAGAGACAGAGCAGTCTGTGAAAGACTATAAAGGAGAATTGAGAACAAGATTTCTCAACTGTGGGCGCTATTGACATCTTGGGTTTGACAATTGTTTGGTGGGGGCCATGCATTTTAGGGTATTTAGCAGCATCCCAGACCTCTACGTATTAGATGCCAGTAAAACTCACCCCCCACCACCTTCGATGTGACCATCAAAATGGTCTCCAGGCCTTTTCAGATGTACCTGGGTGGTAACATTGCCCATATTTGAGACTCACCTACTAGGTTAGATCATGTAGCAGTAATTACTTTCTCGCTGTTCATAACCATGTAAGCTAGTTCTGCCTCAGAGCATCTGAACTACAACTTCCTTACCTTGGACCTTTCTTTCCAAGAATTTTACACACTTCATTTTCTCAACTGTTCTGCTCAAACATTACCTTGGTAGAGAGATCTTTTCTGACCCTCTTTCTTAAGTAAGGCTCCCTTCCCTCTCTTCCCAATTCTACATCTCTCTCCTAACCTACTTTGTTTCATAGCATTGATGTATTTTTGTTTGTTTGCTGTTGACCTGACCTACTAGAAAATAAACCCCTTCGAGGGCTGAATTTTTAACTTGTTCACAAATGTACTCTATGCAATACCTGACATTTAGAATATTTCATGCATGTATTTGTTGAATGAATGATGAGTAGCTGAATGATTGAGCCACCATCCCTCAGGCAAGGCAACTGCTTGTTAGAGAGAAGCATATGAGGGAATGTGTTTGCTCCTGTCCAAGGCTGGAGACATCACAAATCTTTCAGATTCTATTAATTAATAATTTGTTAAAATTGTAAATTCATCCCACCATGAAAGATTTATTAGAAAATAATAGGTTCTCATACTCAAGTTGAATAGGTCTTTGGCATTTAATCTTTCTTTCCCATGGAAAAGAACATTATGATACTATTGTTGTTCCGTTTTCCTTTTCTAAATTATTGCAAATTATAATCAAGATGGTGAAGGAAGTGATGCTAGTGATTAAACCAACAACTCTCTCCCTGAGTCAAATTTTGGTTCTTTAATTAAAAGAAACCCCCCCACTCATATATACATGCACACACAGAGACATATATGTGCTGTATATGTATGCATATGTGTATGTGTACACATTCATGTGCATGCAGTGTGTGTGCATGTGTGTGTATTTATGTTTACTTTTCCTTTTGTTTTTTCTAACCTAGGAGAGAATAAACTATGGAAGCAAGTTGGTACAAAATGTGTTGGGATTCTTAATGTTTACTTGCATGAAGAGCCTTCTACTAGTAAGTAGAAGAACTGTGGTATTGCAAACAGCCTCATCATTTGTATGGATACCAGGTCATATGTGCTTAGACTCTAGAAGCATGCTGTTGCTAGGGAGGGTTGTACAATGGCTCATGGGCAAGTCTATTTGGCTTCTCCTGGAAGCACTTGTCATCTCTGTGCCACCGTTTATGCTTTCTTTAAGGAAGGACAACATTATGATTAGGGCAGGGTTTATGGACAGACTGCCTGGCTTCAACTCCAGCCTCCAGACTGCCTGGCTTCAACTCCAGCCTCCATCATCTTGGCAAAGATACCTAAACTCAATGCCTCAGTTTCCTAATTTGCAAAATGAAAATCTCATAGGACTGTTGGATTATTGAAGATACCATATGTCTGAAGCCCTGAAACAGTGCCTGGCATATGGAAAGTTCTTAAAATGATGACCTTTATTATTATTTAAAGTACTTTAATCCTACTTCTGGGTTAAATAAATTCTGTAAATACTGGCTAGAAAGATTTTCTTGTTCAACTGTGCTCAATTTTGGTTTATTCTAAGTAGGAAATGAGAAAAATGGAAAAAAAATTAAAACTTAAAAGTAACATTATAATTCTCACTTATATAAGTACTATTTGTTCATTATGGAAAATCTAAACCATTTTAAACATAGAGGAAAACATGACTTGTAAATCTTTAACATTTATTTTCATTTTTAACAAATAAAGTAGTTTTTTTCCCATTATTAATTAGCAGAGATATGTAAACATACATATACGATAGAATAAAAAATAAACCACTGTTATCTCATCATCAGGAGTCACTACACAAAGTTAACATGTTATAATGTTTTTTAAAAGAACTACTATATATCATTTTCCCACACATAATTTTTTATTTGTTTTGAAATCTGATTTTTATATTAGGGTATTTTTATCCGCCAAAGAAATAAGAAAATGAAATAAATAAAACTCAGAGAACTTCCCTAAAATGACTTTTGAAAGGATCCATGTATGAAATGAATGTTTTGTGAAGTGGGAAGAATTCAGCCTTGAGAATGAGACTGCACTGGGATCTGATACTTCAAAACTCATGACCTGTGTGAGTTCCAGCATTTAGCCTCTCCACACTTCATTTCCCTATTTGTCAGAGTTAATGATAAATTAATTCTATAGATTACAGGTAAAGTGGGACATTCACTTATATTAACTCTTTCACATTCTACCCAACCCAGGGACATTTGAGGGCAGACCTGGCACCAAATTCTAACCTGCCTATAACTTTGTCAGCAGAGATATTTCTACTCCTCTATCCTGCTTTTTGTCTTTTTAAGTTGTGATGAGGTCTTGGAAGCATATTTCCAAATGCTATAGTTAAAATTCTCAATCTGGAGGTTTCCCATAAATGCACAATGCCTATACAAGAGCTCAGGGCACCACATTGAGTCTGTAGCTCCAGGTGGGAAGGTGTAAGGAGGCTGGGTAATTTCTAATTTCCAAGATAATAACAGTGCCAGACTGAGCTCACTATTACAGTTACTTATCTAAAGCCAGAGCTGAGCTTTTTTCTTGATCACCCATGGTTGGCTAGCTCCAAGCCAACCCTTTATCAAGTTTTCTATACTGGGGTTCTTCATATGAAAAAATAAGATTCCTTTGCTAAAAAACTTCAGAAGCAATAGCTGTAAACAATATTATTATAAAGAATTTCAAAAACTTAAAAGCATTTCTTATGGGCTCTATTTAATAATGTTCAGAGATACTCTTTTCTTCTTAGTCCTTAGTGTTCCAATATGCTGTCTGTCTGGTATTTTTTTATAGACTCTATTAGAGCCCACTCCCCTGCCTTTCTATTTTAATAATGTTTGTGTGTGTTTTAAGTATATTATTTTTAAAATAAGGATGGCTTTAACTGTACCTGGTGTTTTCTAACATTATATGTAGTTTGCTTGTTTTCTCACACTGTCTACTTAGGTATTGTTAACAGTTTGGACAAAAAATATGAGGTATATGTTTTTGAAAAAGATATATTGTATGGGGGGAAAGTTAATAATTTAGTACTAAGTGAAAAAAGCATGATAGCTTTCTATATAACATCTTAATACTTTAAAATGTAATGCCCTCACACACATATACTCAGTAAAATTTGCTTGTTGAGTGGAAGGAATTAATCATGTCACTATAAGGCAGGATTTGTACCACTTCACATGTTATTCCATAAACCACTCAGTATTTTCCAAATTTTCTCTGATGGATATGCAGAATTGTTAAAAAATAATGTAATTTTACAGAGATTTTGTCTATTTTTCCAAGTGATTAAATCATTCCTACATTTCTCAGAAATTATATCTACACAGGTTGTTTTCATATGTATTCAGAATTTCTTTGCTAGATTAGAAATAATTTGAACTCAAGAATTAAATTTTCTATTATTGTTGAATTACCTCTATCTAGATATGTTTTAAAATGTTGTTGGGTGATCCACTCAACTGTGTCAGAGTGGGAACAAAGATCTTCATGTAATAATAAATAGCTCTTTCTTTTCCCCATCAAATTTATAGTATCCCTTGAAATAGATATTTTGCTATTATATAAAAAACAAAAGAATTATAAAATTGACTCAGGCCAAGCTCTTATTGGTTTGTTAGTATAAAAGGGATGTGCTAAAATGGACCAAGTCACTGTCAATATGTACTATTGAAGTTTTTTTGTGGCTTTTCTTGTCTCCTCTTCCTGCTTATTTCTTGGTAAGTATGTTTTCTTAATTTTCCTTTCTGTTAGTTCATTATTGATATATAAAAATGCAACTGATTTCTGGATTTTAGTTTTGTATCCTTCTACTTTGCTGAATTTATTTATCAGTTCTAGTCGTTTGTTTTTTTTTTAAATTTTATTTTTTGGTTATTCAATTACAGTTGTCCCATTTTCCCCCCATTGCTCCCCCCTCCCAGCCCATCCCTTCTCCCACAATTATATCCCTCCCCATTGTCCATGTCCATGAGTCATTCATATACGTTCATTGACTAGACCCTTCCCTTACTTATCCCCCTTCTCTCCCTCCCCCCTCCCCCCTACTGACTACTATTCTAGTCTTTGCCTATTTAGTTCGTTTGTTTGTGTTGCTCTTTAGTTTCCTGTATTGGGTGATATCATATGGTATTTTGCTTTCTTTGCCTGGCTTATTTCACTAAGCATAATTCTGTCTAATTCCATCCATGTTGTCGCAAATGGTAGGAGTTCCTTCTTTCTTTCTGCTACATAGTATTCCATTGTGTAGATGTACCACAGTTTTTTGATCCACTCATCTACAGATGGGCACTTAGGCTGTTTCCAGCACTTAGCTATTGTAAACAGGGCTGCTATGAACATAGGGGTGCATAAGTTCTCTTGAATTAGGGTTTCAGGATTTTTCGGGTATAATCCTAGCAGTGGAATCACTGGTTCAAATGGCAGTTCCATTTTTAGTTTTTTGAGGTAATTCCATATTGTTTTCCATAGTGGCTGCACCAGTCTGCATTCCCACCAACAGTGCAGTAGGGTTCCTGTTTCTCCACATCCTCGCCAGCATTTGTTGTTTGTTGATTTGTTGATGATGGCCATTCTGACAGGTGTAAGGTGGTATCTCATTGTGGTTTTTACTTGCATCTCCTAGAGGAAAACATAGGCAGGAAAATTTCAGATATCACACGTAACAATATCTTCACGGATACATCTCCCAAGGCAAGAGAAATAAAGGAAAAAATAAACAAATGGGACTACATCAAACTAAAAAGTTTCTGCTCATCAAAAGAAAACATCAGCAAGATGAAAAGGAAACCAACCATATGGGAAAATATATTTGCCAATGATATCACAGACAGGGGACTGATCTCCAAAATTTATAAGAGCTTATACAACTCAACATCAAGAAAACAAACAACCCAATTAAAAAATGGGCAAAGGACCTGAACAAACACTTCTCTGAAGAGGACATACAGAAGGTCCATAGGCACATGAAAAAATGCTCAACATCTAGTAGTTTCTTGGTGGAATCCTTGGGTTTCTCTATGTAGAGTATCATGTCTGCGAATAAAAGTTTTACTTCTTCCTTTTCATTTTGGATGCCCTTTAATTCTTCTGATTGCTGTGGTTAGGGCTTCCAGTACTATGTTGACTAAGAGAAGTGAAAGCAGACATCCCTTTTGTGTTCCCAATCGTAAGGGGAATACTTGTAGTTTTTGCCTGACGGGTATGATGCTGGGTTTGTCATATATGGCCTTTATTATGTTTAGGTACTTTTTCTCTATTCCCACTTTACTGATAGTTTTTATCATAAATGAGTGCTGAAATTGATCAAATGTTTTTTCTGCACCTATTGATATGATCATGTGGTTTTTATTCTTCATTTTGTTTATGTGTTGAATCACACTTATTAATTAGAAAATGTTGTACCAACCTTGCATTCCTAGAATAAATCCCACTTGACCATAGTGTATGATCTCCTTGATGCATTGCTGTATTCTGTTTGCTAATATTTTGTTGAAGGTTTTACCCCATTCCCAATTGCTTCAAAAAGAATAAAATTCTCAGGAATAAACCTCAAAAGGATATAAAAGACCTGTACTCAGAAAATTAGAAGGCACTAAAGAAATAAATTGAAGAGATACAAATAAGTGGGAGCACATACTGTGTTCATGGATAGGAAAAATTAACATCATTAAAATGTCCATACTGCCAAAGCAATCTATGGATTCAACACAATTCCTATCAAGATTCCAATGATGTATTTCACAGAACTAGAACAAATATTTCAAAAATTTATATGGAATCATAAACAGCCCTGCATAGCAACAGTGATCCTGAGAAAGACTAACAAAATTGGAAGAATCATTCTACCTAATATGAAACTATACTATAAACTGTAATAATCAAAGCAACATGGTACTGGCATAAAAACAGACACAAAGATCAATGGGACTGAATAGAGGCCCAGAAATACACCCATACCTTTATATTCAATTAATATTCAACAGAGAAAGCAAGCACATACAATGGGCTAAAGATAGTTTACTTAATTAATGGTGCTGAGAAAATTGGACAGATTCATGCAAAAAAAAAAATGAAACTAGGCCATCTTTTTACACCACTCAAGAATAAATTCAAATTGATCAAAGATTTAAATGTTAGACCTGAAACTATAAAAATTGTAGAAGGAACATAGGCAGCAAAATATCAGATATTGCTCATAGCAACATTTTATCAGATATGTCTTCCCAGGCAAGGGAAACAAAAGAAAAAATAAATAAATGGAACTACATCAAACTGAAAAGTCTTTTCACAGTAAAAGAAAACATCAATAAAATAAAAAGACAACTCACAGAATGGGAGAACATATTCAACTATACATGTGATAAGGGGTTAATATACAAAATATATAAAGAGCTTACAAAAGTCAATAGCAAAAAACCCCAAACAATCCAATTAAAAAATTGGCAAAGGACCTGAGTAGATACTTCTCCAAAGAAGACACACAGATGGCCAATAGACATATGAAAAGATGATTAATGTCACTAATCATCAGAGAAATGCACATTAAAACCACAATGAGATACTGTCTCACACCTGTCAGAATGGCTTTCATCAATAAATCAACAAAAAACAAGTGCTGGTGAGGTTGTGGAGAAAGGAAAACTCTTTTGCACTGTTGGTGGGAATGCAGACTGGTGCAGCCACTGTGGAAAGCAGTATGAAGATACCTCAAAAAATTAAAACTATGTCTGCCTTTTGACCCAGCAATTCTTTTCTGGGAATATAGTCAAAGGAACCCAAAACACTAATTCAAAAGAACATAAGCATTCCTTTGTTCATTGCAGCATTATTTACAATTGCCAAGATATGTAAGCAACTCAAGTGTCCATCAGTAGATAAGTAGGTAAGACACATGATGGAATACTACTAGGCCATAATAAAGATGAAAATTTTACTCTTTGTGACAGTATGGTTGGACCTGTAGAATATTGTGATAAGTGAAATAAGCAAGTCAGAGAAAGACAAATACCATATGACTTCACCTATATGTAGACTCTAATGAACAAACTGAACCAGCAAGCATAGTAGAGACAGACTCCTAGGTATAAAACAGGATGACAGCTAACGGGGGTGGTGGTGGTGGGGGTGAAGGGATTGAGAAAGAAAAAAGGACTCATGGACATAGACAACAGTTTGGTGATTGTGGGAGAAAGGGGATATATGGGGACTAAATGGTAATGAAAAAATCCAATAAATTTTTTTAAAAAATAAAAGCTTTAAGTTTGAAAAGAGGTGATACCCTAACTTTTCCATTGGAATGTCCTATTAT
Source organism: Furipterus horrens (assembly GCF_987537825.1). NCBI lineage: Eukaryota > Metazoa > Chordata > Mammalia > Chiroptera > Furipteridae > Furipterus > Furipterus horrens. The sequence continues at coordinate 65,401,431 of NW_028327182.1, forward strand.
GGATAATTCTGATGTTTCAAATGTATTTGACTTAGAGAATTTTATTTCTGTGCTGTAGCTGATTAACAAATAATTAAACCAACTTTGATATATGCCTATATGATATAATTAAATAAATGTTAAAGTCCCATTTACCTCAAAATATGTTATCCCCCCCACCCTGAGGTTCTGTCTTGTTTCTAGCAATTTCTACCAAATTAAGCTGACATTTGTGAAGTTAAACTAATTGTCTATAGTATGCTTCCATTAAAATGCAAATATGCTACATGAGAGGGAAACCATTAATACATTAGAATCTGATGATACCTTAGATATGGCAGGCATGTCACATTAGTTCATCAACTGATAAAGAGCAGGATTCTGCAAGAATAGAACAAAGAACAGATATATTTTTAGAATAGAGTTGAAGATATCTAGGGCATGAGGAGAATCCTGAAGTATAGACTTGGTTGAAGAACTCTAGGTAGTCAGTGTTAGCATAGGGTTCTATTTGGTTAGAGATTTCAAAAGGATTAGGCTACAGACCCTACAAACAGTTTTCTAGTTAAGAAGCATTGTGGATCCTATACAGGTGTATATATTGGCTAACATTATCTGTCTTGTTAATAGAGCAGGCTGTTTCACAGTTCCATGTGGCTACAGATGTCCTCTACTTTAGAACAGTGTTGGTCCAATGTGGAGAGTATTGGTGACAAGGATATGTGCTCAGTGCTCTCCTCCAGCATGAGAAATGTACAGTGTTAACAGCCGTACGCAGAGTCTCTGAGTAATATTGCTTGCCCTATTAGAGAACAGAAATGCTTCTGACTCCTCCTTACACACACACACACAAAATCCTTCCTGGTAGAATGGGGAGGAAAGTCAACTTATTAATATGAAACTAGCAATAATATTAACAATACTCACAGATTACCAAATAAGAGTAAGCTGAAACCTCAGATGAACTCCCAAGGAATGACATTCACGTGGTTGTGAGAATCCAAAAGTTCTTGTGAGAGCAACTTGCCAGCGGGAAGTCAGAAGAGGTTACGTGGTTCCCCAGGAGACTGAAGCCACACAATTAGCTTTAAACACCAAGTGACTCTGAGAAAGAAACAGAAAGAAAAAGAATTTTTGAATATTTGAAACATTAACTTAAATGTCCAGCTGAAGGACCAATGAAAGGCGGAGCTTTCATTCCCAAATGAAACCTCATAGAAAAGATGTACCTGAGAAGACAATAATGACATGATAACTAGCCAGCTGGTGCTTCCAAATATGCATTTCAGGGAGCCGTATTCTTCCTGTCATTTTCCTCACCCTGTGTGGCTCTTAAATCAGATTCAGTATTTCAGCGATTGCTATGAGGTTGAACATATTGTCTGGCAAATGAACAGGTCCTTTGCCAAGTAACTAGATCTCACTCTTGCTAAAGGAAGAACATTGTTCACTAAAATAGTTTGCCTTTTGATGCCAAAGGAAATCAAATTGTAATCAAAGGCTGAGAACGGACTGAAGTCATCAAGGCTGGCTTGCTTCAGATCTGGCAACCTCACATGTTCCCAGGCTTATTTAATATAATTTACTTTTACAAAAGGGAGGGGCTTTATTGCATTGGAAATTTGTTTTAATAATGCCTAAGTGGACCGCCGATGTAATGGCCAGCATCACAATCCATGCTCCCATGCATCTCAAGGACATAGAGAGAAGCACAGATAAAGAGGAATTTAGATTTTTGTTGAAGCAACCCAAAAGAGAGAAAATGTATCTAAGTAAATTATTAAGCCATATTATAACCATATTGCAATATGTCATATATGCTAATGTATTTTTGGTTTTCTGTGTTTGTTTTGGTCATGGTGGGATATAAGAGGAAGGAATGGGAGGGCATAAATCTTTCTTTGTAGATCCATAATTTCCTCCTACTGCCCTAAGTGTTCAATTTGAATTAAACCTAAATAGTCATCATTGAATGCCTCCTGTATAAAATCATTCTTAAATATGCTATCTCATTTATCCCTTACACCACAGTTTTGAAGTTACATTTGCCCTATTTTTAGGAATCCAAAATTGAAGCTCAGAGTAGTTAAGTAGTTTACCCAGTATCCCAGCCAGTTATGCTGCAGAGGCAAAAAGAATGCAAGTTCAGGTCCCAAAGCTAGACCCCAACCCTAAAACTCTTTTCACTATGTTCCCTGTGTTATGCTTGATGTAAAAGTCAAGGAAGGGAAAAAAATGAGTGAAGATGGTTTATATCCACTGCCAAGCTTTCCCTGAGAGCTGATATGCCTAGAAAGGCCACGCTTGTGTTTGTAAATGAGGGGAAAGACTGAAGCAACATATTCAGTCCTCCCCAATACTTTTCCTTGGGTTGCTCTCTAGGAGCACAGGGCATCGTGTTGGCCTCAGTTTTAGTCATCTGCATAATTGTTGTCCCATTTTCTTTTGCCTTCATAAAGTTACAAGAATAGCAGTGAAAGCAATGCTTTGAACCCAACAATACAGTGTGATTTAGGGCAATTTATCTTGGATAAGAAAGGTTTTGCAATATGCAAAGTTAGAAACCTCCCTCTACCTTTATAATGAAATTTTTATACCTGGTGGGACCAGAGAATATAAAAAACAGAGGGGAAAAGAAATTTTTTCTCACCTCCAACATACAGAGGGGAAAGCATTTTCCAGATTTTAGGAAATAATCCAGTCACACTGATTTATTTAGAGTGTTTTTTAATGAAAAAAACTCATTTTTATCAAAAAGGAAAACAATGGAGATAATTTTCATTTATATTTTTATGGTACTATACAGTGGCCTTTAAATTGTTTAATCTATTATTCTAGTCATCAAAGTTTATTCAACACAGTGTTTAAAAAAAAAAGAAAAAAGTTAACCAATGTAATAATTAAATTATATAGAAGTCCGAGGGTAATCTGTGAAGCTTGCACTTTCCAGCTCCAGTTTTATTTCTTTCCATTTAATTTGACTTCATTTAATAGTGCACCACATTTTAGGAGCACAGCCTGCTAAACTAAAAAAAGACAGTGACAAAAAAGCCTAATGCTTCGAGGACTAATGGACTAGGATGTTTCATTATAACATCATAACAAGCTTTATATATGGAGCCTGTTGGCATGAAGTCATGAATGTTAGAAGCGGCTACTATAAAACAAAATCCTTTACATAAGCATCTGATTGCCAAGCTGTCCTCTGCTCTTCACTCAGCAGCTTTGTAGTATTTTGGTTAATGGAGCCAATGTACTTTCTTCCACATAAAGGAAATTATGATTCCACTGGAGGCTCAAAGGGGAAAATTAAACTCATCAAAAATCTGATTCAAGTAGGCATTTTCTTTGAAAATGTGAAGCATGCTTTGATTCATCCTGATCCTTTGCTGAGGGTGCTATGGAGGGCAAGTCTGACTCTTGTTTCCAAAGGAATAATTTATATTGTTTAATTCCACCCCCCAAAAAAGAAAAAGAAGAGGGTACACTTCTTTTGGCAGAGGGAGGTAAGAAGGACATGCAAAGCAGAGTAGCAAATCTAAACAGGAATTCTTTGCAGCTGCTCTAAAGTGGAATAAAAAACAGTGCTGAAAACAAGGCAACTGAGGAAGCAAAGGTCAGCCTTGGAGGAGCAGAGGGATGTTAGTCCGAGGCACATTTGCGGAACTGAAGCCATTCAATTTCCGTCTGAGGGACACCTCTGACCCGTCCTGCTGGAGGAGGTTGTGCCACAGCAGCTGGCCTTTGATCAACCGACTACATCCTCTGGGTGTGCGCCCCTATGCCAGCACTGACAGCCACTTGTGGAAATGAAGATGAGTAATATTCCCCTAGTGACAGAGACATTCTCTTCATGTCTTCTGTGAAAGTTTATGGGCAGTGATTGTATTTTACGATAATGAGAACAAAGTGCATTATGGCTAATGTCAGGAGTATTTTCCCTATAGCAACAGAATTGTTTTACATCTTTTCATATGTGGCATCCTCAGGAAAGACACTTTGGCAGAGATTTCCCCAAAGAAAATCTTTCTTCAGATAAACTTTAATAATAGAAGAATATACCTGAAAAAAAAAAAAAAGAAAGGAAACTGTTTATAGAAACACTTTAATAGCTTTAATGCCAGACAAAGAAAGATCTAGGAAACTCAACCATGACAAGCAGAGTTGCTAGGACTTTTTCATTGAGATTATTATATAAGAAATTGCCCTGTGATCCTGTGAAATGTCCCCAGAGTTAAACTGGTGGTTGTTTCCCATAATTCAGTGGTGGTATGACACTGGTTTTATTGGAGAATGCCATGATTATGTGTTGAAAATGATTGTCAGTGTTCACATTACCATCTGGAAACATGACCTACATCTTGTAACGATTACAATTTAAATGGTTACAACAGCACTTCCTTGGAATCATGATCTAATGCAAGAAACAATACAGTGCAAATAAATAGATTTCCTCTTCTTTAGCTGCTTGAGTTTTCCCTATTGTGTATGTCTTCACTGGGCATTGAAAACGGGGAAATGTCTTGACAAAGGGTTTCTCTCATTTCCAGGATAGAAGTTTCTCTCTCACCATTCTGTCTTTCTCAGATAAGTGCATATACTTTTTCACTCCATTCAAAAAGACTATGACTAAGCTCAGGGATACTCACCACCAAGGATTACACCAATTGTTGGAGTAGTGAGTGAAGGTCAGATGGACTGGTGGGGACCCCTTGGAAATGTCAGCTTGTTATATTTATAGAATGAACAGGTCATTTTTGCCTCTCTAGTTCGTCAAAAATATGAAAATTGAGATCAAAATGTGGAGTTTGTGTGTTGTTATTATACCAATAAGAAATAAGAATGTATAATAAACCCTGTTTTCTATTTTGCACGCAGGAGAAACTTGCTTCCTTCCTGAGCTTTGAGGAGAAATGAGCTTTATGGAATCCCTCCCTTAGGGTGTCACCTGTAGTCTGGTAAACATGGGAGCTGGGAAGAGTATCTGACTTGCCGCAGAAGGCTGCCTTTGACTGTCCTGAAGGTACATATGAGATGCTACCACGGGAGCTGACCTTGAAGAAATCCAGTGAGAACATCGATGTATTCATTGAATCGATAGATACTCATTATGTGCAGAACATTGTGAAAGATGCAGGCCTGCTTAAGATATGCTCCTACCCATCAGGGATTATTACATCAATGCCTAATTTAAACTATGCCGGGTCTCAATGACTTCATCACAGAGATGGAATTGTCTTGGCTCCTACTACACTGTGCTATTTTTTCCCTAAGCCTGGACATATTTTACCAAAATAAATCGTATGTTTTCATGATGGCAACTTGTGTATTTGGAAAAAAAAAGTGTTTTTGTTTCTAAAATGAGGACTGCACACTACATCAGGTTGTGCTTCTGCAGTTGCTTTCCTCACTGGATGTCCAGAGGGGTGGCTGAGATGACAGGGACTCAGTGTTTGGCTCACAGAGCCATTCGCCTTTATCTGTTCTGTGTATTGCTAATACTGATTTTAAATCAGAACTAGATAATATCATAGGCCCCTATGGCTATAATATTCTATAATTATATAATTGATTAGAGTTCCTAGGAGTAAGGGTCAAAATGGACCTGCAATGATATTCTTAAGGAACCCACCTTTCAAAGTCTTCAGGACTGCCATCACTAGGCTCAGGTGATGAGAACTTCTTAGCTGAGCATTCAGAGGCTTCTGATATCTTATGAGGAGGGATCCCCAAAACCTGGAATTATCTTCAGGAGTGCTTTCCCACTAGGGTGAGTGTTCTAGGAACCCATCTGTATCAGTACACCAGCTGGTGATGTTGTGAGAGGCTGCATTCAACTTCAGTGAGTTTTTTTGAAGACTCCTTCAACACATTTGCCCATTTCATGATGGATGACTTATGAACAAACACACCTGCTCACACCGTGCTGAGCGTTCTGCAGTTTTTGACCAAAAAATGACATGAGCCCAGTGCCCCACCTTCCCTATTCACCAAACCTTGCCTCCACTAACTTTTTTTTTTCCTCCAGATGAAAAAAGTCCCCAAAGGGAAACATATCGCCGATGTGGAAGAGGTAAAACAAGAAATGGCAGAAGTACTAAAAGTCATCAAAACTGGCGAGTACAAAACTGTGTTGAGCAGTGGAAAAAATATCTCGATAGTTTTATTGCATCAAGTGGAGAGTAATTTGAAGATGACTGAAATTTAAACCTGTAATAATAAGTACACAACTTTTTATAAATAATTTTTTGGCTCCCCCCTCATATATCTTCCTAGCACTCCAGAATTGTCTTTCCAAACTGTTCTACAATTTAGCCAAACTAGACCATCTTTAATTTCAGATTAACTGTTGTGTTCTTCTCCAAGAGGTATTTATTGATGTTATATTCTTATGTCAAAATTATATCCATCCTTACAAGTTTTACCTTAAAAATTCTAGATTTACTTCTCATTATATTCACTATTTTTCTCATTGTTGTATTCTTTGTTTGTTTTTTTTATAAGTATACAGTTCAGGAGTCTTTAGTACATTCAGTATGATGCAACCATAATTATTATCTAATTCTAGAATATTTTATTACCGCAAAAAGAACTCCCAGACCCAATCAATTTCCATTCTTCCCTCTACCCAGTCCCTGGTAAACACTAATCTAATTGTTATCTATGGATTTGTCTATTTCAGACATTTTGTAAAAATGGAATCATATGATATGTGATCATTTGTGATTGCATTCACTGTTTATGATGTGGACTTTGAAAAAGTTTCATTTATGGCGTACATGTATCAATACTTTATTCCTCTTAATTAATAAATAATAGCCCACATTTTGTTTATTCATTCATCAGAAATTTGGGTTGTTTTCACTTTTTGGTTATTAGGAATAATGCTGCTATGAGTATACATGTACAGTTTTTGTGTTTGTATGTGTGTACATATATTATTAGTTGCCTTGGGTACATGCCCAAGAGTGAAATTGTTGGGTTATATGGTATTGTGTTTAACTTCTTGAGGAAATATCAAAATTTTTTCACAGCCACTGAACCATTTTACATGCCTGCCAGCAAATGTATGAGTTCTGATTTTCTACAGCCTCACCAACACTTTTATTGTTTGTTTTTTAAATTATAGTCAACAGTGGCTGTGAAGTAATACTTACTATGGTTTTGATTTGCATTTCTCTAGTAACTAATGATGTTGAGTATCTTTTCATGAGCTTATAGGCCAGTTGCACATCTTCTTTGAAGCAGTGTCTTTTCACATCTTTTGACCATTTTAAAATTGGATTCTTTGTAATTTTATTGTTGAGTTATAATAGTTCTTTATATACTCTGGGTGAAAGGACTTTATCATATGTATGATTTACAAATATGTTCTACTGTTGTCTGGTTTCTATTTTCACTTTTTTTATTTTTTATTGAATTTTTTTTGGGTGACATTGGTTAACAAAATTATATGTTTCAAGTGTACAATTCTATAATACATCATCTATATATTGTATTGTGTATTCACCATCCAAAGTCAAGTTTCTTCTGAAATACTTCATCCTCCTTTTACCCTCTTTCACTCCCTCTTACCCCCCTGTTCATCTTGTAACCACTATACTGTTGTTTGTGTCTTCTGAGTTTTCTTTTTTTGCTTAATCCCTTCACCTTTTTCATCCAGCTGATTTATCCCCCCCCCACTTTTTCTTTATGCTTTGTTTTCATATCAAAAGAAACATTGCCTAATTCAGGGTCATGAAGATTTAAATTCATGTTTCCTTGCAACAGTTTCATAATTTATCTCTTACATTTGGGTGTTTGATCTATTTTCAGTTAATTTTTGCATATGGTATGAGAAAGACATATTCAGTTGTCCAGCATCAATTATTGAAAAGACTGTTCTTTCCACATTAAATTTTTTTGTCACTCCTGTTGAAAATCAACTTACCACAAAGGTAAGGATTTGTATCTACACCCTCAATTATTTTCCATGGCTCTATATGTCTATCTTTATGCTCATGCCTCACTGTCTTAATCATTTCAACTGTGTAATAAATTATGAATTTTAAAAGTGTGAGTCCTCCAACTTTCTTCTTCCTTTTCAAAGTTGTTTTGGCTATTACAGTTATCTTGCATTTCCATACGAATTTTAGGGTCATTTTATCAATTTTTGTCCCCCCTCGAAAAATCACTTAGAAATTTGGTAGGCACCATGTTAAATCTGTTGATCTAATTGGGGATATTTGCTAACTTAACAATATTAAATCTTCTGATTCATGAGCATGGAATGTTTTTCCATTTACTTAGATCTCCTTTAATTTCTTTTAATAATATTTTTTGGACTTCCGGCCAAGATGGAGGTGTAGACAGACACGCTGTGTCTCCCTCCACAACTAAGAAGGAATACAACTACCTCAAAACTAGAAACAACCAGAAGCTCCAGAAAATCAAACTGCATGGAAGTCCAGCAAACAAAGATATAAAGAAGAAATACTCATCCAGACAGGTAGGAGAGGCAGAGCTGGGGTGAAGAGAACGTGGTGTGGTGGCGGCAGCAGCAGCAGACTGGCAGAAAGAGCAGTCACACATTTTAAAAAGTCAGGAGGGACACCTGTGGACCTCGCAGCTCACTGTCCCAGCACCGGGAAAAATCAAGCCTCATTGCTTCTGACTGTGCAGACCAGTGGGGATTGGAGTGGAGGCAGAAACTGCTAGTCTCAGAAGAGTCTGCTTTTTTAAAGGGCCCCCATAGTCCTAGAATGTCCACAGACCCACCCACTCTGGGAATGATGACCAGGGAAGCAGCTAGAGGAGAGCCAGTCCGGTGTGGAAGTGGGAAAGGTGCCTGGAAAAGGGGTGAGTGCTGGGCAGGCGGCATTGTTCCCTTCGGACTCCTCCCCAACATACAGCACCACAATGTGGTGAAACAGGTTGCTCTGTACTGACTAATCCCTAAGGCTCCACCCCTCACAACGTAACAGGAATGAGAGCTCTATCTGGGACACAGAGGGAAACAAACATAGGAGCCTGTCAGAATGAGGAGACAGAGAAGTATGGCCCAAAAGGAGAAACAGATCAGGGTTCCAATAGGAGAACTGAGTGACGAGGAGATAGCCAACCTAACAGATGAGGAGATAGATAACCTAAAAGATGCAGAATTCAAAACACTGGTGATAAAGATGCTCACAGGCTTGACAGATATGCTTGAGTATGGCAGACGCATAAGAGAGGAAGTAAAGGCTATGCTAAGTGAAACAAAGGAAAATCTACACAAAACCAATGGTGAAGGGAAGGAACCCAGAGTTCAAATCAATGGTTTGGAACATAAGGAAGAAAAAAACAGTCAACCAGTGCAGAACGAGGAAGCAAGAACTGAAAAAAAATGAGGAAAACTTCCCAAATTTTGCAAAGGAGATGGACATACAGGTCCGGGAAGCACAGAGGGTCCCTGGTGAGCTGGACCCAGAGGGGACCACACCAGGATGCATCATGATTGAGATGCCAAAGGTGAAATATAAAGAGAGAGTCCTGGGGACAGCAAGAGAGAGGTGGAGAGTTGCCTAGAATCAGGTGCCTATAGGACTATCAGCTGATTACTCAGAGGATACTTTGCAGGCAGAAAGGGACTGGCAAGCAGTATTCAATGTGATGAAAGGCAACTGGCAACCAGGATTACTCTATCCAGCAAGGCTAACATTTAGAATGGAAGGGCAAATGAAGTTCTTCCCAGACAAGGTAAAGCCAAAGGAGTTCATCATCACCAAGCCATTATTATATGAAATGTCAAAGGGACTTACTTAAGAAAAAGAAGATCAAAACTATGAACACTAAAATGGCAACAAGCTCAGAACTATCAACAACTAAATCTAAAAAATAAAAACAAAATCCAACTAAGCAAACCAGAATAGGAACAGAATCATAGGTATGGGGATCATTTGGAGGGTTTTCAGCTGGGGGTGGGGTGGGGAAATGGGGCTATGGTGCAGGGATTAAGAAGCATAGTCAGTTGGTACAAAATAGATAGAGGAAGTTAAGAATAATATAGAAAAAGGTGAAGCTAAAGAACTTATATGCATGAGCCATGGACATGAACTAAGGGGGGTGGGATTGCTTGGAGGGAAGGGAGCTACTGGGCAGAGGGGAGCAAAGGGGAAAAATTTGGAACTACTGTAACAACATCATCAATGAAATATACTTAAAAAAAAAAAGAAACCATAGATAAGTATACAAGAAGAAAAACAAATTGATAAAATAATTAAACTTGATTTTAGTAGTAATCAAATAACTACAAATGAAAATAAAAGACTAATATTAGTTTAGTTGTTAAATCAGGAAATATTGTTTTAAATGATAGATTTAATATATACAATGCATGGTGAAGTCAGATCTCTCGTATAATGGTAATGAACATGTAAAGCTGTAAAACAATTCTGAAAAGTAATGGAGAAGATATTAAGCTCCTTAGGAAAAGTTGTCCTTTTTAACAAAGTAACTTCCCTTCCATAATTATATTTTAGAGGAGTAATTCAAACTGCAGATAAAATTTATATACAAAGATGTTTCTCCCAGCACTATTTAAAATAGCTAAAAAATGAAAATATCATAAATTTTAAAATAGGTTCAAATTTATGTAAATTAAAACACAGAGATCAGTGAAAATTTTGCTACAATTTTAATGAAAAAAAAGGTCTCCAAAGTAATTTAAATTCTGGAAAAATGCTCATAGGATAATGCTAAGTGAAGAATGAATAATGCAAAGTCGTCGGCAGCCGTCCGTCTCAAGAGACGATGGTGTAGCTTCTTAAGAGTCTATCTGCACCGCCGAGAATGGCTGTGCAGTCCGACTCGGGAGTGACACGGTATCTGTCTCCTCCCGTGTTGAATCGACATCTTGCGATGACGCTGGAGTGTCCTCTCCAGTGAAGCTGAAGCTACAGAGCCTGGGCAGGGTGATATGGAGGGTCTGCTGTTGCCCATGCAGCAGACCCCCCCCTCTCTTCGCAGCTGAAGGGTCCAAGGGAAAGACAGAGTCAATACAGCTTGGCTTCAGGTGCGCCGCAGGAGTTGCCAGTGTTGACTACAACGTCAAACCGCCTTAGGGACTCCGGCTCCGGATTTTCTGTCGGGGTTTACTCCCTTAGCCTTTCCCTGAAGAGGTATGCCGCAAGGCAGCGGAGGTTTTTTGGAGTCAGAGTTTCCCTTCTCTGATGTGCCCTGACTGGAAGATCGAACCAGCGACACTTAGCTCGAAGGCCGACGCTCAATCCACTGAGCTTAACCAGATAATGCAAAGTATCATACACAGTATTATATCAATTGTGTAAAACAATGTAGTATAGGTTATAACATTATGTGTGTAAATAATGCTTGCATATTTACATATAAACACACAAATTTGCACTTGTACGTATATAAACTATTTTAAAGAGACTCCAAAGGTGGTAGTATCATCTCTGACTACTCTGCACATTATATTTTCTATGACACTTCCTATGTTCCCATAATTTGCACAGCAAGTTCATATTATTATTATTATATAATCAGCATTATACATTATACTTAGAAAAATAACTCATTAAATATAATTATTTGTAAATGCTGCTCAGAGCCTATTTGCTATGTTATAGATTCACTTCTTTTGAAGATGACAATCTGGTTTCTCAATGCATAACTGATTAATTTTCCTCTATGAGGAGAAGGGAGGGTAAGTTAACTAGCAGCAATGCTTCTCACCAAACCCCCACTCCAAGTGCAGTTCATCCTAGCTGACTGATAGCAGGTACTCATATTGCAAGTGCAATGCTTAACAGACTCTCAGAGAACTAGACATGGGGAGTGAAGCAGTAAGTGTATAAAATGTTTAGCTCTGTTTTATCTCTGAATATCTAAATTGGGCATGAAGTCAGGCAGGCTGGTTTTGGACCCATTATGTGGTGACTATGTGACCTGCTAAGATTTTTAAATTATTTTGGTGCTCAGTTTCAAATCAGAAAACTGGGAAAGAAAATAGTGCCTACCTTGTAGGGTTGTTATGTATGTTAAAGAAGCTAATTCATGGAAGGATTTAGAACACTACCTATCAATGAAACTGATTTTTAGGATTTTTGTTATTTTCTAAATGATACTTTCAAAGGCAAGGTTTCTCCAAGTGTTATTCCCTTGACTGCTTGGACCAGAATCAGATACAGTCAATTCTAGTGAGTAAGAATTTCTGGAATGGGTCCTGAAAATATACATTTTTGACAAGCTCCAAGGTTGCTCTTGTGTGTATTAACATTATAATACACTGCACTAAAAGTATTACATTTGAATTATCTAAATGTGCCTAAGTCAACTAAAAAAAGTTTAAAACATTGAGTAATTCTGCTCATATATCTGAGAAGTACATATGCCCTTGTAAATTGATGTCTAACAGAAATTAAGAAATAAATTAAAACTTTATCTAATTACATTTTATTTATTTTTAATTATGTCTTATTCATTATGCTATTGTTATTACTGTTACCTGATTTTCCCCCTTTGCCATCCTTCACACAGCACCCCCAACTCCCTTAGGCAATCTTTCCCTCATTGTTCATGTCCATGGGCCATGCATATAAGTCCTTTGGCTACTCTATTTCTTATACTATCTTTAACATCCCCATGACTATTCTGTTACTACCAATTTGTACTTCTTAATCTCCTCACTTCTTCACTCATTCCCCCACAACCCCTCCCATCTGCCAACCATCAAAACGTTCTCCTTATCCATGATTTTGTCTCTGTTCTTCTTGTTTTCTTAGTTTTTTTTAGATTCAATTATTGATAGATATGTATTTATTGCCATTTTATTGCTCATAGTTTTGATCTTCTTTTTCTTTAATAAGTCCCTTTAACATTTCATATAATAATGGTTTGGTGATGATGAACTCCTTTAGTCTTTTCTTGTCTGGGAAGTTCTTCATCTGACTTTCAATTCTAAATGATACCGTTGCTGGTCCTTGTTTTTCATGACTTTGAATATTTCTTGCCAATCCCTTATAGCCTACAAAGTTTCTTTTGAGAAATTAGTTGACAGTCCCCTGTAGGTACCTAACTGCTTTTCTCTTGCTACTTTTAAGATTCTCTCTTTATCTTTATATAACCCTTGGCATTTTAATTATTATGTGCTTTAGTGTGGGCCTCTTTGGGTCCATCTTGTTTGGGACTCTCTGTGCTTCTTGGACTTGTATGTCAATTTCCTTCATCAAATAAGGAAAGTTTTCTTTCATTATTTTTTCAAATAGATTTCCAATTTCTTGGTCTTTCCCTACTCCTTCTGGCATCTCTATGATGCAACTGTTGGATTGCTTGAAGTTGTTCCAGAGGCTGCTTACACTATCCTTGGCTTTTTGGAATTATTTTTTCTTCTTGTTGTTCTGATTGGAATTTTTGCTTCCTTATGTTCCAACTCATTGATTTGATTCTTGACTTCATCCACTCTACTGTTGTTTCCTTATAACTTGTTCTTTATTTCAATCAGTGTATACTTAGTTTCTAACTGGATCTTTTTTATGCTATTAAGGCTCTCACTAAGTTTCTTGAGCATCCTTATAACCAGCATTTTGAGCTCTGCATCTGATAGATTGCTTATCTCCATTTTGTTTAGTTGTTTTTCTGGAGTTTTGATCTGTTCTTTCATTTGGGCCATGTATCCTTGTCTCCTTATTTTGGCAGCCTTGCTCTGTTTGTTTCTATGTATTAGGTTGAGCTGCTATGACTCCCTGTCTTGGTAGCATAGTCTAATATAGTAGGTATCCTGTAAGGTCCAATGGCACAGACCCTTATCACCTGATTTGGGTATTCAAAGTGCTTCGTTTGCATGGGCTGAGTACACCCTACTCTTGTGATTGAGTCTTGATTGCTGTTGGTTGGTCAATGGGAGGGGTTTACCCAGGCCAGTCAGCTGGCAAGGACTGGCTGTGACCACTGATCAACAACCTCCACCATCCATGGAGAATCAGCTGTGCTGGGACAGAGTGGTGGTGCCCCAATGTGGTCTGTAGCTATCCACTGTGTGCAAAGGCTCTAGGGTTTCCCAGGTGGTATAGGCCAAGGTCAGCTCCCCATCTGTGTTTTGCCTGGGGCCACCCTGCCTGAGCTGTAAAACAATCTGAGATGGCTGCTACTTGTGCTGCACTTGGAGATTCCCAGGTGAAACCAAGCTGTGAATCTATGCTGGCTGCTGCTAGTGCCACTTAGCAAGAGGTACATGGGCTGAGGGGGCGGGGGGTGTCACTGAGGCTGGCTGTTACTTGTTTGAGAGGATTTAGGAACTTGTGAAGCATGAGCCAAGACCAGCCATTCATATGGGCCCATAAGTTGGGTGGGATGAAGTCTCTGGGGTTCCCCAGGTTGGGGCAAACAGTGTTAGCCATGTTGATGGAGTCTCAGATATGGCACCTGCATGCCAACTCTGTGGCTCTGTGAGGGGAGGGTTCAGAAAAAGGACAATGGCCTCTGCCAGCCTTTCTGTCTGGGAGAAATCTGTCCTCCAGCTCTCCTCTTGAAACCAGACACTTCAGTTTCTTTCTATTTGCCACTGGTACCTTTCAAGCTGCTACCCTGGTGGTGGAACTCAGAGGGAGTGAGTCTGATTAAGTCCATGTGTGGGTTCTTTAAGAGGAATTGCTCGTGACTCCAGCATTTTTTCAATTAATTAAATCCCCGTTGGTTTTGCAGCCAGGAGTTATAGGGGTTTATCTTCCTGGCACTGGAACCCTGGACTGTGGGTCTAGTGTGGGGTTGGGACTCCTTGCTCATGAGATACCCCTCCCAAATTTTTATCCACCACACATAGATGTGGGACCAGCCTATTCTATGTCTCTACCTCTCCTAATAGTCTGAATGGATGTGGTTTCTTTAATTCTGTAGTTTTTGACTTCCATTCAACTCAATTTCTGATGGTTCTGAATGATCATTGTTCTATATTATAGTTGTAATTTTGATTAACTAGGTGAGTTGTGTTTACCTATGCTGCCATCTTGACCAAAAGTACTCTTAAGTACATTATCTTTCAAAGGAAAAAGCTTGGGTTTTCAGGAATAGTTATTTCTGTGAAACACATCATTCTTTGAAGATGTTAGTTAAAGGATGTGTCACTATATTAATGTCTGCTTTATATATATATTAATTTTACCTATTATATCACAAAAATGTTTTCTTCAATAAAGAGTTGAAAGTATTCAGATTTTCTAAGCTACAGAGGAATGTTTATTCAAAATCAAGTAAATTTGTGCTTCTAAATGAAAATATATATACAGCTCAAAATAATAAGAAATGTATTGTCTAAATTTAGATTTGATTCCTTTGTAATCCTTATTATTTATACTCAGTCCCCCATAAATACAAAGATTTTTTCTTAATTAACATTAAGAACATTCACTGTAATAAAAGTGATAGCATCATTTGATAGCAACATTTTTAAGGTGCATTCCTATTCACAAATCCTTATGTTCTCTGACCAACTTCCTGGTTGGCTTTCTGGGACATGACTACATGGGTTAAATGTGAGTCTATCAGTTGTTCTACTCTGGCTTCTGGCATCATTTGGGGAGTCATGTTAGGTCAGGATGCAAAATTCATCAAACCAGTTTCACACACAGTTCAGATATAAAGGAAGGAAATTCTAAACTATAAAATGCAGATTTATTCAATACACATATCATAATTGCAATTAGAGCAAATTTCTTCTCAAATTCAAGCGTTCATAACTTTAAAGATTCCTCTATAAAATAGTTTTACTTCCATAAACATTATTGAGGCCAATTTTCATGTTAATTTTAAATTTCAGAAATTTTACACTCTAAATACATATTAGGAGATTAATATATTTCATAGGCTACCTTACTTAAGTAGATGATTTTATCTATATTTCTCTAAAATAAATGAGAATTTTGGATTACACTGATCTATTTAATTATGCTAAAGAGACAACCATTGAAGTTAATGATATTCTATGTTTAGCTCATGATAGATATCAAAATAGTCATTTAAAAAGTTTAAGAAACTTGTGCTTGTTCAATTGGGGGGATAAATTTACATGCTCAGGAAGCTTTTAGGATATGGCTACTAACAAAAGTTACTCATATCAGCATTCAAATAGGCTTCAAATTTTCATTAAACATACCTCCTGTTCTTATAAATGGTCACTTAATGACCATTAGAGCACACTTTAACACTTCAGTGGTCAAGATGATTTAGATATTTTAAGGGTTTGCCATTCTGCTCCCAAACAAAACACTCCATTTCAATTAGCCAGAGCCATCATAATGCGGAAAATAATATTACCATGGCTTATCCTCCTTAGTCTCTTAAAAATTCGTTGCCATCTGTCCTGTCAAACTAATATACCAGGGAGCTAAACTTAAGTGCGACATTGTAGTAAAGTAGGTAAACTTTGAAAAGTATGAGGTGTCCCTCTCAATGGGATCAACAAAGACAACCATAGAGGGTACTTCATATAGAATCATGGATGTCTGGGAAAAGAGAAAGTGACTAAATGACTCCAAATGGTAGTTGTCATTTGTCTTGAGTTTGTTTGTAGGAGCTATATTCATCTATGAAACAATTGTGTTCTAAGTACAGCAGTCCAAAGCTAAATAAATAAATACACAAGATGTAAAAAGCTTGCAGTTCTTTAAAAAAAATTTTTTTGACACGTTTTCTATAAGGTAATTCATTTCAAACAGACCATATTTGTTTAAAATGCCATGTTCTGCCATTGGCTGTTTTCATTCCCGTTGTGATGAAAACTAATATACTAATTAAAGCAAACAAAATTTTCTAAAATAAAAAATAATTTCAAACCAGTATTACTATATTATTGAATTGTTCTTACCCTCCTCAAAAAATTGAAGGGAAAAAATCCTCAACAAGTTAAATAGAATCAACTTTTTAATGTAGAAAAGAAATACAATAAGCATCCAAATTGAATTATTTTATTTATCTGATCTTATCTTTCCCCCAGGAAAAACTTCTCAATACAAATGTGGCTGCAATATACAGAATGTTTATGTTTTCCCCAAATTTACATGTAGAATTTCTATCTCCAAAGGAGATGATATTAGGAGCTTTTGGAACCCTCATGGATGGGATTAATACCCTTAAACAAGAGACCTCAGATTGCTCCCTAGCCCCTCCCACTAAATAAGGACACAGTGAAAACACAGCCATCTATGAAATGTCTTCACTACACACCTAATCTGCCAGTATCTTGGTCTAGGACTTCCCAGCCTCCAGAACTATGAGAAATAAATTCCTGTTGTTTGTAAGCTATTCCATCTAAGATATTTCTGTTATAGCCACTCAAACAGACTAAGTCAGTGGATTTCTTCAGCTCTTAAAGTTCTTGAGAATGGGTAAGAGGTAAGAGATTGGTTTCTACTTCCTCCTCCAAGAAAACAACAAGCCACTCCTCTTTAAGGCCACAAGCCAATAATGCCCCTCCCCACCCTTAAAGGTATTGCTTCTGCTCTACCCTTCAAACTGAGTACTTTTCACACACCCTTGTGCACTTCTGCAGACTTCCATTGGTAAAGGCAAAAATACAATTCAAACTCTTGAATGACATTCTCCCCAGATCATTAGTAATGTATTGTAGGTAAAAGAGACTAAGTTAAGTATTGGGTTGGCCAAAAATTCTATTTAGTTTTTTCCATAAAATAAAATAGGTTTTCTTATATTCACCAATGACTTTATTGATTTGGATATTCTGAGTATGTTGGCTACCTGCCACTATTGGGTTCTAGTCAGTAGAGGCCAAGAATGCTGCTAAACATGTTCTAATGCATAAGACAGCCCCACAACAAATAATTATTCAACCAAAATGTCAATAATACCAAGAAACTTTGCAAACCACTTTTAATACATTGTCATAGCACCTTCTTCATACACTGAACAAGTCTTTTACTTTGCATTTGTTGCATTTTTACATTTCTTGAAATAATAAAGTATAATATGCCAAATATGTTACATATCCTCTTCCACCTTCAATATTAAAATGACTGCACAAGAAATACCAATTTTGATTTTTTTTAAGTGCATGCTGATATGACAGCTGCTGTAATACAATCTAACTAAATTATTTCATATGAAGTTAAAGACAACTAAGCACTACTAGAGTTATTTTATGAAAAAAACTAAATGGACTTTATGGCCAACCCAATACATTGCTCCTTTATTCTATTATTACAGTATTTTCCTAGCTTTTTATAGTGTGAATTCAGGTATTTCCTATATGAACCCCTCCTGTTGGAGCTCTCTAAGAATGAAGTAGGTTTGGAAACATTTTCAGAAAATTTCTTGCTGTCCAAATTCTGATTCAGTTTCTGAAACTCAAACACTGGATACTATTCTAGAATTTTACTAGTTGGAAAGGGGCCTGGGTTCTAGTTATCCTTACCACCTTTTCTTATCTGGCAGATGCTGAACATGACATTTAACTCCACTGGGTCTCAGCTGTTTCATTTAATCTATTTCAATAAACATTCAATGCTCACTATTAACAAGAACCTTGGCAGTTCAAGGAGAAAACCTGTGCCAATTACCCTTAAGACCTGAGCAGTCTTTTTCAAGTGCTCAGTAGTGTGGCTATTAAACATGTGATATGTGACTTGTAAGATTGAGGGATTAAATTTCAAATTTTATTTACAATTTAAAAATTCATATTTCATTCAGTTATTGGAAAACTTTATGTTTGAAATAAATTGAGGAGGTGATTTGAATCTTCAACTGTTAATTTTACAAAATCTTAACACAGATCAATATTTCCAATGAAAATTTAGTGTCCACGTTGAGATATGCTATAAGAGTACGCATTTTGAACTTCCGACCAAGATGGAGGCTTAGACTGACATGCTCTGTCTCCCTCTACAACTAAGTAGGAGTACAACTACCTCAAAACCAAAGATAACCAGAAATTTCAGAAAATAAAACTACATGGAAGCCCAACGTATGAAGTTATAAACCAGTGTGCTCGTCTGGACAGGTAGGAGGGGCAAAATCAGAATCAGGACAGAAAGGTTGGGCTGGACTGTCCATGGTAGCAGTGGGGATAGCGGCAGGACTGTGAGAAACACCAGGGGAACAATCCCGGCTGCAGTCGAGACCCGGCAGCTTGCGATTCCAACACTAGAGAAGGCAGACCCCCCATTGCCTTGGATGGTAAGGCCATGGGGAAGGAGCCTCCCAGTCTCTTAGTGGAGAGAAATGGCAGGAATCCATCTTGGACCCCCGCCCCCACACAAAGCACCACAGAGCGGTGAAAAAGGTTGCCGGTCGCCTGGTAGTGACAAGTGCACAGGGTGCCACCCCCTACAGCCCACCCAGAAAACAAAGATAAACAGAAAAGGTGACAGGATGAAACAGACCATGATTGAAATCCCAGGCTCACCAGGCAGCAGATGAGGGACCTAACTGATGAGCAAATAAGAAATCTTTCTGAGGCTCAGTTCAGAGCTATAGTCATAAGGTGGCTTACAGAACTAACAAAGATTTGGAACAAGACAGGGAAGGAATGAAAGCTAGTCACACTGAAATGAATGAAAATACATAGGAGACAAGTGGTGAGGAAATGAAAGCCAGAGATCAAATCAACAAATCGGAACATAGGGAAGGAACAAACAGTCAACCAGTGCAGAAAGAGGAGACAAAAAGGGAGGAACACAAGGAGAGGCTCAGAAACCTCTGGGACAGCTATAAGAGATCGAACATTCAAATAATAGGATTGCCAGAGGGCAAAGAAGAAGAACTAGAAATAGAAAAATTATGTGAAAAAATAATGAAGCAGAACTTCCCAAACATGGGGAAGGAAATAGCCTTAAGGTCTAGGAAGCACAGAGAGTTCCAGAAAAACTGGACCCAGGGAGAACCACTCCAAGACACATTTTAATCAAACTGTCAAAAATTAAAGATAAAGAGAGAATCTTAAAAGCAGCAAGAGAGAAGAAAAGAATCATGTATAAAGGGGTCCCAATTAGACTATCAGTTGATTTCTCAATGGAGACCCTGCAGGCAAGAAGGGACTGGCAAGAAATATTAAAAGAAATAAAAATTAAAAACCTACAGCCACAAATACTCTATCCAGTGAAACTGTTAGTCAGAATAGAAGGGCAGAGAAAGTGCTTCCAGGACAAAGTAAAACTGAAGGAGTTCATTAGATCCAAACCATATTATATGAGATGTTAAAGGGACTTGTTTAGAAGGAGGATCAAAACTATGAACATTAAAATGAAAACTGCATCACAACAACAAACAACAGAAGCTAGGGAATTGAAACAAAGGCAAACTAAGTAGGCAATGAGAGTGGAAAAAGAACTATAGGTATGGGGAACATATTGGGAGAGGTCAGCAGGGAAGGGGAAGGGGAAAAGGGAAGAAGATAGTACAGGAATTAAGAAGCATAGTAGGAGGGAGTGGAGTAGACAGGAAGAGATTGAGAAGAACTATATGCACAACCAATGGACATGGACTAAAAGGTGGCGATGACTGGAGGCAGGAGGGGTCACTGGGTGGAGGGGAGCAGAGGGAAAAGAAATTGGGACAACTGTAATTGTATAATCAATAAAAGATATTTAAAAAATAAAATAAAACAGGGAAAGAAAAAAAAAAGTATACATTTTGAAAGATAGTAAAAAATAAATAAAAGAGTGTAAAATGCCCACTAATTTTTATAGTGATGTTGGAATGGTAACATTTTGGATATACTGGGTAAAATAAAATATTTTAAAAATTATTTCACTGGTTTATTTTTAAATTTTTTAACACTGCTTCTGTAAATGAGATATAGCTTACAATATATTTTTATTAGACATTGCAGCTCTAGTACTCCAAAATAAATTACCTCATGAAAAAACTTGTTACACTTCTAACTTCCTATGTACAATGAAACCTGTCAGTTTTTTTCCTATAGAAAACTCAACTGTACTTTATTTTCAGCTCTTTCTACCCTACTTACTTCTGGATCTTTCCCCAAAGTAGCTTGTAGCAATATAGTTGTCTGCTCTGCTGTTTATTCCAGTATGTTAAAATTACAGAAGGAAAGAAACAGCTTGGTTTGCTATTGTACCCTCAGTGGCTGGCACAACACAGTGTCACACAAAGAGTAGAAATTCACAATAGATGTGTATTAAGCAATAAGTATAAATGTTCCTGAGAAGTGTTTAAATTTAGCCCTTGAAGGTACTGACAAGTTATTTTTAATATGACAATTCACCTTCAAGTATAAAGACACCTAAATTACTTTAGAAAACTTTCTAGTTTCTTAAAGAACCACAGTTATTTCATCAAAACCATAAATGACTATAAGTATAATTTAGTTCTTAATACTTTTACTGCAATAATTTGAATTATAATTGGAATGTCTTTAGAAGCATACAGATCATTTTTTCCACACATACACAAAAAACAGTAAATAAACAAATTAATTTCTCCCATTGCAACTACTCCTTAAGATATAAAAGGGTAATACTAAATTCTCAATAAAATCATACATTAGTAAAACAATTTGTAAACAAACTTCTCAACTCAATCATTTGTTTTTCCTAATTATAGGCTTTCACTTGTGCAAAAGGAACAGACTGTCTTCTATGACATCTGTGGCTATCACTATGGCTAATATAATGCATAGCATAAGGTCTGCTATTTGTGTCTTAATTAGATTGAATCCTCACTCATAATGTTGTATATGTTGCATATTATTGTTAAAATGTAGAAATAATAGAGTAATTTTTTTGAAGAATTATTTTGCAATCTTAACTCCCATTACTGAATAGCTTTTGCTTTCATTTGTCATTTAATTTGGTCATTATAAAAGCAACATCATCATTTCAGAGACAACAAGCTCCATTCTCCCCACGTATAAGCTCAAATATTCTTACTTAGAATCCCCTGAATTCTGACCAGAAGTAGGGGTGGAGACATGGAGAGGCACAGAGAGGTGGAGAGAAGCAGAGAGGCATGAAGAAGCAGTGGAAAGGGTGGTTCCACATTCATGTGTGGTGGATAAAAATTGGGAGGGATACCTCAGGAGCAAGCAATCCTAGCCCCAGGCTAGACTACCCAGCCCAGAGTTACAGTGCCAGGAAGATACAACCCCATAAATCCTGACTGTAAAAATCAGGGGGGTTAGGGCAGCAGAAGAAACTGCAAAATTCTCAGGAGACTCCTCTTAAAGGGCCTGCAAAGGTCTCAAGACTTAAGTAGAGCCACTCACTCTGGGATTCAGCACAGGACAATAGCTAGAAGGGCACAAGTGGCATATGGGGAGAAAGTGAAGTTACTAGCCACAGGGTGAGAACTGGGAGACAGCTTCTTCCCAGGGAAATCACCAGAAGTCAGGCAGAGGCATTGTCTCCTCACTGACCCCTCCCCCACACAGAGCCACAAAGCAGTGAAATGGGTTGTCCCACTCAGGCAATTATCTAAGGCTCCACCCCAGGCAATTTATGGGTGCCCTTTCTACAATAGACCATACTACTAAGACAGGGAATCAAAGCAGCTCTACCTAACACACGGAAACAAATACTGTGAGGCTGCCAAGTTGAGGAGACAAAGAAATGCAACCCAAATAAAAGAACAGAACAAAACTCCAGAAAAAGAACTAAATGAAATGGAAATAAGCAATCTATCAGATCCAGAGTTCAAAACACTAGTTATAAGGATGCTCAAAGAATTCATTGGGTACTGCAATAGCTTAAAAGAAACCCATGCAGAAATGAAGATTTCATTAAGTGAAATAAAAATTTGGAGGGGATGAGCTGAGAATCAAATCACTAATTTGGAACATAAGAAAGAAAAAAGTATTCAATCAAAACAGCAAGAAGAAAAAAGAATTTCAAAAAATAAGGACAGAATAAGGAGCCTCTGGGACATCTCTAAAAATACCAACATGTGAATCATAGGAGTGCCAGAAAGAGAAAAGTAAGAAATTGAAAACTTATGTGAAAAAAATAATGAAAGAAACTTCCCTAATTTGGAGAAGGAAATGGACATAAATGTCCAGGAAACACAGAGAATCCAAAACAAGTTGGAACCAAAGAGGACCACACCAAGACATATCATAATTAAAATGCCAAAGGTTAAAGATAAAGAGGGAATCTTAAAAGCAGCAAAAGAAAAGAAGTTATTTACCAAAGAATTCTCATAAGACTGTTGTTGATTTCTCAAAAGAAACTTTACAGGCTAAAAGGGACTGGCAAGAAATATCCAAAGTGATGGAAAGCAAGGACCTACAACTGAGATTACTCTATCCAGAAAAACTATAATTTAGAATGGAAGCGCAGATAAAGTGCTTCCCAGACAAGGTAAAACTAAAGGAGTTCATTATCATCAAGCCATTCTTATATGAGTGGTTAAAGGAAACTATATAAGAAAAAGGAGATCAATACTATGAACATTAAAATGGCAACAAATTCACAACTATCAACAACTGACTCTAAAAAACAAACTAAACAAACAAAACAATAGGAACAGAATTATAGATATGAAGGTCATTTTGAGGGTTATCAGCCAGGAAGCAGGGAATGGGGAAAAAGGTGCAGGGATTAAGTCCAAATTGGTAGGGGTTGTTAAGAACAGTATAGAAAATGGAGTATCCAAAGAACTTATATTCATGACCCATGGACATGAACTAAGGGTAGGGATTGCTGGAGGGAATGGGGTACTGGGCAGAGGGATGTAAAAGTGGAAAATTGGGACAACTTTAAGAGAATAATCAATAAAATATGTTTTTAAATAAAGAATCCTCTATATTCTTCTAGAGAAAATAAATAGACCTTACAACTATATCAGGAAAAATATGGTCTTCTTACCATATTATCCACCAATGCTTCTGCCCCAAAAGTTAATAATTGGTCAGATACCAAATTTTTGTGTCCCAGGGCTATAAGCCAAAATGAAAATCTGCTTTCATTTCATTGGGCCTCTGATTTATCTCCCTGATTCTTTGCCGAAGAAATTCTACCAAGGAGGTCTTTACTTAAAATTCCAATCTTCTGAAACTCAAAACACAAAAGATATATTGCGTTTTATAGTAGCCTTGCCATTAAAAAAATATTTTTAAAGAACTGAACTAACATGTAGAGTGAATTAGTGCAAACAAGTTAATAATATACATACATTAGAATACACAAAAGAAAGTCATTTCTGCAATGCTGAGTAAGAACCTCTGAAAATCTACTCCTCCATAAATGCAATGACAACATGACAAAATGATCAAAATTAACTTTTGGGGAACTTGGTAGAAATAGTGAGTTTGGGGGCATTTGAATTTTCTCTACACCCATCTTTTATTCTTTTTTTTAAAGTATATTTTATTGATTATATTGTTACAATAGTTCCAATTTTTTCCCCTTTGCTCCCCTCCGCCCAGCACCCCCCTTCCCCAACAATCCCCTCCCCAAGTCCATGCCCATGGGTCGTACATACAAGCTCTCCTGCCTCACCCTTTCATATATTCTTCTTCTTTTTTAAAAAATAATTAATTAATTAGTTAAATATTTTAACAATAAAAAATGACAATCCCTCCCTCTCAGATTTAAGACCCTTTACAATCTTATAAAGGACAATGGACAAAGGTCTCGAGCTCCTCTAGCTGCTTCAAGCTGGACATGGTCGTCGTCCTACCTACCCTTGGGTCAAGAAATCCCTAATAAGAGTGGGGGTGTGGAGGGGAGGGTGGCCTTCCCACAAGGGAAAGGATCGTGCAGACTCCAGGTTGGTTGGCTGTCTCTGGACAACGGCATGCTTGGTTTAACAGGCTGGCATCCTTGTTGTATTCTGGGGGCAACAGGGTTAAAGGACATCATTCAATCCATAACCACTAGATGACAAAAGACAGGTATTAATTTTTCAATGTCCCACATTAGGGAAAAGAAGGGCTTCTTTGGAGGAAGGTATGCCAGGTACATCTCACCTGTCCAAAACCCTTTTGCCCGTTATACTTAGTTTGGACTGAGGGAAATATTTTAGGTTTCCCTCCTCTCAGGCCTCTGGGCTCTTTCTGTCCAAGCCATTAGGATAGAAAAGAGAAACCAGTTTTAAAGTGAAGCCCACAGACCACCCCGTTCTTCACCAACTCAGCCACTTAGTTCAGCCAAACCATTGAGTCTCAGGAGGCAGCAATGCGGACAGGATTAAGTGAGGCCTATATGTACAGACAATCACTCAGGTAATGAGATCGTAGACTTATGGCCTTTGAAAACAGAAAACACATGTGAATTTATGTAACATAACCCACATACAAGTCTCTAAATCTGTAGGACTGTCTTATCGGAAAGACATCCAGTTGCAAGGCATTTGACATTCTTCTTGACTGTAAATTAAACATCTTTGATAATGCCACAGACATAGTTTAACTTTCAAATGAAAACAAATTTTAAATGAAAAGAAACTTTAAAGACAGTTAGCTGCACTACTTTATAGTCTACCACTGGGCATTGTGATCTTCCTTGAATCGTGATTTTTCTCCCTAAGATTACCCTCCTTGTCATTAAAGGGACTGCATTAAGTTCATTTTTAGTTTATCCTGTTCATTTGCATAAACACAACAAGAGCAGCAAATGATCACTTATGATCTTTAGTTCTGCTTTGCTGGAACTTAAGCAAGGAACATTTAGGGTGACCTTCAGTCTGCCCTTCAGGGCACAGAAGCTGAGCCACATACCTGGCATTCAGCCTTGCCTGTACACACCTGTCTTTTCCAGGTCCTCCTGGTTTTCCATTGTGCCTTAAGGTCCCTTCTAGCCATCTTTCAGGAAAACAACCTTCATTCCTTCCCTGGAAAGATTGCTATGGACTGCTCATCCATCCAAGGTACCAGGCCTTTTATCTCGTGGACTTTTATTACCTTTGAAAGTCAGTCCCAGTTGCTCAGGGCTTTTTGGTAACAACCAAAGCCCAAGAATGTCTCCTTTAGGCATGACATTCCAGTCAAAGTCTTAGTTAAAAAAAACAACCTCTATTAACAACTGGTCTTATTAGTGTTATGCAAAGAAACTTAGGTCATTACTTACTTCTTTAGAATGCCAAATTCTGGAGGGATCAGAGAGGGAGAAAATATATACAGTGTGAAGGAAAATCCTTGTCCTTCTAATATTCACTGAACTTGCATTTCTATTCTTTATATTTTTATTTTTTCCCCCCACTAAAAATTTTTCTGTTTGTTTGTTTTTCCATTACAGTTGTCTCACTTTTTTCCCCCTCTTGCTTCCCTGCACCCTGTCCCCTCTTCTTCCACATTCAGTCTCCACCCAGTTGTCCATATCTATGGGTCATTTATACATGTTCTTTGACTAGACCCTTCCCCTTCTTACCACTTCTCTCCCTCCCATCTCCCCCTTTGTTACTGTTAGTTTATTCCTTGTTTACATACCTCTGGTTCAATTTTGCTCATTTGCTTGTGTTGTTCATTAGTTTCCTGTAACAGGTGATAGCATAAGGTAATTTTCTTTTGTTGCCTGGCTTATTTTGCTAAGCATAATTCTCTCTAGTTCCAATCATGTTGTTGCAAATGATAGAAGTTCCTTCTTTCTTTCAGTACCTATTCATTGTCATTTTCCCCCTTTGTACTCGTGTTCCTCTCTGTCTCTCTCTGTTTCTTCATCTTCTTAAAGCAGACCCTTTAGCATCTCTTGCAATGCTGGTTTGCTGGAGATGTATTCTTTTAGCCTTCTTTTGTCTTGGAAACTCCTTATTTCACCTTCCATTTTGAATGAGAGCCTTGCTGGGTAGAGTATTCTTGGTTGTAGGCCTTTGTTTTTCATTACTTGGAATATATTTTGCCATTCCCTTCTGGCTTGTAGTGTTTCTGCTGAGAAATCTGATGATAGCCTTATTGGAGCTCCCTTGTATGTTATTAGTTGTTTCTCTCTTGCTGCTTTTAGGATTCTCTCTTTGTCTTTGAATGTTGGCATTTTAATTATGATGTGTCTTGAAGTGGGCCGGTTGGGGTTCATCTTCATTGGGACCCTCTGTGCTTCCTGGACTTGCATGATTCTTTCTCTCTTCATGTTAGGGAAGTTTTCTGTCATTAGTTTTTCAAAGAGGTTTTCT
Organism: Furipterus horrens; assembly: GCF_987537825.1. Lineage (NCBI taxonomy): Eukaryota > Metazoa > Chordata > Mammalia > Chiroptera > Furipteridae > Furipterus > Furipterus horrens. The sequence goes on from NW_028327182.1 coordinate 65,428,461, forward strand.
ATTCCTTGCTCTTCTTCTTCTCCTTCTGGAATTCCTATGATATGGATATTACTACGTTTCATGTTGTTCTGCAGCTGTCTTAGAGCCTCTTCAGTCTTGTTCCGTCTTTTTTCGTTTCATTGCACTGTCTGTGAGTTTTTGTCTACATTGTCCTCCAGCTCGCTGATCCGATCTTCTGCTTCCTCTAGCCTGTTTTTAATTCCTTCTACTGTGTTCTTCAATTCAGAGATTGTATTCTTCATTTCCTCCTGGCTCTTATTGATAGCTTCCATGTCCTTTTTGATGCTGGTATAATTCTCAGTAAGTTCCTTATAGTTCTTCTGGAGTTCACTGTAGTTTTTCTGGAGTTCTTTGTAGTTTCCGCTGAGGTCATTGAGCTTCTCCATAATCCATGCTTTCAATTCCATATCTGATAGTTTGCTCCCCTCTATTTCATTTAGCACTCTTTCTGGGGACTCTGCCTTTCCTTTTGATGGGGAGTTGTTTCTCTGTCTCCCCATTTTTGTGACTCCTATTGTTTGTTGGTGCTTCTTAGAATGATCTGCACTTCCTGGATCTGCCACCATCTTTTATTCTTCAGCTCTGCAGTAGCCTTGAAAACTACCATCTTTTCAAACATGACAGCCACAAAAATCAGCAGCCTGCATGCCACTAGTGGGTGCAGAAAGAATTTGGAGTCACCCCAAAGCCCCTTTCTGAGAGATGAAATTTTTTGAACTGTCTGACAGTTCCATGGGAACCCTCACTTTCAGTGATTGTCCATATTTGGCAATCAAAATAAGCTCAGTGCAAAAAAGTCCCTTCCCCAGGACGTTTTCAAAAACAATCATTGGCAACTGCTTAACATTGTGGCTGCCTGAAGCAATGATATAGTTGAAATAAATGGAAAGCTAGCCAAGAAACTTAAAGAGAAATTTGGAAAATAATATGTACATAATGTTTTTATAAACTCTGACATATTCCTCGGAATCAAGAAGTTCACAGGGCAGGCTCAGAAAAGCCTGAGGGGCTTTAATCTTTTACTGCTTGTGAAGCTTGAGCTTCTGCACTAACAGGAGGTAAAACTTGTCAAAGAGAAGTGGCCTGCCTCCTGGAGTGTTCAAGACATGCCACAACAAGCACATAGAGCTAGTTGAAAAGGCTGGAATAGTTGTTAATTCAAGGCATTTCAGGAAATCTTGGTACAATAATTAACTGACCACTAAGTTAACTGAGCAGAGAACTCAGTGGTCATAAACAAAGAATATAGAATTTACAGAATTAGCCCAGGAAAGTCACTAAGCAAACAAGCAGCAAGAACAACAACCCTGGGGTGGGGAATCTAATTTTCAGATTTGACACATTACATTATTTAAAATATCTAGTTTTCAACAAAAAATTATGAGACATGCAAAGAAACAGCAAAATATAACCAATACACATTTTTCATAAAGCATTCATTAAATCCTTCCCTGAGGAATCTCAGACATGGAATTACTAGACAAGGACTTTAAATCCACTATTATAAATATGGCCACAGAACTAATTGAAGACATGTCTAAAGAACTAAAGAAAAACATTAGAATTATGCCTCACCGAATAAAAAAAAATATGAACAAAAAGATATAAATTATAAAGAGATCCAAGTAGGAATTCTAAAACTGGAAAGCACAATAACTAAAATAAAAGATCTTTTAGAGAACCAACAGAAGATTTGAGCTAGCAAGAGGGAAAAAAATCAGCAAATTTTAAAATAGATCAAGTGATAAACATCCAGTCTGGAGAGAGAAATAATATTAATAATAAACATGAACAGAGTCTTGAAGACCTGTGTAAAACAATCAAGCCTATCAATGGATGCATATGGAAGAGCTAGAGCAAGAGGAAGTACTAAGAGAAAGACAGCATATTTGAATAAATAATGACTGGAAACTTCCAATTAATATACTCATCCAAGAAGCTCAACAAGCTCTAAATAGAATAAGATCAAACACATGCATACTTAGACACCTGATTTAAATAATCAAAGTGGGATTAGAGGGAACATACCAAATATAATAAAGGCCATATATGACAAGCTGACTGCCAGCATCATACTCAATAGGTAAAAACTACAAACACTCCCATTAATATTGGGAACAAGACAGAGATGTCCGCTTTCACCTCTCTTATTTAACATAGTACTGGAAGTCCTAGCCACAGCAATCAGACAAGAAAAAAAAAATAAAAGGCATCCAAATTGGAAAGGAAGAAGTAAAAGTGCCATTATATGCAGATCACATGATACTGTACATAGAAAACCCTAAAGATTCCACCAAGAAACTACTAAAATTGATAAATGAATTCAGCAAACTAGCAAGGTACAAAAACAATATCCAGAAATCAGCTGCATTTTTATAGGCCAATAACAAACTAACAGAAAGGTAAATTAAGAATAACAATCCCATTCACAATTTCTTCAAAAAGAATAAAATACCTGGGAATAAACCTAAAAAGGATGTAGACTTCTACTCAAAAATTATAAGACATTGAAGAGGGAAATTGAAAATACAAGTAAATTGAAGCACATACTATATTCATGAATAGGAAGAATTCACATTATTAAAATGCCCATAGTACCCAAAGCAATCTATAGATTTAATGCAATTCCTATCAAGATTCCAATGACATATTTCACAGACCTAGAACAAATATTTCAAAAATTTATATAGAACCACAAAATCCCCTACATATCAACAGTGATCCCAAGAAAGAAAAACAAAGTTGGAGGATTCATGCTACCTAATATGAAACTATATTATAAAGCCATAGTAATTAAAACAGCATGGTACTGGCATAAAAACAGACACATAGATCAATGGAACCTAATAGAGAGCCCAGAAATACACCCACACTTTTATTGTGAATTAATATTTGACAGAAAAAGCAAGCAGATACAATGGGCTAAAGATAGTTTATTCAATTAATGGTGTTGGAAAAATTGGACAGATATGTGCAGAAAAATGAAACTAGACCACCTTCTTACAACACACACAAGAATAAATTCAAAATGGATCAAAGACTTAAATGTTAGACCTGAAATCATAAAAATTGTAGAAGAAAACATAGGCAGCAAAATCTCAGACATTGCTCATAGCAATATTTTATCAGATATATCTTCCCAGGCAAAGGAAACAAAAGAAAAAATAAATAAATGGGATTACATCAAACTAAAATGTTTTTGCACAGCATAGGAAATTATTAACAAAATAAAACGGCAACACAGAGAAGAAGAGAACATATCTGATAAGGGGTTAGTATCCAAAATATATAAAGAACTTACATAACTTAGCACCAAAAAACCAAATAACCCAATTAAAAAATTGGCAAAGGATATCATAAGACACTTCTCCAAAGAAGACATACAGATGGTCAATAAACATATAAAAAGATGCTCAACATCACTAATCATCAGAGAAATGCAAATAAAAACCACAATGAGATATCATCTCACACCTGTCAGAAGGGCCATCATCAATAAATCAACAAACAACAACTGCTGGTGAGGATGTGGAGAAATGGGAACCTTTTTGCTCTGTTGGTAGAAATGCAAACTGTTGCAGACACTGTGGAAAGCAGTTTGGAGATACCTCAAAAAATTAAAAATGGATCTGCCTTTTGACCCAGTGATCCCATTTCTGGCAATATATCTGAAGGAACCCCAAAACACTAATTTGAATGAACATAAGCACTCCTACATTCACTGCAATGTTATTCACAATTGCCAAGATTTGTAAGCAGCCCTAGTGTCCATCAGTAGATGAGTGGATAAAACAACTATGGGACATTTACACAATGGAATACAACTTGGCCACAGAAAAGAAAGAAAGAAAGAAAGAAAGAGAAGAAAGAAAGAAAGAAAGAAAGAAAGAAAGAAAGAAAGAAAGAAAGAAAGAAAGAAAGAAAGAAAGAAAGAAAGAAAAGAAAGAAAGAAAGAAAGAAAGAAAGAAAGAAAGAAAGAAAGAAAGAAAGAAAGAAAGAAAGAGAGAAAGGAAGGAAGGAAGGAAGGAAGGAAGGAAGGAAGGAAGGAAGGAAGGAAGAAAGAGAAAGGTAGATTTTTACCCTTTGCAAGAGTATGGATGGACCTGGAGAACATTATGCTAAGTGAAATAAGCCAGTAGAGAAAGACAAATACCATATGATTTCACTCATATGTGGAATGTAATGAACAAACTAAACTAACAAGGAAAATGGGGCAAGTCTCATAGATTGAGAGCAGGATGACAACTTGTGGGCCGTGTGGATGAGTGAAGGAATAGAGCAAAAAGGGAAAAGACTCAGGGATGTGGACAATGGCGTGGTGCTTTCGGGGGGGGGGGCATATAAGGGGACTAATGGTAATGAAAAAATACAATAAAGATTAACTTAAAAATAAATAAAATTGAAAGAAAATCAAATTATTGAATGCCTAAGACAAGAAACTATCTTGAAAGAAGCAAGAGAAAACTGACTCATTACATATAAATGATATAAATAGGTTAACAGTTGGTTTCTCATCAGAAACCATGGTAGCAAGAGGCAGTGGAATGACATATTTTAAATGTAAAGAGGAATTTTTACCACAAATTGTTTCCAACAAAATTCTCCTTTAAAAATAGACGAACTAAGATATTCCCAGACAAACAAACAATTCCTCACTATCATACCTGACCTACAAAAAATACAAAAAGGATTCTTTTTGAATTTAAATTAAAGGACATTGTACAAAAACCTAAAACCACATAAAGAATAAAGAGCAGTGAAGGTAACTCATAGCTAAATATAAAAGACAATACAATTTCATTTTTTATATGTAATCCTTCTTTTCTTCTATCTGATTTAAAAGTTGCATAAGCAATAATTATATTGGGTTGGCCAAAATGTCCATTTAGTTTTTTCGATAAGATAAAAGACACATCTTCTATTTCCCCCTCTAACTTCACTGGATTTGAATATTTTGAGTATGTCAGCTACCTGCCCCTATTGGCTTCTGGTTGGTAGAGGCTAGGCATGCTGCTAAACATCTTCTAAGGCATAAGACAGCCCCACAGCAAAGAATTGTGTGGCCAAAATATCAAAAGTACCTAGAAACTTTGCAAAAACACTTTTGACATGTTCCATCAGTCACAGCACCTTCTCCATACAATGCACAAATCTCTTTTTGTGTTCCTGTTGTTTTTATCTTTCTTGAAATAATAAAGTATAATATGCCAAAAATTGTGTGTATTTTCTTCCATCTTCAATATTTAAATGGCTTCACAAAAATTCTCCAATTTTGATAAGTATTTTTTAATGAATGCTAATATGACAGCTCTCACAATACGTCTAACTAAAAATTGTTTCGTATGAAGTTAGAGACAGCTAAGCACTACTAGAACCATCATACAAAAATATATAATGGACTTTTTGGCCAACACATAGATCAGTGTTCATGGGATTTTAATGTGTAAAAATGTCATTGTACGACAATACTAGCACAAAGGATGGAAGAGGAACAAAGCTATATAGAAGTAAAGTTTCTGTATGCTATTGAATTTAAACTGCTACTAATCTGAACTTGATTGCTGTAAACTAAGGTAATAATTGCAATCCCCAAGAAACCACTAAGAAAATAACTAAAAAATATATAAAAGAAAGAAAAAGAAAATTAAAATAGTACATAAGAAAACATCCATTTAACACAAAAGAAGGTAGTAATGAAGGAATAGATGAACAAAATAGACATCAGACATAAAAAAAAAATAGCAAAATAGTAGTATTATGGGCTGAATTGTGTTCTCCCCAAAACTCATATGCTGAAGCTCTAACCTCTAAGATGTGACTTGTTTTGGAGAAATGTCCTTTAAAGAGTTGATGAAGTTTTAACTCATTAATAAAGACATTGGAATGGACCTCAATCAAATCAGATTTGTGTCTTTATAAAAAAGAGGAAATGTGGACACACACACAAAAAAAACAGGGATATGCATACATAGAAAAAGACCGTGTGAGGACACAATGAAAAGTCAGTCATCTGGAAGCCAAGGAGAGAAACCTCAGAAGATATCAAACCTGCTGACATCATAATCTTTGACTTCTAGCTTCCGGAACTGAGAAGATTAATTTATATTAGTTTTTTTTCATTTATTTTGTTTTATTGTTGTTCAAATACAATTGTCCCAATTTTCCTCCATTGCTTTCCCTTGTCCCACCCATCCCTGACTCCCACAGTCAATCCCCACCCTGTAGTTCATATTCATATATCCTTTATACTTGTTCCTTGACTAGATCCTTCCCCTTCTTTCCCCTATTATCCCCCTTCTTCCTCCCCTCTTGGCGCTGTCAGTTTGTTCCTATTTCCATGTCACCAGTTCTATTTTGCTCATTTGGTTTCCTCATTAGGTTACACTTAGAGGTGAGATTATATAGCATTTATTTTCCACTGCCTGGCTTATTTCACTTAGCATAATACTCTCCAATTCCACCCATGCTGTCATGAATGGTAGGAATTCCTTCTTTCTTTCTGTTGCATAGTATTCCATTGTATGTCTGCGGTGCTTTGTTATGGCTGCTCTAGAAAATGATTACAAACATTCATTAGTAATTACACTACATATAAGTGGATTAAACATTTCAATCAAAATAAAGAGATTAGCAGAATAAATTGGGAAAATAAATATATAATCTAACTATATCTCTCCCAAGTGACATACATTGGATTCAAAAACACAAATAAGTTGAAAGTAAACTGATAGAAAATATATATATTATGTAAACACTAAGTAACAAAAAGAGAGGTAAAATGACTATAGTATCAAACAAAAAGCCTTTAAAAATTGATACTAGAGACAAAAAAGAATATTCTGTAATGAAAAAAGGACCAACCCATATCATAAATATGCATACATCTAACAAGAACCCCAAAATACATGAGGCAAAAAGTTAAAGAATTCAAGGGACATAGAAACATTTTAACAATAATACTTGGTGATTTCAACACCTCATCTTAAATAATGGAGAAAACTAGACAGAAGATAAAAAATTATAAGACTTGAACAGGTCTAAACCAATTAGACCTGAAAAAGTTCTATAGAATAGTCTATCCAACAACAGTTGATTACACACTTACTTTAAGTATAGATGGAATATTCTCCATGATAGACCATATGTTAGGCCAGAACACAAGTCTTAATACACTTAAGAGCTGGAATCATAGAATATATTTTCTCTTAAAAAATGAAATGAAATTAGAAATCAATCACATAATGTAAATTGGAAAATTCACAGATGTGTTAAAATTAAACTACACATTTCTAAATAATCAGTGGGTCAAAGAAGAGATCACAAATAAAATTATACAATACTTTTAGATAAATGAAAACAAAAACGTAACATACCAAAATGTAAGTGATTTAACCAAAGCTTAGGAGAAAATTTATAGCTGTAAGTGCCTATATTGAAAAAGAAGGAATATCTCAAGTAATTATTCTAACCTTCCTCCTTTGGAAACCAGAAAAAAAAATAGTAAGTCAAAGGAAGAAAATAATAATAATCAGAACATAATTAAATAAAATAGAGTATAAAAATTTATAGAAAATCAATAAAACCAAAAGTTGGTTCTTTGAAAACAACGAAATTTACAACTCTTAGTTTGACAAAAAAAAAAAAAATCAAAAAGAATCAAGACCCCAACAATTAAAATCAAGAGTTATTTTCTGAGAAATTAAAAGTTCTCCTTGAGTATTATAAAAAAGGAATAGAAAAGTATATTACTACCAATTTTACAGAAATAAAAGAGATTATAATAGAATACTGTGAGCTATTGTATGCCAAACACATTAGACAACTTTGATGAAATAGACAACTTCCTAGAAAGGCATAAACTACCAAAACTGACTAAATAAGAATTCAAAAATGTGAATAAAACTGAAGTTAAGAAAAACAAAACAAAACAGAACAAAACTTGCCCTAAAGAAAAGTCCAGGCCCAGATATCTTCACTAGTGAATTCTACTGAACAGCTAAAAAAAATTCATACCAATCCTTCACAAAGTCTCCCCCTGCCCCCCAAAAAAAACAGAATAGGAGGGAAAGCATTACAACTCACATTTTTAAAAAATTATTTATTTGTTTGTTTATTTATTCATTTTTAGAGAGAGGGGAAAGGAGAAAGAGAGGAGAGAACCACTGTGTGGTTGCCTCTCACTTGCGCCCCCAACTGGGGACCTGACATGCAACCTAGTAATGTGCCCTGAGTGGGAATCAAACCAGCAACAGCTGGCTCTCAGGCCAACGCTCAATCCACTGAGCCACAACGGCCAGGGCTTCCAGCTCACTTTTTGAGGCCAATATTACTATGATAATAAAACCAGACAAAGAAATCACAAGAAGAGAAAACTATAGTCCAATATGCATTGTGAGCATAGACATAAAAACACTCAAAAACATACTAACATTGCAATCCAGCAACATCCTAAAGGCATTATATACCATGATCAAGTAAGATTTATTCCAGGAAGGCAAGCTTAGTTCAACATATGGAAAACAATGCAATACATCACACTAATAGAATAAAGGACAAAAATTACATGAATGTCTCCATTGCAGAAAGTATGACAAAATCCAAAATTCTTTCATGATAAGAACATGTAACACATAGAAACAGAAGGAAACTTCTACAACCTGATAAATTAATCTATATTTTTTAAAAAACAAAGATAACATCATACTTAATGATGAACAAATGAAAGCTATATCCCATAGATGGGAAACAAGACAGGGATGTCCACTCCTACCACATTTATTCAATATTATACTGAAAGTTCTAGCCCAAAAGGTTAGGCAAAAAATAATAAAAGGTCCACATAAGGAGTAAAGAAATAAACTATTTCTATTCTCAGATGACATTATCTGGGATATAAAAAATTCTAAAAAGTACACACACAGCCCGAGACATACAGAAAACATACTGTAAGAACTAATAAGTTCAGCAAGATTTCAGAACAAAAGATCAATATACAAATGCAAATTTTATTTATACACACTAATTATGAACATTTGAAAATAAATTGTTTCACATATAATAGCATCAAAGTAATAAAATAATTAGAAGTAAATTTAACAAAATCAGTGTAACACAAACTATGAAAACTAAAAAATATTATTTTTAAGTATATTTCATTGATGATGTTGTTACAGTAGTTCCAATTTTTTCCCCTTTGCTCCCCTCTACCCAGTAACCCCCTTCCCTCCAGTAATCAATCCCACCCCCGTTAGTTCATGTCCATGGGTTGTGCATATAAGTTCTTTGGCTTCACCCTTTCCTATATTATTCTTAACATCCCCCTGTCTATTTTGTACCAACCAACTATGCTTCTTAGTCCCTGCACCATTTCCCAATTTCTCCCCCTCATCCCTCCCAGCTGATAGCCCTCCAAATGATCCCTATACCTATGATTCTGTTCCTGTTCTGATTTGCTTAGTTGCATGTTGTTTTTATTTTTTAGATTCAGTTGTTGATACCTGTGAGTTTTCTGTCATTTTAGTGTTCATAGTTTTGATCTTCTTTTTCTTGAGTAAGTCTCTTTGACATTTCATATAATGGCTTGGTGATGATGAACTCCTTTAGCTTGGGAAGCACTTCATCTGCCCTTCCATTTCAAATGATAGCTTTCCTGGATAGAGTAATCTTGGTTGTAGGTTGCTTTTCATCACATTGAATACTGCTTGCCAGTCCCTTCCTGCTTGCAAAGTGTCCTCTGAGAAATCAGCTGATAGTCCTATAGGCATCTCCCTGTAGGCAATTCTCCATCTCTCTCTTGCTGCCCCCAGGACTCTGTCTTTATCTTTCACCTTTAGCATCTCAATCATGATGTGTCCTGGTGTGGTCCCCTCTGGGGCCAGCTCGCCCAGGACCCTCTGTGCTTCCCGGACCTGTATGTCCATCTCCTTTGCAAAATTTGGGAAGTTTTCCTCATTTTTTTTCAATTCTTGCTTCCTCGTTCTGCACTGGTTGACTGTTTTTTTCTTCCTTATGTTCCAAACCATTGATTTGAACTCTGGGTTCCTTCCCTTCACCATTGGTTTTGTGTAGATTTTCCTTTGTTTCACTTAGCATAGCCTTTACTTCCTCTCTTATGCGTCTGCCATACTCAAGCATATCTGTCAAGCCTGTGAGCATCTTTATCACCAGTGTTTTGAATTCTGCATCTTTTAGGTTATCTATCTCCTCATCTGTTAGGTTGGCTATCTCCTCGTCACTCAGTTCTCCTATTGGAACCCTGATCTGTTTCTCCTTTTGGGCCATACTTTTCTGTCTCCTCATTCTGACAGGCTCCTGTGTTTGTTTCCCTCTGTGTCCCAGGTAGAGCTCTCATTCCTGTTACGTTGTGAGGGGTGGAGCCTTAGGGATTAGTCAGTACAGAGCAACCTGTTTCACCACATTGTGGTGCTGTATGTTGGGGAGGAGTCCGAAGGGAACAATGCCGCCTGCCCAGCACTCACCCCTTTTCCAGGCACCTTTCCCACTTCCACACCGGACTGGCTCTCCTCTAGCTGCTTCCCTGGTCATCATTCCCAGAGTGGGTGGATCTGTGGACATTCTAGGACTATGGGGGCCCTTTAAAAAAGCAGACTCTTCTGAGACTAGCAGTTTCTGCCTCCACTCCAATCCCCACTGGTCTGCACAGTCAGAAGCAATGAGGCTTGATTTTTCCTGGTGCTGGGACAGTGAGCTGCGAGGTCCACAGGTGTCCCTCCTGACTTTTTAAAATGTGTGACTGCTCTTTCTGCCAGTCTGCTGCTGCTGCCGCCACCACACCGCGTTCTCTTCACCCCAGCTCTGCCTCTCCTACCTGTCTGGATGAGTATTTCTTCTTTATATCTTTGTTTGCTGGACTTCCATGCAGTTTGATTTTCTGGAGCTTCTGGTTGTTTCTAGTTTTGAGGTAGTTGTATTCCTTCTTAGTTGTGGAGGGAGACACAGCGTGTCTGTCTACACCTCCATCTTGGCCGGAAGTCCAAAAAATATTATTAAAAGAAATTAAAGGAGATCTAAGTAAATGGAAAAACATTCCATGCTCATGAATCAGAAGATTTAATATTGTTAAGTTAGCAAATATCCCCAATTAGATCAACAGATTTAACATGGTGCCTACCAAATTTCTAAGTGATTTTTCGAGGGGGGACAAAAATTGATAAAATGACCCTAAAATTCGTATGGAAATGCAAGATAACTGTAATAGCCAAAACAACTTTGAAAAGGAAGAAGAAAGTTGGAGGACTCACACTTTTATAGAAACATTTTATAAAATTATTATTTTTTAAATGGTAGAAGAAATACATATTCCCAAGGTGAAAGTTGCAGTGGAATAAGTAAGAAAAGTGGTCAGTGTGGACTGACTTTAAAAGAATTAAAATTACACACCATGAAACCCCACATTTAACCCTATAATTAAAAATTCATTTTTTTATTTAGAAAATGATTATTTTCTTTCAAAAGAAGGAGAAGAAAGAGCAACTAACTAACCATCTTTCACAGAATCTATAAAATTCTCACTGGTTCCAATTATATAAATCTATCTCAAAATCTTATATGACTATATGGGACTTCCAGCCAAGATGGAGGCCTAGACAGACACACTGCGTCTCCCTCCACAACTAAGAAAGAATAAATACCTCAAAACTAGAGAAGACCCAGAAGATTGAGTTGCATGGAAGACCAACCAAGATATAAAGAAGAAATACTCATTCAGACAGGTAGGAGGGGTGGAACTGAGGTGGAGGGGACACGAAGTGGTGACAGAACCAGTGATGGCAGCAGCAAGCCAGCAGAAAGCACAGTCACATGTTTTAAAAACTAGGGAGCGACATCTGGGGAGCGCTCCCAGCACCAGACCAGACTGCAGAACTCATGTTTCCAGCGCCAGGGAAAATAAAGCCTGTGCAAACAAGTGGGGTTGCGGTGGAGGAAGAAACTCCCGGTTCTTATTTAAGAAAAAAAAAGATCAAAACTATGAACATTAAAATGACAACAAACTCACGGCTATCAACAGCTGAATCTAAAAAATAAAAACAAAATTCAACTAAGCAAACCAAAATAGGAACAGAATATAGGGATCATTTTGATGGTTATCAGCTGGGAGGGGGGAGGGGGAGAAATGGAGAAATGGTGCAGGGACTAAGAAGCATAATTGGTTGGTACAAAATATACAGGGGGAAGTTAAAAATAATATAGGAAAGGATGAAGCCAAAAATTTAAATGCATGACCTGTGGACATGAACTAAGGTGGATGGGATTACTGGATGGAAGAGGAGTACTGAGCAGAGGGGAGACAAGGGGAAAAAACAATTGGGACTACTATAACAACATAATCAATAAAATACACTTTAAAAAAAATTGTATATGACTAGTTCTTCTATTTAAAAAAATTAAAACAAACTAAAGGAAACTTGCTTTAAAAAAAGTAATGGGGATATCAAAGTCTTAATAAGTCTTAATAATGACCTTAATAGCTTAAAAATATCTCAAATAGAGACAGGAAAAAAATAGGAAAATAAAAACTTTTTTGAAGAAAATAAATTCTTGATTTAAAAGTCCACATACAGCAGAATGAGTTGTATGCAGAGATTTTAATAAATCTAATTAAGGCAAACACCATCCTACACTCTTAACTCTGATGGCCAGAGGGCATCAATTTACTTTAGGTAACATATGACTGACCATCTTCTGAAATCATACCACCAACATAATCCTTTAGTCAAGCCTCTCCTTGTAGCTACCTCCAATTCTTTTGCAACTATTTGCCTTTCCTCACGAATTTATGGCCCTTGAGAGGAATCTGTGGGTGGCATCTGGGCTATTGGTCTTCCCTCTCCTAAACAATGGCAACCAGATGGGGAATAGCACTGCAATGTCCAAACACAAAGCCCGTCCACAATGATGGAGCTGCTCCACATGTATATTCATTATTCACATTCATTTAGGGCCCAGAGAAGGTGGAAAAGCTGGACCTTATCATGTCAATCTCAGTGAAAAAGTCTTGTGATTGTTTCATCATGCTTCATTTGGTTGATTGGCCTACGTTTGGCCCATTCTTTCATCCCTTTCCCACGGTACCAGACATATCACCACCAGCTGCCTCTTTTCTAAGAAAGTTATTTTTTGGAGAGGAGGGGTGTAGAAAGATCAGAATTAAACTTATTGTTTAATTGCTGATTGTGAGGACAATGGAATTTAGGCAGGCTTTCCTCACCCCAGATGCCCAGGCCTAGGCAGCTTGAGATAAGAATTAGATTCGCTTGCGCAGTGCACTTGCAGTTACATAAGCATTGATGTCATATTCTTGGCTAGTAGCTGGCTTTGTCAGCGTATAATACAAAAGAGGAGGAACCCCCATGGGTGTTCATTTGTTGGAGTTCGGGTGCAGGAAGGAGCAAGATGTGGGTGCAGTGAGTGAGGCTGCCCAGCACAGGAGTGCAGCCAGTGGCCAGCTGGGGGTCCAGTGCAAGTCCAAAAGCAGGGGTGCAAGCAAGATGTTGTAATGTCTGCAATAAAGAGATGTCAGAGATTCAAACCTTGCCTTGTATATTTCATCAGATTGTTGGACAAAAGGGAATCTGCATTTGGGTTCCAAAACATTGATCTGAAGATTTTCTTTCCCCTACAGGCGCTATGTGCAAACCCCAAGCAGATATATTTAACAAAATGCTAAGTAATCTTCCTAACACTCACAGACTCTGGTTTCAGCACAACATGGCACATAATTGGAATGAGACCTTTCACTTTGGGTCTGTGGAGTTTGTAGCAAATCATTTGACTCATCTGCCCACATCTTTAATTAAAAGAAGGATAACAGCCCTGGCCAGTGGGACTCAGTTAGTTGGAGCAGCAACTGGTACACCAAAATGTTGGGGGTTCAATTCCTGGTCAGGGTGCTATCCAGGTTGTGGGTTCATCCGAGGTTGGGGTGCCTATGAGAGGCAACCAATTAATGTTTCTTCCATTTTCTCCCTCTCTTTCTCAAAAATAAATCAATAAACTTTTTTTTTTAAAAGAGAGATAACAGCAAAGTTTGGTGGAGGAGTATCTGATGGGATTCCAGAGCTGCCAGTGAGAAAGAGCATTTGTGCATGTGTGGGCGTGTGTGTGTGTGTGTGTGTGTGTGTGTTTTGCTGCTGCTTGAGTCCCTTCCCCTCTTACCTTCCAGGGTCTCTGGCACATGGTTGTGCCACCTGCCTCTTCGTCGGCAGCCGTCCGTCTCGAGAGACGATGGTGTAGCTTCTTAAGAGTCTATCTGCACCGCCGAGAATGGCTGTGCAGTCCGACTCGGGAGTGACACAGTATCTGTCTCCTCCCGTGTTGAATCGACATCTTGCGATGACGCTGGAGTGTCCTCTCCAGTGAAGCTGAAGCTACAGAGCCTGGGCAGGGTGATATGGAGGGTCTGCTGTTGCCCATGCAGCAGACCCCCCCTCTCTTCGCAGCTGAAGGGTCCAAGGGAAAGACGGAGTCAATACAGCTTGGCTTCAGGTGCGCCGCAGGAGTTGCCGGTGTTGACTACAACGTCAAACCGCCTTAGGGACTCCGGCTCCGGATTTTCTGTCGGGGTTTACTCCCTTAGCCTTTCCCCTGAAGAGGTATGCCGCAAGGCAGCGGAGGTTTTTTGGAGTCAGAGTTTTCCTTCTCTGATGTGCCCTGACTGGAAGATCGAACCAGCGACACTTAGCTCGCAGGCCGACGCTCAATCCACTGAGCCAAACCTTCATCTTCACTTGCTTTGAATGGCTGGAAAAGCCAGTGAGGGGGAATATGCATTAACAACCCCATTCGATGTAGTGCATTGGGAAAGGAGCAAAGTGTACTGGGGAGGAGGGTCTGAGAGAAGGGAAACTGGCAGGCAGAGGACAGGGGAAAAAAAAAAGAGAGAAAGGGGAAAGGAGAGAAAAACATTCTCTTCATTTGGGGATGTAAATGGGGTTGGGGTGTCTACAAAGTAGATTTCAGGGTGGGGCTGCTTGCCTGGAAATCTGTATAAAAAGAGATACTTAAAATTTCTCACTCCTCTTTCTGATACCTTCATTCTCCCATTATCTCCCTGTTTGTTTTCTTGCTGGCTGCCAACTCCACCCCCCTACCCCCAACATATATATATTGGCTTACATACTCTTGACTGTAGACAAATCAATCAATTCATTATCTTTTGCTTCCTGCTTTGATACTGAGGTTCCTGGCCTTGTTCTGAATGGTAATCACAGAGATGAGTCCCCTCTTCCCCACCTCCTGGGAGGTTTATCAGAAGGGGGCTTTTGAACAAAGAGGGATAAGATTGGTATCAAAATAGTATTTACTTTCATTGCTTCAATTGTTTTAGCCACGATACCTAATTTATTTTGATATGTTAGCATTTAAAATGCATGAGATTTTAATATTCATAAAAAGGGGACAGTAGTTTAAAGTAAATTAATAACACTGACATATGGATTCTGGGAAAATCAGTCAACCTGTTCAGGGAAGGAAAACCTGGAGCAATTCTGGTGAAAACGGAACCTTTAAGCACCTCACAACGAAGAAAACTGGTTTTCTGTGCAGCTTTGCCCAAGCATTAAGGCAAATTATTAAACTTCATGTAAATAGTATTCCATTTGGTACTATATATTATGTATTGAGCAACACTAAAGATGGAAAATCTTTGTGGCATGATTGCACTATTCTATGAATGGGCTTTATGCACACTTTTGCACACTATATTGTAGTTAAACTTTATAGAATTTTTAAATTGTGTGAGATTGTGTAAGGTATGTTGAAATTCAAAATGTTTACTACTGAGGAAATATTATAATTAAAAAGCACATTTAGGGTTCAAAAATCTGTTACTATTTTCTAAAAACGTTTTTCAATAACTTAATGGGTTTTAAGACAGAATTGACAGTATTGGAGTTTTAAGTTTTGCAAGGTGAAGATGCGATTTGTTATCTTCCCATGGAAATTGAAACATACATTATGTCATCAGTTTCTATGCTGCTCCCTTCTCTCTAGAATACCCATCCCATGCTGGGACTTTGATAAACGCAATTTCAAAAAGAGAAGTGCATACTTGACTGGAGGGAAGAATGTGCTGCAGGCTGGGAAGCCAGAATAGAAGCAGCTACAGGCCAGTGTGACAAAGGCCAGCTGATGTGCACTTGGAATAAACAAAATCACCTGTTAAAGGAGTTGACTGCAACACAGCTGCAGGTGGAAAATGCACACACATAACTATGTTTTCACCTTCCTGCACCCTGGATAGATGAACAGGCCCAAGTGGGTGAGTGTGGGGGTGGTTGGGTTCACAGATGTGGCACTGGTCTGTGCTCTGATCTGTAGTTAGCTTTGTACCATGAAGGCAGCCTGTTTTAATTCTACACAAAGAAGCACAAAGGGCAAGGGAATTCCTTACTATATATATGTCTGTTACTTAATCTAGTTAATCATTTGTTATAATGTTATAGGTCATATCACATTTTCCAACAATCCAATGAGATTCAAGTGAAAATCAAATCAATCCAGATCTCTTGAGGCCCTTTTTGTACTGGGTCACTCTGGGTGATGAAAAGATGTCTAGGTACAGGTTCTACGTTCAAAAGCTCTTACTCTAGTGGCAGAAATGAGACCTAAATACATGAAATATTATTATAAAAGTAACACTAAATAGGAGGGAAGGTGGGATGACTAGGCAGAGCACAGAGGATTTATAGGGCAGTGAAAGTACTCTGTATGATACTCTAAGGATGGATATGTGTTACTATATATTTGTCCAAACCCATAGAATGTACAACACCAAGTGAACCCTAATATAAACTGTGGTTTTGGGTGATGATGATGTGTCAATGTAGGTTCATTAATCATAGTAAATGTACCACTCTGATGGAGGATGTTTATAATGGGAGAAACTGTGTGTGCAGTAGCAGAGAGTTCATGGGAAATCCTGTACCTTTTGCTCAGTTTCTCTGTGAACTTAAAATTGCTCTAAAAAAGAAACACTACAAACAAACAAATAGTTTAAGTGACATTTTGAGAGTATAATCTAGACAGTTCCTGCTTTAGCAACATCTAACAGATTGTCTGTGTACATAAACCTATCCTCTTATCGTGCAAACTATTATCTTACTCCAGAACACCTGGAAAGCCTAACATGACCCACAGAGGCCCCTAGAACTTCCTTGATGAAATCCTGGGGTCCTAGAAGAAGCCTTTGGAGTCCCTTAGGTAAGTGCTTCCTTCCTCTATCAGGGACAGTGGGCTTCTGTGATCCTAAGTTAAAACTCAAAGGACATGTTCACATAGAAGCAATGTAAGAATAGGTGGACAAGTGAACCTAATAATTAAGGTTAGATTATAATTTGTGCTAATTAGATATTCAGGGAACTGACTAAACGTAACCTTCATTTATGATATTAATTTTACTGAAAAATGTTTTCCAAGTACCATTTTCATGGTATTCTTTACAAATGCAGTTTTTAGAAATCAGCCAGTGTGTAAGCCAAGGCTGACTGTGAAAGAGATGTCACAGGCAGTCCTTGATTAATTGCCAAATTAACTGACCAAAATTGTTATTTCTGCTCAGAGGCAAAAATACCTCATTTGCACCCAGGGTGGTCAGGAAGTATCAGGCTCAGCAATTTGAAAGCTCGAATGATTTTTAGAAATCCAGCTCTTCCAGCTCTTTATTGATAAAAGCAGGGGGAATGTGTTATAGCAATCAAGACCCAAGGAAAAAAGGATTTGCAAAAATCAGTAGGCAATGAGTTTAAGAGAAGAAAGCTCCCATCTAGGCCAGGGCACTTTTAATTCTATCTTATGTTTTCCTTTGAAAACACATCTACTCAAGGAAGGGTGAAACTCATGCAGTAATGATTAAGCACCAGTAACAATTAAGCCTCTAATTTTGGAGAATTGGGACCTGGATACAAAATTTTATATTGAAAATTGTTATATTATCAGTTTTCCCTAAGCAAGTAGATAATGTATTTCCTAACACTGATTATATAAAATATTAAATAGTGAGCATAATTAATTAACCTAAAGCCTTTGGACCAGATTCTCTCTGGTTGACACATTACCAACTGGTTATAAATCAGAGATTCAGAGCCATCATTGATTCTTTTTTTCACTGTCTTTCCTGGACTCCTAGTGGCTACACAGAGTGAACAGGCATCTGTCTTCTGGTTCATAATAGCAGTTTCCACCGAATGGTTCCTCTCCAAGGAGAACAGACACCCTCTGTCTCTTATCTGGTGGCACTCTCCTGACCCCTGCACCCCAATCCCTTTGCAAGTTTACTCACCTTATCTATTCAAAGGACAAAAAGGTGCCCTGGCAAAGATACCAGTGGACTTGCACTTCATTCTTCCACATCACAGGACTCCATCAGAAGGATTCTGTTGGAAGAGGTGCTTCTTATCTTGTTTTACTTTGAAATGCCTTCAAAGGAGAGTTCTGACCCAGGCATCAGCAATGGAGATGTCAGATAAATTCTGCTTCATGGAACAGAGTTCTGAGTTATGTGAGGAGAGCAGGCACAGGCAGTGCTGCTTAGGTGGCCTCCATGTGAACGACTTCACTGGCCTGGTCTATTTTTAAAAAATTGACAGCCTGATCAGTTTCACCATTTTGAGACTCTTCTAGATTTTTGAGGTGAAATTCCTAGTCACAAGCTTTTGGTGACTTTTCTTCTTAAATTAGGACTCTTTTACTGAGATTTGTGTCTTTTTATAAAACTCCTTTGAAACATTGGTTTATTTAAAAGGCTGTAACTATGGTGCACATGCACAACATTTTGTAAGGAAAGGTATTTTATAGTTGTGTGCCAGTGCTGAGTAAATAGGGTATTATCCTGGAAATGATACTTCCATGTGTTTTCCTAAAGATGAAAGGACATGTATATGGAAAGTAAATTTTGAAGTGAATATATTTAAATGATAAACTTCAAAAGTATTGCAGCACTATCATACTTAGCTATCCTATAGAATGGCTAAGAGACAGATGGAGAAAAAGTTATTTCATCAGCCATCTGTAATATGTAGTGCTTTCAGATTTTATTACAAGTTATTACTGCTTTGCTATATCTCAGAAATGCAGTTTGTCTTTTAAATAGCTACAGTATACTACTTTTAGGTCAAATCTATTAGGTTTTTTTAAATTTTTATTTTTTACAAACAATAATTAGGGGTTTTATTTTGAACTCTTACCAAAGATAAGTTTTCTGCAAGGAAAGTATTTCTAGAAAAGGCCAACTTGCTTTATTCCTCCTTGCAGCTAAAAGGAAAAAAGAAATGCAAGTGTGACTAAATCTTGTTACTTGGTAATTGAAAGTAGACACATTTGAACAGGAAAGAGAAAAAGGACTCATTTTGGGGTTCTCTGTTCCCTGGATTGACCCCTGAGCTTGTTAGTATACTGGATTCCATCTTTAAGCTTAAGCACCCAGCCTGAGATGTGTACGGTAAGTTCCAGCTGGGAAGACCTATTTGTAGAGCACTGGGATGGCATTCTATACAGTGCAGTTCAGGGAGGTAACAGAATGTTGACAGAGGAAGATTGCTCATGCAATGCAGCAGCACCAATTAGCTCAGCTTTCTCTGGTGTCATAGCTAGGAGTCCAGCCAGGACACAGATATGATTGTTTATACTTCTTTCTCATGAAAAAAGAAATTGAGACTGTCAGCCTCTTCTGGACATTAAAATGAGGAAAGCAACAAAGTCTAATCCTCACTGTGATTTTAAATTGTTTTTTGCATGGCTTAGAAATTTTGGCAGCATGTTCATAAAAGGCACTAAATGGAAGAGAAAGGCAATACTAAATCGGTCTGCATAGAATATCTCAGCAGTCTTATGCTGGAAATCCTTTGCTTAAGGAGAGTTTGGAAGTATTGTTTTTGCTGCTTTTGCAATATTAAAATGATGCATGACAAACAGGCTGGAGAAATTTTGAAGTTCTGGATCAGGTGTACCAGAGTTGTATGTGCAGCTTAAAATTCATCCCAGTAAAAAATGTGGATTGAATAGGAATTAATTTGTAAAGAATTTAAAAGCCTGACATATTTTTACATGATGTTGCAAATGGATTGGTTAATTCTTATAAGATCTGGAGTGAGGAATCACAGAGAGTAGCCTGTAGAGGCTGCAACTAAACAGGGATTAGAGCTCAGCCAGAGTAATTAGTCCGTTAAACCCATAAAGGCAATCAGGGGATTTATTTTGTACTTGGTTGACAAATTGCAAGCAATGCTTTGTTTGGGGGGGAAATGAATTTTAAGTATGTTAAACACAATTAAGGTGAATCTTTGAGCTTTTGAATTCTGAGCAAGATACAGCTTCTGAGACTTTGTTTCATGATACTATTCAAATGGGAACATTCTCCACTCCTTTTTACTTACTCAAATTCTATAATTCTTTAAGGATGAAATAAAATTCTATCTCCTCCATAAAGCCTTTTCAAGTTATAAAAAAGCTATGAATTTCTTCAAAATACTTTATTTCTCATCTTCACAACAACTCTGTGAACATTTAAAAGATAAAAGCAACTGGGGGTTAGAGCACTTCTTTATTAAGGGAAGTCAGAATTAAAATTCAAGCTCATGAAGGCTCTGAGCTAATGCACATTTCTTCTGTGAAAACAAAGTCCCCCCTCCTAAATTGTGAGTTACTCTATTATTTAATTTTATCATTATTCATTATTACTTAAATATTTTTGTTACTCTTACTACTTATTAATTGTAAGCAACTATGGTTATATTTCTAATGAAAACTTCTTAGTTGTTGGCACAGTTTGCAAAATACTGGTGATATGACTTCACTCTTTAAAAGAATGTAGAAAAAGAGGTTTGTGTGCTGGACCAACTCTTTTCTTATCATAACTTATATGACCCATGTGGGGTACGAAATGGAGAAACTATCTCTATGCTTGGTCTTGTTCTGAATTTTCTCATTGTTTATGGAATATTTACTCCATGTCTGTGAATAATCCTTGAAGAGCTACATTACCTTGTATGGAGTCTGCTATGGGAAAAATGTTTATTCAGTAAATAAATTATTGAATACAAAGATAATATTTTTACAGGGAGACTAGTCATTCATGATAGAGAAAATTCTTTCCTCTAACCAGTCAGCTTGCATCATGAGAGTATCATTTCATCTCCTTGTAGAGAAATTTCTGGATAAATAAGCTTTAATAGAAGCCAGTGGATGACATTGCTCTTCCAAAATTTCTGTTTTGCTCAAGAATGTGTTAATGGTCATCTTCTTTATTTTTAACAGAATTTACTATGTTTATATGAAATGTATTTTCTTTCTCTGTAGGGATGGCATTTTGGTAGATATAATCTCCTGTATAAATGTCAAAATCTACTTAGTAAGAAAACATCAATGGAGTGTTTCATCTTGAAAACCCTAGACGATCTAAAAGAATGCAGTTAATAATACAGCCAAAGTCAACATAAAGTTTATTCCTGCCAAGCCTAAGGTAAAAGCTGTTATGAATCATCTGACATTCAGTGTGTTGAGGTAGGATAGAGGAGATAAGTAGACAAGGACTGCTACATTATGATGAAAAAAAACCCTGGGTATACAGTACAACAGTTGAGCAGCATAAGTAGCTCATATGCTTCACTAACACCTAGGATACATTTGTAAAAGAGTGAGAAGAAAATTATGTTCCAATGATGAATAATTGCCCTTCATATATTCTATATCATGCACAAGCAAAGAGACACGGGAGATGGCTTACCACTTACGTGAAATCATATAATATTAGAGTAAGAAAAGATTTTTAGAAATCCTTTAGGCCATCTCATTTTTGTTTGGGGTTGTTTGTTCTTTCTTCCTGTACAAAAATCTGAAAGATCTTAAAACTTTGATAAGAGTCTGATACAAGATGAAGCAAATAGCCTTGATTCAGAGTAATGGATTCATTCACTCATCCATTGATTCATCCAAAAAACAGATGATGAATGACAGTTTTTGTATCACTAGTTTCTAGGGACAGAAGGATGAATAAATCAAGGGCTTTGTCTGTGGGAAACAAAGATTAGCATTGATACCCACCTTGTACACATTTATTTTTGACACCATATAATACTTGCTAAAAGGAAAGTATTCATAAAATGCTTTGCAAATGTAGAGAAGGGAATCATTTGTTTTGTTTGATGTAGTTGAAGAAAATATTTTAGAAGAGGTGGTATTAGAATTAGAACTTAAAAGATAAATGAGTATTCATCATTTGTAGAAAGGGTTGAAAAAGGAAATGGTATTTTACATAAGAGGAAGAGGTAAAAATACATGGCAGGTAATGAATTATCATTAACTTAAGGCTTTATTGATCATACCTGTTGCAAGCATTTTAGTATGTAAGTATACTACATTTCCCGTGTCATTTTTTCAGTCTCGAGAGAAAAGCAGTACTCATTTCCAGAATCATAAGGTATATTACGTAAACAGCCATGGGTATCCTTCACAATAACCTTACTTTCCTTGAATTAGGTAAATAAAATCCAACTCCTGACACATTATCAAAAAAAAAAAAAAAAAAGACATATGGCAATAACACACACTACGAACATAGTATTTTTGTTATTTATTTTTTTTAAAAAGAATAAAGAATTTAAAATGACACGTTTCCTAAAGAGATATTCTTGACACTGGAGTATGTTACATTTCTCATCTTGTCTTTATAACCCATTAAAAACTACATTTTTAGTTCTAGTCAGTACTGAGTTGTACTGTTCCATTTGACATTAAACTTTAGAGTTTAATTTCATGGTAAAGTTCACAAAATTTTAAGAATGTACTCAGCCAAATGTAGACAGCTTACCATAAAGCTGTAAAAGTTTAAACTGCTTAACTGTAAGATAGTTGTGAAATATATGATGGCTTTTAAGACAAATAGTAAAAAAGAAGAATAAAATTCCATAACATGTCTATAAGATATCAGTACACTTGGGAGTCATTTGTGTCTTATTTTTGTTTGCATTTTTTCTTTGAAAATGTACTTGACATACTTCTGGCCAAGATGGAGGCCTAGACTGACATGCTCTGTTTCCCTCCACAACTAAAAAAGAATACAACTACCACAAAAATCATAAATAACAAGAAGTTCCAGAAAATAAAGCTACATGGAAGTCCAATGTATGAAGTTATAAAGAAGTGGTGCTCATCCGGACAGGTAGGAGAGGCCAAGACGGGGTGGAACAATCAAGCTGTGCTGGCGGTGGCAGCTGCGGTGATGGCTGTGGGACGGCGGTAAGCACAGACACCCATATTTAACGGGAGGCAAGGAACACCTGGGGAGCACCCCTGGCTGTAGACCAAACCCATCAGCTCGCAATTCCAAGGTCAGGGAAGGCAGACCCCCATTTCCTCGGACTGTGAGGGCTGGAGGAAGCTCCCAGTCTCTCAGCAGACATTGAACAACAGGAATCCATCTTGGACTCCCGCCCCCACACAAAATGCCACAGTGTGGTGAAAAGGGTTGCCTAGTAGTGACGAGTGCACAGAGCTCCACCTTGTATAGCATAGGAGGTGTGATAGACCCTCCCAGGAAGTAAAGATAAACACAAAACTGTCAGGATGGCACAGATCATGATAGAGATCCTGGTAACACAGGTGACCAGTCAGCAAATATCTAATCTAATGGCTCAGCAGATAGGAAACCTTTCTGAGGCATAGTTCAGAGCTCTGGTTATATGAATGCTTGCAGACCTAACAGCAGATCTTAAACAAGACAGGGAAGGAACGAAGGCTAGTCCTGCTGAAATGAACAAAAGCACATACAAAACTAGTGATTAGGGAAAGAAAACCAGGGATCAAATCAACAAATCAGAACATAGGGAAGGAACAAAAAGTCAACCAGTGCAGAAAGAGGAAACAAGAAGTGAGGAAAATGAGGAGGCTCAGAAACCTCTGGGACAGCTATAAGCGGGCCAACAGCTGAATCATATGGTTGCCAGAAGGTGAAGAAGAACTAGAAATTGAAAACTTATGTGAAAAAATAATGAAGCAGAACTTTCCTAACTTGGGAAAGGAAATAGACTTACAGATACAGGAAGCACAGAGAGTTCCAAAAAAACTGGACCCAGGGAGAACCACATCAAAGCACATTATAATCATAATGTCAAAAATTAAGAATGAAGAGGGAATCTTAAAAGCAGCAAGAGAGAAGAAGAGAATTACATACAAAGGGGTCCCAATAAGACTATGAGCTGTCATTGAGAATAAAAGGGC
This sequence comes from Furipterus horrens, assembly GCF_987537825.1. Taxonomy (NCBI): domain Eukaryota; kingdom Metazoa; phylum Chordata; class Mammalia; order Chiroptera; family Furipteridae; genus Furipterus; species Furipterus horrens. The sequence goes on from NW_028327182.1 coordinate 65,452,692, forward strand.
AGAGAAAGTGCTTCCAGGACAAAGTAAAACTGAAGGAGTTCATCAGATCTAAACCACTGTTACATGAAATGTTAAGGGGACTTGTTTAGAAAAAGAAGGATCAAAACTATGAACATTAAAATGAAAACTGTATCATAGCAACCAACAACAGAAGCTGGGGAATCTAAACAAAGACAAACTAAGTAGGCATTGAGAGTGGGAAAAGAATTATAGGTATGGGGAACATTTTGGGGGAATGTCAGCAGGGAGGGGGAAAAGAGTAAAGGAGGGAGATGGTACAGGAATTAAGAAGCATAGTAGGAGGGAGTGGAGTAGAGAGGAAGATGTTGAGAAGAACTATATGCACAACCAAATAGCATGGACTAAGGGTGGGGGACAACTGGATGGAGGGGGGTCACTGGGTGGAGGGGAACAAAGGGAAAAGAAATTGGGACAACTGTAACAGCATAATCAATAAAGCATATTTAAGAATTAAAAAATAAAAAATAAAACAGAAAAAATAAAGAAAATGTACTTGACAAAGTACTTGCAAAGTAAGTAACTAGGAAGAATAATTAAAACCTTTTTTTCCCATTAGTCTTTTCTTAATTTAACTGAACCATCCATTCCAGTTAGAAGCAATTCTCTTGCTGTAGGACTTTTTACAAAGGTCAAAGCTCTGTCTGACAATACTTTTTATTTAAATAAAGAACCATGTTTATTTCTATATTTTTCCTTCCAACTTTTAAAACCCCCAAAGAGTCCTAGCTTCTTTTCATGTTTTGGTCTTTTGGTTCCTTTGCAGACTTAAATCTTCATTTTTGTAAGACAATAATAGTTCTTCATCAAAGAAAATCACCATGTGCCTAGTTTGTTATTCCTCCTTTAAATGCTTTATTTTAGGAGCACTGTAAAAGTAAGGAAATAAATAAGATGTAGATTTTCAAAAAATATTTTAAAAAATTAGGAGATATGTAGGCACTATGCTACACACAGTGATCCATGACTGAAATATTTCCCACCCAAACAGCTTTTATATTTAAAGGAGCTGTAAAATTTCTTCAGTTTTCCAGTTTGCTTTCTTCAAATAGGGCTTTTACATAAGAGGGTGTCTTCTTTTTGTTCTGCCTCTTGTTGGTTTATTTCTTTTCTCCAATCTCTCTCTCTCTCTCTCTCTCTCTCTCTCTCTCTCTCTCTCTCTCTCTCTCTCTCTCTCTCTCTCTCTCTCTCTCTCTTCTCTCTCTCTCTCTCTCTCTTTTTATTTTCCTGTGAAAACAATTGTATATAATTCACATCTGTCTCTTAGATATGTCAGTCACATTCTCCCCTGACCCATGGTTGGCCAGTTGTGTGGTACATGAGAACGTGCTCACAGTTTTCTTTGATGCTGTGCTTAATAAATGCTTATTCACTTGGTAAAGAAAAAGAACCTCTGATACTTCCACTCTCCTGGTGGAAAATAAAAATGGAGCCTTTTTCACTGTCCATTTGTTTGTATCATATGGTCCTGGTGGGTTGACATCTTTTTGGTTAATTTTGTATAGCAACTGGCAAGTACTAGGCACTGCCAAGATATAAATTATTTTATTTTAATGTTACTGGTGAACAAGACTCATTTGCTTAATCTGAACATAATGTTTTCCTTAAACCAGTGTAAGTTAACTTTAAGACAAACATTTATTAGCTACTTGCAACAAACTGGACAACATTCTTTGGGTAAAAGTTTTGGGTAAATGTTCTTCCCCATTTACACATCTTCCTTCACTCTACAGATTTTCACAGAAATACAACCATTTTAAATTCCAGTGATGGTGCTTTTCCATCCAAGCCTTACTTTATTTAAAAACAGTGAATTCTAAGAGAGGATTTGCCAAAGCAGAGTTGTCAGTGCCTCCTCTTGGAAGTCTCATTTAGGGAAGGCTTAATGTTTAAAATACCTTTATGTTATCATGATGTAAAAGATTTTACAACAAAGTATGCATTTAAACAGAAAGGATTAGGAAGTCTGAGAAATAGGCATAAGAAGTATCATGCTGGGAAGAATATTCCAAAACAGACCAGCAATGAGCCTTTATTGACATTTCTTTGATATTCTTTGAGAAGAGGAATTCTCACCTGCCAGTGCTATGTGATGTGATGGTTACATATCCAAGCCTCTACTCATTATCATTTTGTCACCATGCGGCTTTCTAAATAATTTGTTATTCACTATCACTTCTATTTTTTTTTTGTCACCATAGCTGTCTGAGTTTATTTCCTTACTGACTTCTTGCTAATATTCTTTTCCAAAGGTACTATTTTTTATTCAGCTAAGGTAGATTTCATTTTCTTAGACTGGCCTGGTAAGACACCTCAAACAGGAGACAAACACAAAAGAGCTCAGATTGTCAGAAGTGAGTTGCATTTCATTATCCTCATACGCACCCCTTTTCCATCTTTTCCTAGCATTATTATTTCTGTCTCACTGCCCCTGGGGTCATTTTTTTTTCCATAGCTGATCATTGAGTGAGCAGCTCCACTTGTCTTCCACTACAAGCTTTGCCTAGAGCTCTTACTTCATATTTCCAATGTCACCTATGATGTGAGAATCATATTAATGAATCTTGAGTAGTTATTAGCTCAACTTCCCTGAAACACAAGAAACACAAATCCTCCACAGGAAGACTTCAGGCAACACATGCCTTCATTACAGGGAAGTTAAAAACTGCAGATAGTTATCTTGGGGAAGTTTCACTGAAGTTATCTCAAGCACTGGAGCTCTGCCTTGATCAACAGACCCTGAAAAGCTCCTTTTACTTAATTTTGAGTTATCATGGATTTAGACATAGAAGACTGATGTAATTACTGATGTTCCAGTGTGTTGGATGGAAGTGCGATTTTAACCTCTGACATCACAGTGACCATTTCTTTTGTATCCTTTAGAATAGATAACTAATTATAAAATGTAGCTACATTTGAAAGCAAAAGTGACATTTGAGAGGGGAATGCACATGACCTAAAAGAAAAGATGTAAATTTAAGTAATACATAAAAGACTATGTTTTATTCTCTAGTAAATTCACTGGTGTGGCAACTTACTGGCAAGCAATTGTGGCCCACTGTAATGTGGGAAAGAGGAATGGATACAGAGTACTGCTGAAACTCAGCTCTCTCACTAGAATTAGTGTACATTTGTTTCTTGTTTTGTTTTTTAATTGAACTAAAGTTGGACAAATGAAGACATTGCTGCCTCTCAAGTACTCCCAATCTGAATATAAATTAGTTTCAGTTTTCTCTCTAGCGTTTAATAAAAAAATAGACAAGCATTTCACTTTGCACTTTTAAACTTTTATGACCAAGATGAAATAATAGTGCAGAAATATTATTTGGTTAAGTTATCAGTGGGACTAGGTATTTTGTAACCAGGTCACATTTCAAAACAGCTCCCACATATACCCAGAAATGGAATTAGAGGGATTGCTATCTGCTTTGTGACATGAAGATTGGTGGGAATAGAAGCAATTTGTCTAATTAAAATGTTTCCATTATAATATTGTGTAAATATTTAAATCCTACCTGTCTCTGAATCATTCATTAGCACAGCATCTTTCACACTCAGCTAGGTTAATAAGAACACATTGTCAGTGCTCCAAATCGATGATCAAAAGATAATTTTTACAGGAAGAAGGAAAATGTAAAGAATTAGAAAGGATGTAGCTATCCAAACTTTATTGACTTTATTCTAAAATTTTAAACTTTTATAAACATACCTTTACTTTTTTAATTAAAAAATTCACTTATATTTTTGAAAATTTGGATATTGAGTTTTGAAATAGAGTAACAGCTAAGTACAGAAAAAGTTTTTAAAGTATTGTTGTGCAAGAAAAATTTTTTTCTTTAATAAGCGTATCTCCCAAAGTCAGTGAAAGGTCATTCTATAAGGACATCAGAGCTTTTAAGGCCAAGGTATAAATAAACAAACAAACAAAAAACTAATGGAAAAAATAATCAAAAGCGTTGTTACTGTGTTAAATAAAAATTCTCTTTATAAAAGTAGATAGATAGTGAAAGAGGCAGGCACCAAATCTCATATTTTCCTCAAGTGTGACTAATGTAACTATCTAACAACATATGTAATCTTCAGATATTCAGAATCTCCTAAAGGAATAGTTCTCTAAGTATGAGCAGCATAAGGCATGTGGGTGTGCCCCTGATGCTGTTCTCAGTCAGGCTCTCCATGTAGAAGGTGGAGGTGTTGATGTTTCTTTGTCGGTGGGTCACCAAACATGAGCAGAGTCCTCACTGGCCTTCATGGGTGTGTGTGTTTTCAGCTTTGTTCATTTCCACACCTCATTCTGGGTGGGCAAGGTATAAATAAGCAGTTTGCTGTGGTAAGGTTGCCCAATTCTAGTATGTGGTGGAATGTTGATTAAATAGATAAACATTTTTATTCCATATTTCATGTCTTGTACTAGACAGAGTAAGAGTTGAAGAGTAAAAGGTAGCTTGTTGTGATTTTTTACTTTTTCTCCTGAAGCATATTTAAGACCTTTGGTCCCAATAGTTCTAAAATGTTTACTACCCTGGAGTTTGTTACAAATTCATCTGTTAATACTCTTTTGAAATCTTCTAAAAAATCCTAAGAAATGTTCAGCTCCTAGTTGATGTTCTACCAGGGTTGCAGTTAAACACACACACACACACACACACACACACACACTTAAAATTCAGCAACAACTTAGGTGACAATTAAAATTAAGCTATTTATCAATCACTTATTTTTATTTATACTTATCAATACATCAAAAATGTTTGAGTTATATTAAATGTTAAAGCATATCTAAACAGAGCAATTAAAATACAAAGATACAAAATTGAGTTAAAGTAATAAAAAAAGAAATTATACCTTAATGATGTTGAACAGCAAATTTAGCTTTGAGTTGCTAGGAAATAAGTTTTAAAAAGGGATTAAATTAGATTAGATTTGGTCCTTGTTAGATTAATGGAAAAAGAGCCATAATCAAGTAGTGAAACACTTCAAACTGATAATTCTATGAAGAATGCTTCATATGTGGATTCCAATAAAATAGATAGTTTATATTCTGCAGGATCATTTTTGACCATGGTTATGCAGGAGACATCTTTTTTCTTTTTCTTTTTTTTTAAGATTCAACCCCATTATGATTCACCTGTAGAGCATCACATTTCTCTCCTTCAAAATATTTAGCGGAGCTGTAATTTGTATGTGATTATAATCTGAAACTTGCACTAAATAAATTTAATTTCAATGCGAGTAGAGGCCAAATCTACTTTTGTTCAACACTGAGTTGTAGACACAGGGCTAGCATAAGGAAACACTCAAAGATTTTTTGAATGAATAAATTTTTATGAAAGCCTTTTATATCATCTCTTTAAACCCCAGGAGATTACGTTAAATTTCAACCTTTGGAATAAATTTCCTCTAAGAAAGTGAAGATAATATAATCTACCTAGATGTCTGGGTTTTGATGGTATTATTGTTTGGGAATATGGTTTAGAACTCTAGTGGAACGGGTAAATCAAGCATCCATTAGATTAGCCCTTCATATATTAAATTTTCTGGTAAATTTTGGCAAATGCTGGCTGATTGGACTTCACAGTTACATTTTCTGAAAACAAAATATTTGAACTGTAACTCATTAAAGAAAAATTGATACCAACATTGAAATGGAACAGAGCACCTTTTTCTGTAAGAATTCAAGTCTGGCTTGTATTCTTATTTCAATGGAGAACTATGTCCCTTTCTTTAGAAGACAGTGTGGTACAGTGAAATGGGAAGGGGCCTTGGGGACCAATCAGACCTGATTTCCAGTCCCAGCTCTGCCTCTTATTTGTGAGACATTGGGCAGAATCTCTTGCCTAAGACACAGGTTTGTTCATTGTAAAGTGGGGCACTGATATGCAACATCTCAGAAATGTTGCTGAGGTGAGTGACAATGAATGAAAAGTGTCCAGCACACAGTGGGGTAATATGCAGAATTTTTTTTTAAATGAATGGTTTCTTGGAAGCTATCTATTTAATAAAGCTGAATAATGCCATTTAGCTAACCAAAGGTACACATAACACCCTGGGTGAAATTCTGGAACCAAGATGACTTATGGGGTCAATAATATATTAATAACAGTTTTCCAGAAGTTTCCACAATACTATCACTAGAGTTATGTCAATAGTCACTGATTTAGGAGTGAATAAATAAATCAGTAAGTTTGGATCTGAAATCTCTTGATTCTGCTTTAGTATGGCTGGAATAAAACTCTAGGGCCAATAAAAGTTTTTTTAACTTTTATATTATTTTTCTTCATCTATGAGTTTCCCCTTTTGAAATCTGAGTTTTTCAACACTCTTGAAGATCAGGGAATTTGCAAGTGTTTTAAAAATCAAATGCATCCCATCTCCTTGCCATTATATAGCACATCTTAAAACACTCTCTCTAAATGTCTGGGCTGCAGCAACATACCATAAGGTTTATTTGCCCACAAATTAAGTGTTTAATGGGAAGAGAAATGTTATTTATTTTTATGGCATATTTTTTTTCAAAATCTATTTCTGGAAGCTAGCAGGCATGCAATGAATTTGGTCAATAAGTGAATTAGTACTTTCTTTAACCTCATTTAGAAAAAAAACCTTAATTTGACTATACTTTACATGTCCCTAAATGCATAACTGCTTCAGTTACTAAAACCAGAATATTCAATATTTCTTTTATGAGAAATCTATATTTCATTGAGAGGTAAACGATTCTCTTTTGGGAGGAAGGGAGGAGACAGATTTAGATTGTAATAAACTGCACTCTTCCATCTGCTTCAACTATGAATTGTATATACAATTTATCATCGTGACAGGATGATGCTAGGTTAGAATCATTGGGCAGGAACAGCGTCTGGAGTTCACTTTCTTCTGGAAAACTCATCCAGACCTTTGTTACTCAGCATAGTTCATTTTGTTACTTTGGAGAGCAAAGTGTGATACAGAAAAAAGGACAGGTACTCCCATTAGACCTCAGTAGCTAAAAAATAATACAATTATACCACCATACCAATTCTTAAATCTTCAAGCAATTTGCCCTAAATGTCTATAAGCTACTCAAAAAAATGAAATAATTCAGACTCAGAAAATTAAAGGTTTTGAGTAAAAAAAAAAAACTTAAAAAAAATGAGTTTGCATATCACTGTTTTCAAATCTTTGGCAAGAAACATGAATTGATAAAAATAGGAAGCTTGGGTTCTACCATCCATGAAATAAATGGTAGACCACAAATAGGCTTTTACTTCTTTTTTATTCTATCATTTTAATTTTTAATATTTATATTTTCCATAAAGGATTACTTGGAAAATGAAGGCACACAGAAGGAAAAAGAAAAAAAAAAAATCCCACATCTGCTACCCAAACAGATGTACTAAAATGCTGGTGTATTTTTGTCTAGCCCCCCCCTCCAATTTTTTTTATTATGGTAAAATACAGATAACATAAAATTTACCATCTTAACCATTTTTAAGTGTATAGTTCAGTGGTTTTAAATACATTCATAATGTGCAACCATCATCATCATCCCTCCTATAGCTCTTTTCATCTTGTAAAACTGAAACTCTATACTGATTAAACAGTAACTCCCATTCCCTCCTCTTCCAGTCTCTGGAAACCAACGTTCTGTTGTCTGTCTCTATGCTTTTGATGACTCTAAGTAGCTCATATAAGTGAAATAAGCCAGTCACAGAAGAAAAACCAGAACTGTATCATTCCACAAGGTTTTTCTATTTTATTTTATTTTAAAGTCAATGATTTTGTACGTTTAAGAAAAACAGATGAGAGTCAGCCCTACCAGGGAAACATCAGGTGTTTTGAGGTTCTCCTGGGGACTTTGGAATAGAGAAGTCTAACGTGCTGTTCTTTACACCTGCAATTGTTTCCATTTGCTTACTAATTGTGACAAAATATGAAATTCATTAAGTTACTATATATTTTTAATCTATTTTGTTTAAATCTTTTAAGAGATTGTGAATACCACTGCAGAAAACCAAGAAAATCTGAATGACTTTTTTATAGATGACTATAGTGGTTCTTGAGTTTATGTAACAATGTCCCTGCCAATCTTACAAATGTGAATCTGCTATTGTAAGTATAGCCTCCTCTGGACATGCTATATATTTTTACATTAAAATCCAGTTTCTGAACCTTAAAGATGAAGGATAAAATGGTAGAATTTGATTGTTCAGCCCTTTTGCTGTCTCTGAATACTGTATCTGCACCCAGCAACTTCCCAGAAGGATAACCAGTCCAAACCCAGATGTTGACTGCATTATGGTGAGACCAATGTGTGCATGGTTGCAGAAGGAGTCTCCTCCCTATTTTGTGAATATGCCTTATGGCCAACAATGCATTTTCTTGTTCTCTTTCAAATGAGATCTAAGCCCCAGAGTGAAAGGTGGCATAGAGCAGTGGTCACCAGCACAGATCCTGTAGTTTGTCTGGGGTCTGCCTCTCTGGGTTTCGATTTTCTTAACCAAACAGTACTTGCTTCCTGGGGTTTTGGGAAGATTGAGTGCAGGAAAAGCTGTTGGGGTGCGCTGGGTGTGTAGGTAGGTGTGGAGTCTGCATGGGCCTTGTGCCCCCTAGAAGGGGTTCACAGAAGGGGAAACTGAGGCCCCAAAAAGTGAAGTGGTTTGTTGGAGTCATTCTGGCCTAGTCAGAATGGGGACCCAAGATTCCACATATTGACCTGAGTTCTCTCTACTCTCAGTACTGTTTTTTAAGTTTAAGCCTTTAAACTTCCTTCATTATTGTTTCAGAGAACACAAGCTAATTTTCAAGAGAGATTTTTAAAATTCTAGGACATATTTGCATTAGTAAGATATTTATTTATTGTGTAGATAAAGGTTAGTGGATAAGTCATATTGTATCTTATTTTCCAACTACAGGTTTATATTGTCATTAAAGTCATTATCAAAATTTTTATACTTAGATCTAGAATTTGTTAAGCTATTAAATGCTGCATGATACCATAAGCACTATAACTTGAACTGTCTTAGCAGACATGTTGCAAAAGGAAACTTATTTATGCCTATAGATCTAAGTGATAACATTTCCTCATAAGCTTTTAAGATATATTAACCACACTATATGGTTTAAATGATGCAACAACAGGTACACTAAAGGAATAGCAATTTTTAGAAGGAGATATTTGTACATTTTAGCGTTCATGACCATACATTTTAATTTTTTTGCCACAAAAGTAAGAAAAGGATTTTGACCAAACAGGTAAAACATACACTACTTATATGTAAAATGTTTCAGTAAAGTGAGTTTGAATCTAAGAGGTCTAAAATAAAGGATTCATACTGAATATGACCTTTCAACAGCAAACTCTAAAGGTTTTCAGTTACAGGTTTACTGTATTTATTCCAATATGTGTATGATCTTTTTATTTGTGTATACAAAATCTTATTTTGTATTTTCTTGTATCAAAATGAATTAAATATTCACAATTATCCCTTATGAATGATTATCATATCTCATATTATCATATCTTCTTTTAGATGTGTTTACTATGTTCTATAGAATGGTTAGTATGTAGACTTAATCTGTTCTTTCCAGGCAACTGCAAGTTAGCATGGAAAAATATCTATGTGTATTTTCCCTCTCCCACCCTGCCAGGATAAAAAATAAAAGAGAAATAAATTATAATAAATCTACCCATTTCTAATAACCTCCTTCTACAATTCCTTTGCTGAATTATATTATTTCCTTTCACCAAGGAGAAAAATCAGCTGAATAAGTTGAGGCAGATCTACGAACACAAACAAGCATTTCCCACAGGAGAGTGTGTGTTAGAGTTTGTACATAGAACCCAGACTGGTGGGAAATTGGAAATTAGATTTATGAGAAACTAATGCTGATTCTTAACTTTTCTCAGTTTACAGTCTGTTGTTTTCAGGGGAGTATCTGTTTCTCACCAGCCAAGAAGAGAGTACAGAGTAAGAGGCTCCAGGGAAGTGTGAAGTCCTAGATTGGCATGGTTTCAACATATATGCTAAAGTACAGGATTTATAAGCATATGGCTAAGTTTGAACTATTTCAATTGTGGTACAGAGAGACATTGTTAAGAGCTTTACAAAGCTAAGGAGGGGTAGCATGTAGGCAAATGTTTCAGGACACTGGAGCTATAAGGAGACTAACAGCTGGGTTTCAGTAAAACAGTCCCCCCACACCCTTTTGGTGGTTTCTAGGGACCAGGCGGGGGAGTAGGGGAAGGGAAGGCCCATAACAGAGTTATTGTGTATCTCTGACCCAGGGAAGGAAATCCAACACTCCCCCGCACTCACCCTCTGTACAGGCTTTATTTTATTCCAAGGGAAACAAACTGAAATTTCAGCATAGGCAAGATGGCTGTTTCTGATGCACAAACATTGAGAATATCCCTAACAGAGTGTAACTCTTAATCAGGGTTGTTTATCCACATTGGGAGCCATCGCAGGTCACACTGCTCGTTTGGTGCCATTTGGTCTGCTCTGATGCCTTTCTGGACAGGAAGTCCTTGAGATTAAAGATTGTATTTTTATGGGCACATGCCTGCCTACTCCAAGCTAGTAACTGAAGAGAAATGTAATTAGAATTCAATTTCAAGAAAGGATATTAACAATCATTTGGGTGTGTGTATGTGCGTGTGTGTGTATGTGTGTGTGTGTGTGTGAGAGAGAGAGAGAGAGAGAGAGAGAGAGAGAGAGAGAGAGAGAATGAAAAAATAGGCGGAAATCAAGGTGAAATAATTGAGGGAAGAAGCACTAAGTAGAAACCAGAAAAGTTGTTGGAATATTGAAAAATAAAAGTATTTTTTGTGTTGGAGCAGAATTTTCTTGAGATCAGTACTGCATATATAAGAACTTAGAATATTTAGGATATTAACAGATAGTCCAAATAAAAGATTTCATCTGACTTCCTGCAGCTGCCCTTCACAAAGGATATTTTTTCTTAACAAAACATTATCTTGCCAAATGGAAACAAATAAATATTTGAAGAAAGTAAAACTTCATGTGAGTGCAGGAGAGAGAGGCCATTTGCTGTTGTTCAGCTTGCCTTGATGTCGTGGCTCCATTCACATTTGTTTAAATGGAAAACATTTTGAAAATCTAGTCTCACCATACAAACCTGGTGGGTCTGTATTTCATGTACAGGCCACTTGGGTTTATATTTTTACACATGACATCTGCCAAGGTAAGGTAACAAAGTGCCATAGATGATTAAATTATACTTGAAGAAATGCTTTAGGTTTTCAGAATTCATAATTGTTAATACCATAGGAAATTCATATCTATTTCTCATGCATGTTGCTTTTATGATGGTTTTAAAGCTCATAACTTTGAATGCAAGTTTTTAGAGATGACCCAATTTTTTGGAATTTTGGATATGTGTGTATGTGTGCATGTTGGAGTGTTCACTTCAATGTAAGAATGAAACAGTATTAACATTGTATATGAAGAAAGTTTTAAAACATTTCATTCTGTTTAGTTCTCTATTTACTTCAATGAAACCAATATGTACCTAATAAATTTTCTTCAGATAGTCAAAACAATATTAAAATAATTCTTAATATGAAAAATAATTTAATTAAGTGACTTATTATCAATAAGCAACTGCTTATTAATATATAATAGTAATTATGTACATTAATGTTCATTTGAAAACTAGAAGGTTAGAAGTTTTCATTAATAAAAGAAAATTTTAAAAGGAATAGAAATAGCAGCTTCATGTTTTTGAAGGACAGATATACTAGATATTTAAAACAATATTTGGTGTGTATTTAATTTAGAAAATTTTGAAACAAATGCAAAGAAGAAAATAACAGTTATCTATAATCTCCTCATCTGTTGATAACTGCTGCTAACATGTTGGTTTGCCTGATTTCAGCTCCTTTTCTGTGCATATGTGTATGTTTAAATAGCTCTATATTGATCTATCAATGCCAGTACTTAAAAAAAATGGTATTCCATTTTACAATTTGTTTTTACTTACTACAATAAGAATATTTTCTCACTTCATTATTTTTTCACAACTCACATTGTAATTTATTTACTAAGTCAATCTCCTATTGTTGTCCATTTAGTTTGGTTATAATTTTTTTTTTTAGTAGCAGCTAAATTAAATGGTAACTTGCCTTAATGCCAATCCTCCCAATGTAGCTGCATTTGAGGGATAGTTAGGTTTTGAGGGCAATGAATTTATAATCTTTCCTTGGAAAAAACTTTATCATGCTCTCCTCCAAACATTGCCACGTGGAGCTCTTTATTGATTTCTCCATTGAAAACCTACTTACTATACTTTCTATTAGCTAACATGAAACTGCTATGTTTATTTTGCATTTTAACTGTAGTTAAAAATTCCTAAACAGTTGTCTTAGAGGTTCCCACTCAGATCATGTGGGGTTTTCAGGCTCTGGATGTTTTTTTCACCTATTTTAGGTGCACAGCTTCAATACATCAACACTAAAATAGATTTGTGCCTGTGCAGATTTCCTTAACATCCCAAATGCAGCTTCCTTCCAGTTGGTCAAAGCCAATTTTGCATTTATCTGACAGGGTTAAGAATGCTTCCTTTCCTGTTATTTTCTTCATTTTTGTCTTTATATAGATAGTATTTTATAAGCAAAATGTGGACATTTTACACTAATGATTGAGAAGTCTGGTTCGTTAGGAATAGGATCTGCCTTCACGTGAAAGTGTGATGGACGCTGTACTTGCCAGCTGGAAATGTGCTCTGCGGGTGGACTTTCTCTTTGATGCTTAGGCAGATCCATTGCTAGATGAACATCTGTGCTGATACTTTCAAGGAAAGGAAAGCTTCTCACAGTTCATGCACATAACCAATGGAATGTGAATTAAGGCCGTGGTGAGCTAAAAATCCTGGAGTTCTTTGGAGCCTCTTTCAGAAAAGTTCTTCCTATGTTTTCTGCACCAATTAAGAAAAACACAGAAGCAATCCTGAAGAAATCATTATCTTTAGGTATACTTCCTATTCTTTACATCACTTGTTTTTTTGAGAAACAGAATATAAATGGTCACTTATTACTTTTTGTTTTTCTTCAAAGCCAAGCTCATTAGTGAACTAGTTATAGAGCACAGGAAGAAAGCAAAATGCCCAGCTTGGTTAGGTTCTGATGACTATTCCTTGTGTGAAATCTGTGGCCACAATAAACGAGTTCTCACAGGTATTGATAGTGCATAGTGCCAGGAAACTGGGAATCTACACCCAAGATCTGAGATTACTGCCAGGGCTGCTATAAAACAGAATAAAAAGGCACTGTGACAAAAGGCCTTGTGGAATTTTGTTCACCTGAACATAGTAAACTTAACAAAGGAAACTAGAGTGATCACAGAGTGAAAAAACCAACAAACAAACAAACAAACAAAAAACCCAAGCTAATTAAAATTTTAACACTCCCCCCAACAACTTTGATTGACTCTTAATAGTTAAGCTAGTCCATTTGTTTTTAAGGCTGGAGTTCCCACTGCATTAAAATCCCGCACTAGGCTCTGCTTGGCAGCTTGTGGGTGAATGCAAGGGTCATTTAGAAGCCTGATGAATCTATTGAAGAAGCAGCTGTTTGTGCCTCACTTCTGGCCTATAGGAGGCTCAGGCTGGCTCTTCTCAAAGCCCTGTACCTCTCCCCTCCAAGTGGAATAGAAGCCAGGCATGCATTGGTTTCATGTACTTGAAGAAACAGATGCTGTGATTACCTCCAGAAGCAGGAGTGAGATGGACTTTGAGTGGTGGCCAGCTTTCAGGACAGTGCTCCATCCAAGGGTGACTTTTATTGTTGCTAATCCTTTTAGGTCTTCGGCACCAATTGATTGCTTTTACTTCCAGCCATTGTCAACACAAATGGTGCTGGACTTGGAATCCTGCTTGTATTTACACAGTTTAGACTTTCGTACTAAGAATAGTAGAGTCATATTTTATCTGCTCTTTATTAGAGTTAATTAGGATACCTACACAGACTCAAATAGAGACTAGTGTTAAATTAAATATATATTTATGTATATATTATCTATATAATATATATACATCAGAGAAGGAAAACTCTGACTCCAAAAAACCTCCGCTGCCTTGCGGCATACCTCTTCTGGGGAAAGGCTAAGGGAGTAAACCCCGACAGAAAATCCGGAGCCGGAGTCCCTAAGGCGGTTTGACGTTGTAGTCAACACCGGCAACTCCTGCGGCGCACCTGAAGCCAAGCTGTATCGACTCCGTCTTTCCCTTGGACCCTTCAGCTGCGAAGAGAGGGGCAACAGCAGACCCTCCATATCACCCTGCCCAGGCTCTGTAGCTTCAGCTCCACTGGAGAGGACACTCCAGCGTCATCGCAAGATGTCAATTCAACACGGGAGGAGACAGATGCCGTGTCACTCCCGAGTCGGACTGCACAGCCATTCTCGGCGGTGCAGATAGACACTTAAGAAGCTACACCATCGTCTCTCGAGACGGACGGCTGCCGACGAATATATATACATATATGCATAGTGTATCCATGCACACTGTATAAGCTTACAGTAGATATATGAAAAAGAAGTTTTAAAAGTTAAATTGCTTTTGTAATCAATTGGTCTCCTTTCTGTATAGTAGTTACATTTTTTAAAAGTGTGCATGGTTGCATTATTCTAACAGAATATTAGAGCAGTAGTTATCAAAGTTGTTCATATGACACTCACGGGACAGATCTGTGAGGAGCACAGAGGCCCTCAGAAGTGATTGATAGTTTCTGTGGGTCAGATGTGGGGCTGTGATCACACTAGGAGATGCCTGGACACTGGAGTCCATGGCATTTCTCAGCTGGTTCCTTCCTCACCTGAGTCTTTGACCTTCACAGCCCATCCTGATGCCTGAACCAACAATCTTCATTCCACCCAGCCAGCTCTTTACTGGGACTCAATCGAAAATCACTCTTTCCCCTCACCAAACCTCGGGCTGCATTCCTTCCTTTGGTTCATGATGCTCATTTGTATATGTATTTACCAAAGCCCTTACGACCTTTTTTTAACACTTCTTATTTGTCTAAAATTCTTCAAGCTACTTGAGGGCAATGACTGCTTCAGTCATCGCAGCCATACCCGCAGCCTAACAACAGTCCCTGACAATTGTTCAATAAAAATATGTTGCATGAAAGATAGATACTAAAGGGGACTTAACAAAAAACAGAACCTCATTATAAAGAATGAGACATATTTAAGAAAACTTGTGTTTATGGTGTGGTGGATGCTGAGGTATATTTCTCAGATCCCTCCTTTCAAAATCAAGGTGTTTGCTCTCCAGTTGCTGGCAGCATGGCCTGCTGAGAGCTCACACTCAGTGCTTCCCAGTGTATTGTTCCCCAGGGTGACCAACATTTGTTATGGCAACAAACATTTATAACAGAAAGTAAACAACAGAAATGTATTCTATCAAGGTTCTGGAGGGCAGGATTCCCAAATCAAAGGATTAGCAAGGCTGTGTTCCTTATGGAGGCTCTAGGGGAGAATCCTTCCATGCCTCTTCCAGCATCTGGTGGCGCATGGAAATCTTGGTCTGTGACTATATCACTCCAATCTCTGCTTCCATTTCCACATGGCCTTCGCTTATTTTTTCCATGTCTTCCATACTTTTTCCATCTTTGATTTTTATCTTAGAGGGCTAATTGCATGTTACCATTGAACTCTGTAACATACACGATCTATTATAATTAATAATAACTTCAAAAATTCCATGAGGTAGTCAAGGTTTGTGAACATTTACTTATCTGCCCGAGTTTACAGAGCAAGTGACAGACCTAGAATTTGAACACAGGCCTGTTGACTATGGAGACGAATTACATGTGTTATCTCCAGTTTTACCAAGTAATTTAAATATTAAACAAAAAAGCTAACATAAGGTGAAAGCTAGTCAGCAGACTTATTAAAAGTGATCAGAAGAATTGTTTTATAAATATGATCTTCCTTGTACATGAGACCTTGAGCTCCAAGATGAATTGGTATTTAACAGATCTGTAATAAGAATATGATCATGACACTTAACCAGCACTGTTGTAGGCACTATCTTACATATATTATCTTCTGTAATCATCATGACATAATTTTCAGAGGTAAATATTAATTAATATACTTCCTACCTTGCAGGTGAAGAAGCAAAGAAACATAGTTATTAAGTAATTTGTCCAAAGTCACAGAGCTAGTACTTGCTGTTTCCTAGATTTTAATCCAGAGCTTGAACTCTTGAGAACTGCACTATATATTTTTTTCTTTTTTCGTGTTATTTCAAGCAAATACAAACCATATAATTAAAGAATAAAAATTTTAATATTCATTGGAAGTTGAAATATAAATTCTTTAGAATAAATTGATTTCAATTTTATTATATTATTACCACCCAGATTTGCAGAAACTATTAGGTGAATATAGAGGTACTTTTCAGCCTTCCTAGTAATGTTGATGAGAGTACTAGAAATATGACTTAACATCTCAGAGTTAATGTTATGTTTACCATCAAGCACACCCAAAAAATTTAGGGAATCATGGTCAGAGATATCCCCAAGAGACCACCACAGAAATGTAGGAAGCAACTGATGAACAGATGATTTGACAAAGGATACATATAGAGACTTATGAAAGACAGTGTTTCCTGACCAGTGTGTTGTGTAATACCAAGACATTGGGTTAAGTCAACTCCACCTCTTTTCAATATATAGTTTAACCATTGTCACCCAAGTCCATTTGATTTATGACCTTGTCTTTTTTTTTCATGGCCCTGGACCCTTCCCCGGACCTGTATTTTTTACCATCTAAACCCAAACACCTGAGCTACAGCATATCCATTAATGTATCCTTTCAACTTTCATGACCACATACATAAGTTTCAGAAGTGAATGACTTGTTTCACAAATGATTTTCCTCAAATGAAACATCTCTTTACACAATGTGATTTATGTGTATTGAAGGTGAGGATGGGCCTCCAATTATTCCCCAAGTATGTAAAAGAAAATTAGAAATAATAGGAAGATATATTTGCACAGTTATCTATTTATACACAATTCTCATTTTAACTAAAGCTTCTAAATTTATGTAGACCACTTACTGAGATTCAATTACCAAACTTGCTGGTGTTAATTCCTCCTGTAGCTGTGAGTGACATAGCGAAGATTCAGATAAAAGGAAGAGCATGTTAGAGTCAGAGCAATAAATACAGCTCTAGCTGCTTTTTAATTTTTTTCTAATCAATAGGATATTTATTACCTTTTCTATTCACACACATCCACCTACATTCCCAACCCCTCTACCACACTTACATATATTTGGTGACCTTTAAGATGAACACTTGAATTGCTATGGACTGAATGTTTGTGCGCCCTCAAAATTCATGTTGAAATCTTTATCCTCAAAGGAGATATTATTAGCAGATGGGAACTTTGGAAGGTGCTTAAGTCATGAATGCGAAGGCCTCCTGAAAGGAATTATTGCCTTATAAAAGGTGTTCCAGAGATTTCCCTCCTCTGAGAGATATTGATTTTTCTTATTTACAAGCCACCAAGTCAGTGGTATTTTGTTACAGCAGCTTGAATGGACTAAGACATGAATTGTAGTTAAGAAGTGATAAAATATATTTATTAAAGGTATGATGTGAGAATTCAGAGAAGGTCAAGATCGATGCCACCTGGAGTATTCAAACAGACTTAATTTAGAATTTGAGTTATTTCTTGAAGACTGAGTAAGATTTGTGTGAACAATAAAAGAAACCATGGGCTACTTTGGTGTAAAACAGCACGAACATAGGTGGAAACATGATTTATTGGGTAAAGAATGAGACTAACTCAAAAAAAGATAAAATTTTAATACAGGACTTACATTTCACAGGGTTGGATTTGTAAATTTGGGGACAAATTATAAAAGAGTTGAGATTTTTAGTGTGAGATAAACACAGAAATGTTTGTTTCTGAATTAAAAAATCATTTATGAAAGAGTACTTTTAGTATATATTGTCTGAATCAATCATATACCAGAGATTTAGCCAAAGAGATTACTTTGAAAGCTATTGAAACAAAGGAGCAAACAGGGGTGGCATGGGAATAGGAAAAAAAAAAGCAAATTAGGAAATATTGTGGAATGACAAATGTTAAAGAAAGGATCAGACAGAAGGATGAATCTGATGGATTCCAAAATATAAAGTCTCAAGATCAGGAATGATAATAACAAAAAGAAGAAGGATGGAAAGGGAAGCTGAACTGGTTGATAGGTGGTGCATTCATTTTTGTATATGTTAATCTTGATATCCACATTGTAATGTCTTATATGTATATTCTCTAAGTTCTAAAATATTGGTTGCAAAGTTATAGATATCATGGCATTTTGAAGAGGATGGTACAAGTTAGCTGAAAGTATATGGAGTAGGCTCCAATATCTTCCAAGAAAGCAAAAAAGGACCTTTTTTAATTCAACAAAGTTTTATTAGGTTCCAATTATATGCAAATCATGGTACTGGGTACTGAGGGACACGAATTCCTTCTCTTAAGTTGATGATGAGAAGAAATGACACTCATTTTAAGAGTTGTAACAATGTGGTGAGCACTTTTACAATAAGTTCCAGAAAGTAAAGAGAAAAGGGAGGACCTGGTCATTCCTGTGTGAGAGTTGGTGAAAGGGGCATTTTGAGAAAAGGTCTTAGCGTGGAGGCAATCATGAGTTGGGTTTTAGTAGTTAGGACACATTTGGAGATGAGAGGATGACAGAAGCAAAGGCTACAGCAAAGGAACAGCTTCTTGATTTTACAAATAATTGTTAAATTGCCTGTAGCATTTGACAAATTAATTTACAAAAATTAATGGCTAGGTCATGGGGAGGTGAAGCTAAGGAATGAGCAAGAGTTAAAATGCTGTACAAAACATTTTAGATTTTACTTTGTAGATAATGAGGAGGCATGGGAAACTCTTAGCCCAGTAGTAACTTGATTATTTTTGAGTTCTAAAATGATCAATGTGGTGTTGGAATGAATGATGAACTGGATAGGGTATATTGCTGCCTCCAATATTGTCTTCATCCGTGAGACAGTTATTTTGTAATTTTCCACTTATTTCCTGATCTCTCCTAGCTCAGGTTTTAATTTTTCTTAACATATCTTTTCTGAGTTTTTATATTACTATGGAACTTTTATTTTATAAAAGTAATGTCATGATCTAGTTTTGTTTTTGTTTTTGTTTGTTTTGAGTGTGAGTGGTTATATATTTTAGTCATAGTTTTTACCTGCTTGTGTACTTGTTTTTCTGATGAGTGTTTCCCCCATTTTTTTTTACAATTGTATAGTGCTATACTATCTCCACCTTCTCCTCCACTTCCTCCTTTTCCCCTCCTTCTTCTTCCCCTTCTCTTTCTCTTTCCTCTCCTCCTCTTCCTCCCCCTCCTTTTTTTCCTTCTCTTACATCTTCTTCTCCTCTTCCTCTGCCTTCTCCTCCTTTTTTATCTTTAGATGAGACGAGTTCCAAGCTAGGAGGAATTCTCCCTATGAAAGAAGATTGTGTGATCTGGTTACTTAAGCCTTTACATCTTTTTTTTTTTTTTATTCAACAGAGGCAGGAGCTAAAGGACCACCCACAAGGCACAGACTCTTTCCTCCACTCTGCCTCAACTAAGTACCAATTCCTAGAAACACGGCATTCATGTATGATTCTTCACTCAGCTTCCTGCCTCACTCCTCTTTATAACCAAACAGATTTGGAGTGACTACTACCACCAACCCCTTCCCATTGCTCTAATCAGGGCGTGGATGCGACAGATACTTAAAAAAACTAGTGTTCTCACGGTCTGAAGTCTGCAGCTACAGGCATCTTCTTTCTCTGTCATCCAGCCGCTTTATTTGACTTTTGCAGTATTTGGTAGCCTTTTCTCATACATTATTGACTTTCCAGGTGTTATATTTTCTGTAAAGATGGAATGTACATTTATTTTTGTAATTCTCTTGCTTTTGGGTGACTATGACAGGAGAAGAAGGAAATCTTTTCCTGTCTTTTGTCTTGCAAATTGGAAGCCAAACTATGCCTTAAATCAATTAATTAACAAGGTAATGTTACACATTAAGAGGTAAGGATGAATTTGACATTCTTTCTCTTTTTAATAATTTTATAATTTATTAATGTGCCCAAGGAATGTAAATATGAATAGAAAATGAACTCAATAATAGGAAACATGAGATTGCTACACAGAGTGACAATAAATTATGGGAATTTGAACAAGGGAAAAACCACTGGGAGCTGTAGTGTCATGACTGGAAGTAAATCTATTTTCTGCTTGTCTCTCCTTGAGATGGCTGGGCTGCCAGAAGTCAGAATGAGCCAAACTCTCCCCTCCCTCTGTTCCCTGATCTTGCATCCAAGGTATCCACTGCAGATGATGAAATAGAACAGTCTTTGAGGAAAGAGGATAAAACATCATGTTGTCATGAAGTGTTTCCCAAGCAATGCCTGGTTCTAAGAATCACTTGGGAAGATTATTACAACTGATTCAGAATCTCTTGAGAAGACCTGGGGTCTGTATTTTTCACAAGAGCCCATAGTAATTTGGGTAATCCGGCAATTTTGCAAATCCCTGATGCAGTGGATAAAGCATGATGCTGAATGGTGAGAGACCCCTGTTTTATTTCTGGCTTTGCCACTAACTAGATGTAGAATTTGGATAAGTTTCAATATATTGAGTCTCAACTTTCTTGTCTATAAACAGAGGGAACTGACTTTATGTCTAAAATCTCTTCCAACTTTAATATTCCATGGTTCTCTAAAATATACAAAGTTTTAAAATAAAACTCTCTACTTTTCTATAAAATGGAAAGGGAAAGCAAGGAAGATTGTGGGGAGGAGAACAAGGAAGAAAATATGAGTGTGTTTCCCTTGCACACAAAAGGATTGGAATGAAGTCTTTTCTGCCACTACATCTGCAATAAGAACTTCTAGGAACAGAACTTAAGTTGGAAAGGGATTCAGTAAGATTTCAGTTTTAGGTGACAGAATTGACCAAGAGGAAGATGAACCTATGTTAAACATGATTTGTATTCATTATTTTGCAAAGGGCTGTGCATTCATAGAATTTAATTTTCTCAGAAGGAATTTTAAAGCACTGTTATGGTGTTTTCTCCTTTCCTTGAGCATGTAAAAATATTGATTTCTACCTAAGTTAAACTCCAGGGTTTCTCTAAAATGCTTTTTAGTAAAAATGGCCATTTTCTTACTTTAGTTTGATTGTCAAGTCCTTACTAAGAGAGAAAATGAATTTCAAAGACAAACCTAAGAAAAACTATATTTCCCTGCTCACTTTGGACTTTTGTTGCTCCAGGTGTTACAGGAAAAACAAATCTCTCCATTGTTCTAGTCCTTAATAATAGTATTATTAAGATCCCCAAGCACACCTGATATTGCTCTTCTCGAGTCTAGGGAGTGCCATTCATTTATTGATGCAGCAGCCACAAAAGGATTGCATTTTGTTTTGTTTGAAGGACCTGAGTGCCCTTATTATTTTTGTTTGTAGAGACACCGTCATACACTTGAAAACGGGGGAGGGTGAGAAGACATGGAGAAGAAGACAGCCCATAATAAAAAAGGCTTCTGATTACCTTTTTTATTCACTTGAAAAACCTCTGGGTTGATTGATTTGTGATGTGGATGCTACCTTCCTTCTTCTCCACTCAGAACTCTGAAGTCTGGTCTGTGTGCACTGCTGACATCCAGCAGCACACTCTGAAGGTGGATGACTATGACGTGGATACTGATTGGTTTGTTCAGCCACAAATTCCTTGGCCATGAGGGAACAGAACAGCACGTATAAAACTCTCTGTTTTACTGAATCATTTCAAATTATTCTGGATCAAAAGCAGTCTTATCCTGAAAGCAGGGGCCAGTTGAAGGTGAGTGAGATTGGCCATGGTCATAGTTGTGGACAAAGATGATAACTTATTGTCCCAAGAGCTGAAGGTAAGAGGCTGGAGAAGACCCAGTTGCTCAGCCTCTACAGTGTAATTATAGATGTTTAAACAACCCAGGTCAGGACAGGCTTGGAAAGGCCCTACTCAGGAAGAAATTGCACTTCTGGAAAACTCAGCTTTCATTAAGTACAGTGGCCTTCCCTAAATGAGCCCTGTGGAGCATAAGCAACTGCTATCCTCAAGTCAATTGCACGTTATCACAAAGGGAAAGTGCCATGCAACCCTGGATATATACTTTTTTTTTTCAAAGCAATGGATAGCAAGCTGTGAGAACAAACTCATAAGAGGGAGAAAAGACAGACAGGGGCACGAGATAACCATTCAGAGATTAACATTGGATACAGTAGGAGAAATAGTCAAGAGTTTATAAAATGACAGAGAGGAAAGAGTGTATTATAACACAGAGAGATGACTGGGGTCACCTAGGATAAAGGGAACTATATTTAGTATTGTCCAATTGACTTGGTCCCCTTCATGATTCCTTTTACAATACACTGGTGAGAATGAATCCTTCCATTCAGGAAAGCCTGGTTCTGGGGAGAGTCTTTGGCATTCTGGATGTTAGGCCTCTTGTTGGCCCCAATGCCCCAAGGTTTGCTGGCTTCTCCATCCCAGTTCCCTTTCCTCAGTTTATGAGTTTCACTTTTCTTCCCATCCCCTTTTGATTACTTCTTTGTGATTCTTTGTTTAGACTGTTTCAACAGCTTCTAACTGTTCCCCATGGATGCTTTCTTCTGTCCTCCCTTTGTTCCCAGTTCATCACCATGGGCAGCCCTAACTCTAGCACCTTGGAGCCTCTGCTTGCCAGCAAGTTTGACAAGTAGGCTCTATACAAGTAGGGAGAAAAATGAGAAGGATATATATTAATGACACTGATTTTCACAAAAGTTGCAGACTCAGAGCTTCAATTAATAGTGCAAAACCACAATAGATGTCACTTCTCCTGCTATACCCACTATTGTGTGTAGGACTCCTCAGACCTGCATTGGTTTATCAGAAGGAGTTTAAGAGAGTGGAAAAGGTTCAGGGTCAGGTGAAGCCAGGTTCAAATCCCAACTCTTCCCCTCATTAGCTAGCTATTCTGGCAAATCCTAAAATATCACTGGGCCCAGTGTTTCATCACTTGATGGTAAGGGTTAGGTGTAGCATGCTAAAAATAACACAATTTGGCGAGTTTGTTAGGATGATTGTGCTTGATACATTGTAGGCTCTCAAAAATGTAGTTTTTCATTTATTTAGTCATCACATATTTGCACACCTACCATGTGCCATAAACTTTTATTCACCAAAGATACAAGAATGAAGAAAGTAATTTTTTTTCTCTGACACCTTATTTCCCCAGGCACTTGCCCTCTTCTGATTTACTGACATGGAACCAGTCATTGTGATGCTGTTGTATCTCTAAGAATCCCTTCTGCCTTTAAATTTTGGCCATTCCTGCTGTAGTAAGCTGTGCACATTGAAGAGAGGCCTTCCTCCACATTCTTCAGAAGCTCCTAATCCTGTTTTGCACAGCACTGTTGGGGAGTCTCTCGCTCTCTCTTTCAGTTCCAGTCTCTGTCTCTATCTGTATACCTTTCTCTGTCTAATTCTCCTTCTGTATTTTTACACACACACAGACCCACTCTCTCTTACTTCCTCACACACACACATACACACACTCACACGTACACACACTCACACATACACACCACTTCCCTACTTACTAGGTCAAATTCATGCTCCCCAGTGGAGCTTAAACCCTTCCATGGCCTCTCATGAAATTCGTATATGCATTCCCTACAACAGCTGTTAAACAGATTTTCCACAGCCAAGCCCCAGTTTTAACTTCCTTACACCCAGCCAATGACCCTACTCATTGGGTTTCTGGTAAAATTTCTCACCAAAACCTACAGGGTTTCAGTTTAATCAGGATTCTATATAGATCTCTGTGTTTCTAAAATCTGTGATAACACACATTCAATCTGTTATAAAGTTTCAAAACATTTTTTGCTTGTATCTTTACCTCAAGGTTTGTCAGTATCTCTATGAATTTCCTTCTCCGTAGTGTCCTGGAGAGGAACAAGGCTCCAGCTTGCTTGTTCAGGTGAATGCTCCTCCCCAAGGTCTCAATTCCAGCTTCTCTGCTGTTTTTGGGTTGATGCATCACTTATTATCTTTCCCATCCCTTCCTTTTTCCTTCGATCTCTCTCCCTTGCCTCTTTGTCTACAGTTTCATCTTTTTGACTTAATCATAAAATATCATGACATTATTTTTACCTGTGACACTGCTATACTCCCATCCTAATTTTTTAAATTGCATACACAAACTTTTTGAAATATACTTTCAAGCAAATATATTTTAACAATTTATGTGATTAGTAAATATATATTTGTATATATAAATACAAAAATAACTAATATATTTTATTAGGCAAATAGCAAAATATTTCTAATAGTCATTTTATTAGCATTTTCTTCTTTTTTAATCTTCACCTGAGGATATGTTTAATGATTTTTCAGAGAGAGAGGAAGGGGAAGAGAGAGTAAGAGAAAAACATTGATGTGAGAGAGAAATATTAATTGGATGCCTCTCATACTCATCCTAAATGGGGATTGATTGAACCCACAACCTAGGTATATATTCTGACTGGGAATCAAACCTGCAGCCTTTTGGTGTATGATATGGTGCTCCAACCAATTGAGCCACCAAGTAAGGGCAGTATTTTTTTAATAACTGTTTTCTACATTCACTATTTTAATAAAATATTCTTACCCCAAACTATCAAGATCTAACTGTAAAATTCAATGGTGTTTTGTAGGTTTTTCTCCCACTGACCTCATCCATACATGACCATTGATCAATTGTGAATAAAAACCTTGCTCTCTCCCTTATATGATTCTGTCACATTCTTGGTCTAATGGAGGGATTGGCAAACTTTTCCTGTAACAGGTCAGATAGTAGATGTTTTCAACTTTGACGGCCATATGGTTACTGTCCCAATTACTCAACTCTGCCCCTATAGCAGGAAAGCAGCCAATCATGATACATAAAAATATTGATATGGCTGTGCTCTAATAAAACTGTTTACAAAAAACAGGCACTGGCATACAGGATGCTTTTTGCAGACCCTTGGTCTAACAGAATTCTAGCTCTTTCCTAGGAACATTGCTGCCACATCTACTTTATCATTTGTGGTACACTGAACAAAAGCACTCCCAAAGGTCAAAGGGAAAGAGAGAGAGAGAAAAGAAGGAAGAAGAAAAAGGAGAAGGACGAGGAGGAGGAAAAAGAGGGGGAGGAGACAGAGGGGAAGGGAAGAAGAAGAATAAGAGGGAAGTTCTTTGCAGGTATAATTACATTAAAATCTTGAGATGGGGCAATTATTCTGAATTATCCAGGTAGATCCCAAATACAGTCATACTTATCCTTATAAGAACAAGACAGAGCGAGATTTGATGACACACGTAGAGAGAAGAGAAGAAGGCAATGTAACTAGGAGGTACAGATTGAATATGAGAGGCTGCAAAACAAAGAATGCCAGCAGCCATCTGAAAGAAGGAGACAGTAGCAGATTCTGCTCTAGAGTCTGCAAGAGGGACTATAGCTCTGCTTTCTCCTTAATATTATTTCCAAAAAACTCATTTTGAACTTCTGGCCTTTAGAACTGTGGCAAAATAAAGTTGTGTTGTTAGAAGCCACTAAATGTGTGGTAATTTCTTACAACATTTCTAAGAAACAAGCACACAATTGCTATTGGTTGAAAATTACCTCACTTTCAAAACATATTCCTCCTTTGAGGTTCCTGCCCTTAAGTTATTCCCTCATGCACCTTTTATTTTTATTTTTAATAACCAAACTCCTGAATATACCCTTAAGTCATTGTGGACTTTGGCTCCTGACTCATATTTTTTCATCCTGAATCTAATAATTGTCTTGTCACTTTAAAACCTGTGAAGATATCCAGTCCAGTGCCTAGCATTCAAGTTCCCTGGCCAACTTGATTCCAACAAATATTTTTTAGTTTACTTCACCAATACTGTATAACTGACTTTATTGTCTGTTATTGGACTTAATGTCAGTGTCCACTCAAAATTCATGTTGAAATGCTAGATCCTGATGTATTGGTGAAATCCTAACTCCAATGGTATTTGGAGTGGAGCCTTTGAGAGGTGATTAGGTCATGAGGATGGCTTTCATGAATGGGATTAGTGCCCATATAAAAGAGACCCAGAGAGCTCTCTCATCCTTTCTGCCACATGAGGACACAGCAAAAGACAACCATTTATGAATAAGTGGGATCTTGTCAGACTCTGAATCTGCCAGCATCTTGATCTTAAATGTCCTCACCTCCAGAACTGTGAGAAATAAATTTTTATTGTTTGTAAGTCCCCTAGTCTATGGCATTTCTGTTAAAGCAGCTGTAATTAACTAAGAAAGAAAATGATTGCACATGTGGGATCTGAACTCAAACTTAAAACCTTCTATTTGTCCTGCCAGTCCATCTTCCTCCCACTTCCTTCCTTCTGTGACTCTGGATCTTTGACCTTATTCAGGGATCCATGGCCTCAGTTCTTCCCCTCTCCTCCTGGACTCAGTCCCTTCAATATAAACCACAAAGAGAAGCACTTTAGCTATTCTTCCATGACTCAATCCATTCTCTTGTCCACTTGTCCTTCCAAAAGCACTTGGAGTGAAAATTTCCTAGCTTAGATAAGTTGAGTCAGATACCTCCTTTTATCTCTCCCCAAACTCATGGTCTCTAGCTTTAGTTGGCTACTCAGCGATTGTTATTCTCTCTTAGGACATCACTACCAGTCCTCATGCCATCCTTGTTCTTCTCTGGGAAATTTTCAGTTTATTAAAATCCAAGAAAGAGTTTTGTGTTCCTCCTGCCCTGCTCTATACCTAGATTTTCCTTTCTTCTTTAACGTGGATATTGCCTCTTGCGTTTCTGTTTCTTGTTTGTTATTGTTGATTTTTTTGCAGCCACAGCACACTGCAGACTCCACTGATTCAGTTCACAGTCATTAGAATTTTCCTCCATGTACGTTTTTTGGTACATGGTTAGCTGTAAAGCCACATTTCTTTCCTTTTTATGTTTTTAAACTATTTCATTTAGGATCTAAGTACAGAACTTCACATTGAACTCTATTAAGTCTAGACAATGAAGTACGCTGCTACATTCATGGTTTTTAATCTGTCTTTTCATTTGCTTCCCTCCCTTCTCTTGTCAACCACGCCCTCCATTCGTGTGTGCACAGTCATTCCATGTGGTTTGGCTGTGATTTGATTTCTCTCTCACTCTCTTCATCTGCAACTGCAGAGGTGATCTCTGGCTCTCTGGCTGGCCAACTGAAGTGTCCCATGACTCTCTCTTCAATGATTGGATGGACTGTGGTCCAGACCAGACTAATCAATGCCTTTTCACAGGATTTTTGCTGGAACTATCAAGAGAACCACTTTATTATCTGGACCTGTGGATAGCGAAGGCAGTGCTAGACTAGGCAGCAAGAAAGCAAGCAAAGTTGACAAATGAAGAAAGAAATGGAATCCCAATAATATATTTCAAACCTCATGAATCACTCTGGATATTGCAATTTACATAAGCCAATACATGTACTTTCTTAAGTTTTTCCCCTTTATATTGAATTTCTATAACTTACAATAAAAAGAAACCTAAATAAACATCTTCTAAATTTGCTTTATAAAAAATTTCATCATCCAGAGTTCACTGGGCAAAGAGTAGGAAGGGATACTAAAAAAAGAATAACAATCACAAGGGCAAACAGGTCATTCTATGTGGCTAAACCTCCATGAGGTGTATTGGTCAGTACAGGAGTTGAGTCAGGAGGTAAGGCATGTGAGTAATTTTGTTTTAATAAAGAGTTTGCATTTATGTCTACATGGAAGGTATTGACATGCTATTAATATGATTTTTTAGAAGGTTATTTAAAGTAATCAGTGTTAACTCAGCAAACATTTTCAACAGGAAGAACAAACATACTCAAAATAGGGATTTCTATAAATGTTAATGTGCAAGAGCATCAAAATACTAATGCAAGAGATAGGATATAATGAGAAAACTACTTAAATCCTATATGACAGAGGTCCCCAACCTCCCTCCTCCCCTATCTGTGGCACTGCTGGCATTACTGCCTGACCTTGCCTCCTGTCTCCTCCCACCCCACCCCTGTCAGTAGAAAAACTGTCTTCCAAGAAACCAGTCCCCAGTGCCAAAAATGTTGGGGACCACTGCCATGAGGCTTCACAAGTGATATGATAAAAAGGAATAAATTTTTTTCTCATAAAAATGTCATCACCCAATATAATTTTAAGGAGATACTAACTTCTTTTCCTTAAAAAAAAAAAATCAGCAAGACACAAAAATGCTCATCAGGTAGGGCCAAAAAAATAGCTCTTCAGCTTTCCACATCACTTAGGATGACAGAAGTCAATTGATCTGCATAATTTAAAAATTGTTATTTTATTGGCTGTAGTTATCCCTTGTTGCTTACCATGATACCATATTAGATCTTTTCAAATACTTTTCTAAAAGGTAGTTAGTGTTTATCACATTCCATTGATGTGTCCTAGTAAGAGTATAAAGAAAATTAGCTAAATGATAAATGATTTTTCTCAATGCTTATATGTGATTATTTTAATAATTCACTTTGAGGCTTGATATTTAGCTCACTTGTCTATGGTTAATGAGCTTCCCTTCTCTCCCTGCCTCCTCCAAATCTATAGTTCCTTAAGGATTATAGCAATAATGCAGAATTTTCATTTAAATTAATTTAGTCAGAATTATATAGTATTGATACTCAGAACTATATATAATGTATATAGATATTCATAATGTATATAATAATTATGTATTATCATCATATACATAATTTTAGAAATTATATAAAATATAATTTTATATATTTATGCATAATTTATATGCAATTTTATACATATAATATTTATATATATTCATTTGAAGTACCGGGATGTTACCTTAAAATGTCATTGTCTACCTAAGAGTTCAATTTTCTCCCATGAATATTTGTTCTACCTTTTATATTGTGAAAACTAGTCTCATTGAGAGAGTCACACAGGATTTGAGATACTCATTTTTCTCAGTTCTTATTACTGATGTATGCCCCACGTCTAAGATCTTTTCTGTTTTTTCAAATATAGTCAGTCAAGCTTTACTACTTAGATAGTCTTAAAATTGCTTTCTGTGACATTTTTTCTTATTCATATTTTTGTTCATTAACAATTTTATATATCAGTGTTTCCCAAAGTATAAGAAACTAGTTCTGCAAGCAGTTACTAAGGTACCATGGGAAAAGATGTTTCTTGCATTAAAATTATTTGTAAGCATATTAACACTTTTGACTCAAATTAAAGTGAAATGTTTCCAAAACCTACCTTGCTATTCATATTTTACTCATCACATTCCTTTACATTATATTAGTTTTCTCCAAATTTTATATACTATATAAATTATATTATCTCTCATTATAACACAAAACACCTTTCTATATGCTTAAAATACACATATAAATGGTTCGTATTTCAAATCTTTTAAAATTGTTATAGGTACAGTTTTTAGTGGGTACAAGTATTTGAAATGAGGTAGCAAAACATAAGCACCCATGGTTTATGGGATTAAAATAATGGCATCTTTAGTGCAACTGCACACTTGCAAAACCATATGGGAGCTCAACAACATTTAGTGATAAGTCCTAAATGAAGTCACCAGGCAACTCTGTGGATCCCAGCAGAGAATGCATTTTGCAAATGTTGGAAATCAGAAAAATAAGGAACTAAAATTCACCTTTGATGCAGTTCCCCACTGTGGAGCTGTCCAGTCAGGAGGCTGCATGCCATGGAGCCATTAGTGGACATAGATGCTGGTTTGGTTTTTTCTCCCAGCTACGTTTACTTCAATACAACAGTGAGAACTGTCTCCCAAGTACATTAAATGATTTCATAAATTAAAACTTCTTGCACAAATAGTTTAAGAAACTTAGTTTTTAAATTGAACATTTAGAGGGGGAAATTTAACTCTCAATAAATTGGAATGTGGAAAAGAAAAACCTATAGTAAGTTTTCATTCACCTGCTAATGATCCATACTTTCTTGTGAATTCCTACTGGATGGTGAAGGGAAAATATTTAAACCAGCAAATAAATCATCATAAAGTGAGCAGTGTCTCAACTTTGAATTATGTTCATTTTGGTTAACTCACACTCTTTTGTTTAAATGCTCAGGTTTGACTTTTCAGTTTTTTTAAAATTATTATTATCATTGTAGCATTTTGTACATGATCCTTCTCCAAGACAACGTTTGGATAGAGAGACAAACTGTGTCCATATAGCAATAAAATGAACCTCAGGTCCTGGCACAAGTTCTTATATTCTCCTCTGCATCCTTGAATATTTCATGTCACACCTGGACTAGCCCCTGCAATGCCTGGTCATTCATAACCTTGCTGCACCACTTGTGGTCAAAGTGTTCCTCTTGGCATTGACCATAATCAGTGTTTTCAATCCCCCCACATACACATTTAGTCTCTTTTTCTTGCTGGCATGTTTATTAAATGCAGATCTATGCTAAGCCCTCCAACTGGTCTCCAGCTTGAGCACTCCACACTTTGGTTTCTGGGGGTAATTACAACCCTGAGGATAGAAACTTTCTTACAGTCCTTCTGGCTCTTAATTGGTTATTTTTCATGATCCCCACTGGAAATGCTCAGTAACATTGAGGTCCCAGTGAGATGTTCTCTTTTTGCTCCTATGTTGGTGCAGAGACTTGCTCCTGGTTAGTGCAGGGACATTGGGTACAATAGTCTTCTCTCAGAGTCCAAAGTGGGAAGCAGGACAAGAGATCTTCTGCACTCAGCATCCTTCTCAATATATCTGGTGTGTTTCTATTTCACTCCCTCCAAAATGAACCTATGTGAGGTCCATGCATGAGACTTCTTACTATTTTTTCCTGTTTCCCTTATTCTGTCTCCTTTCTGTCTTCCCACATTATGTCCCTCTTCTCTATGCTGTGTACTGTTTTAATTTAACTTTATTTTTTAATTTTTTAATATGCTTTATTGTTTATGTTATTAGTTGTCCCAATTTTGTTTCCCTTTGTTCCCCTCCACCCAGTGACCCCCCTCCATTCAGTTGTCCCCCACCCTTAGTCCATGATCATTGGTTGTGCATATAGTTATTTTCAACATCTTCCTATCTACTCCACTCCCTCCTACTATGCTTCTTAATTCCTGTACCATCTCCCCCCTTACCCCCATTCCCCCTCTTCACTGACCTCCCCCCCAAGTGTTCCCCATACCTATAATTCTTTTCCCACTCTCATTGCCTACTTAGTCTGCCTTTGTTTCAATTCCCTAGTTTCTGTTGTTGGTTGCTGTGATACAGTTTTCATTTTAATGTTCATAGTTTTGATCCTTCTTTTTCTAAACAAGTCCCTTTAACATTTCATATAACAGTGGTTTGGACCTGATGAACTCCTTCAGTTCTACTTTGTCCTGGAAGCACTTTCTCTGCCCTTCTATTCTCAATGATAGCTTCGTTGGATAGAGTAATGGTGGTTGTAGGTTTTTGCTTTTCATTCCTTTGAATATTTCTTGCCAGTCCCTTCTTGCCTGCAGAGCTTCTTTTGAGAAATCAGCTGATAGTCTTATTGGGACCCCTTTGTATGTAATTCTCTTCTTCTCTCTTGCTGCTTTTAAGATTCTCTCTTTATCTTTAATTTTTGACATTTTGATTATAATGTGTCTTGGTGTGGTTTTCCCTGGGTCCAGTTTTTTTTTGAAGTCTCTTTGCTTCCTGGACCTGTAAGTCTATTTCCTTGCCCCAAGTTAAGGAATTTCTGCTTCATTATCTTTTCACGTAATTTTTCAATTTCTAGTTCCTCTTCTTCAACTTCTGGCAACCCTTTGATTTGGATGTTGGCCCGCTTATAGCTGTCCAATGAGTTTCTGAGCCTCTCCGCATTTTCCTCACTTTTTGTTTCCTCTTTCTGCACTGGTTGACTGTTTGTTCCTTCCCTATATTCCAATTTGTTGATTTGATCCCTGGTTTTCTTGCCCTAACCACAAGTTTTGTATGTGCTTTTGTTCATTTCAGCAGGACTAGCCTTCATTCCTTCCTCACCTTGTTTAAGACCTGCTGTTAGGTCTGTAAGCATTTTTACAACCAAAGCTCAGAAAGATTTCCTATCTGTTGCTTTGTTAGATTATATATTTGCTGGCTGGTAAGCTACGTCACTGGGATCTCTATCATGATCTGTGCCATCCTACCCATTTTGTGTTTACCTTTGCTTCCTGAGCAGGAATGTCACACTTCCTATGCTACAGGGGGCGGAACCCCATGCATTTGTCACAACCGGGTGACCCTTCTTACCATGCTGTAGCATTTTCTGCGGGGAGTGGGGGGTCCAAAATGGATTCCTGCCATTACTCTCCGCTGAGAGACCAGGAGCGTCCTACTCTGTCCCCACCCCCTCTGGGCCTCATAGTCCAAGGCAATGGAGGCCTGCCTTCCCCAGCCTTGGGTTTACAAGCTGACGGGTCTTGTCTGCAGCCAGGGGTGCTCCCCAGGTGCTTCTTACCTCCCCTTAAATATGGGTGTCTGTGCTTACTGCTGTCCTGATTCCATCGCTGCTGCTGCTGGGGACAGCACAGCTTGAACTCTCCTCCCTGGCTTCGTCCCTCCTACCTGTCCAGATGAGCACCACTTCTTTATAACTTCATATGTTGGATTTCCCTTTATTTTCTGGTACTTCTAGTTATTTCTGGTTTTGCGGTAGTTGCATTCCTTCTTAGTTGTGGAGAGAGACAGAGTGTATCAGTCTAGGCCTCCATCTTGGCCAGAAGTCTCCTTTGTTTGTTTGCTTCCATGTCCCAGGGAGAGCTGTCACTTCTACTACATTGTAAGGGGTAGAGCCTTAGGTATTCATCAATAGTGGGTGATCTGTTTCATCACATTGTGGTGCTGTGTGTAGGGGAGGGTTCTGATAAGGAACAATGCCACTTGCTCAGCACGTGCCCCTTTTCTTGGTACTTCTCCCACTTCCACACCGGACTGGCGCCCCTCAAGCTGCTGCCCTGGCCTTCATTCCCAGAGTGGGTGGGTTTGCAGATATTCTAGGTCCAAGGGGGCCCTTTAAACAAGTGGACTCTGCTTAGAGACCGGCAGTTTCTGCCTCCGTCCCAACCCCCACTGGTTTGCACAGTCAAAAGCAATGAGGCTTGATTTTCTCTGATACTGTGACAGTGAGCTGTGCAGTCTGGTGAGGAGCTGGGGATGCTCCCCAGGTGTCTCTCCTGACTTTTTAAAACACGCAACTGCACTTTCCGCTGGCCTGCTGCTGTTGCTGCTGCTGCCACCACCACACCATGTCCTCTCTGCCCTGGCTCTGCCCCTCCTACCTGTCTGAATGAGTATTTCTTCCTTATAGCTTTGCTTGCTGGACTTTCATGCACTTTGATTTCCTGGAACTTCTGGTTGTTTCTAGTTTTGTATTTTTTTCTTAGTTGTGGAGGGAGATGCAGCATGTCTGTCTATGCCTCCATCTTGGCTGGAAGTCTGTACTGTTTTAATTTTAGATGATACCCTTTCTTTTCTTTCTTAGGGAACTGAATTTCAGAGCTTAATCTTAAAGATGCAGGAAAATTGCTTTATACAGAGAATTGAATTATACTGTTTCTATATCCTCAAAATATAATAATCTGGGTTGCACTATGAAACGATGTGTTTTAGTGGCCTGTCTAGTCTCATCACATGGGAGTGTAAGTGCCTCCAGTCATTCTTTGAATTCATTGTTTGTGAATATTTGTACCATCAGTTCATATATGATGTTTCTTTCACACACCCTTCTGGAGATAATCCCACTTCTCTACCTCATTATTCACTTTTCTAAGCAAGCTCTTGCCCATTTTGGACTCACATCTGTTGTGTGATTTTGACAGATATAATAAAAACCTTACTTTTGAAAGAAGATTTCCTGGTATCAGACTCTTATTAATTGTGAGAAGTAAGGCAAATTATTTAATATCTCTGTGCCTTAGTTTTCTTCTCTTTAATTATGGGTGTAATAATAGTTGTGACAATGAAATGAAATAATACATATAAAAATTTTAAGACAGGATATGGCTTATGATTAATGTTCTGTATATTTTAGCTGTCATAGAAACAAATAAGCTCAGGGGTGAAAGATGTTAGATACAACCTTGCAATGTTTGAAATCCCTTGTACCTTTCCTGTTGAATGTCTATATAACTTTTTGAATCTCTTGAGTGAAAGGAGACTGAATACGTTTTCAGGTAATCCATGTTATCATTTCAAAGCTCTGGGTCTTGAAATGCTCACCTTTATCTTAAGTGAATGCTTTCCTCCTGAACTAGCTATTCATTATTCCTAGAAAGGTTTCTTGGGGCCATTTTGAATAAGTCTAATTCCTCTTCCATTACAGAAACTTTTCAATATTTGAAGATGGCCAAGATGCCTTTTCTCTTTCCTATGATGTTCTCTAAGGAGCTAAACAGCCACATAGCTCTAATTCATCCCTCCATGTTATGGTTTAAATCCCCTGATCATCTGGTCATGGAAGGTTATATAGCTGTCATTATTCTAGCAAGATCCCATTATTCTGACAACAAATGGATTAGGAACATCTATTTATGTTAAGATCATGAAATAGGGCAAGTTTATTTTAGCTCTTTGGAAATCATAGTCCACAACCAAGAATGATAATTCTATTCTTATTTAATGTCATACAGGAATGAATTGTTCTACATTTAAGAATTTTTCAAATAACTTAATATTAACCCTTTAAGTGTCAACATCTTGGGCGGTGGGTTAACCATTCATTTTGTAAGTGTGATTTGAATACTTCCAAATTCTAAAATGTTTTAGTAGGTGCTGTCAGTGCATACCAAGTTATAGAATACATACCCCTAACTGCCTTAGAATATAAGTATATGAAATTCAAAGGTAATAATACATGCATAAACCTTAGCAGTAGATCCATGTCAGTTGGAAAAACTCAGAGAATGCACCACATATTTAGAGGAAAGGAAAATAATCTCAGACAGAAGAGATCAGGGGAGACTTCATGATCAAAGGGGAAGAAAGACTAACTCTTCTAAATGGCTAGAGTTTTAATAGGTGAAAATGTGAAGGATAACATTACATAAGAAGTGGTATTGAAGTGGTAGATAGTGGGGGGTGTACAAGAAATGAGGGTGCATAAAGTCAAACGAGAAATCAGTGAACTAGCATGTTAAGCATAATAGGATTGAGTGATAAAAATTAAATTGCACGTGCAATGATTCGGTTCTCATGTGTGCTGTGGATGCAGTGCTGAATAAGAATGACATAGTTTCAGGCCTGTTGGTGCTTACAAACTATCGGAACAGAGAAGAAGACAGCAAACATTGCACAAATACATAAGTTGGTTATATATTTGATAGGACAAGGAAGGAAAAATAAGAGCTGCTGTGAGAATCAGGAAAGGCTTTCCTGAGGTCACCATTTAATCTGAGAAGTCATGGAAGTGAGCCTAGTGATATAGAAAGGAGATGAAGGAACTTTTCTAACACCAGGAATGTTAGGGATAACGGCCCTTAAGCAGAATGAAGTGTGTCTTACTGGAGGAACTTGGAGTGTTTGTAGTTCAGAGAGTGAAGAGGAGACAAGCAGGAAATGGGGTTGTAGGGATCAGATTTTAGATATTAATTCTAGAGTTGGCAGGCTTCAGATTAGCATTTTTAAAAATTGTGTTGGCAATATTGGAGGGACAGGGAAAATTTACTATCAGAAAAGATGAGCTTGCCTAGGAAATGAGTGTTGCACCAAGAAAAGATAATCTAACACTGAACTCTTGAAAACTCCACTGTTTAAAAAGTCAGAGAGTGGAGGAAGATCCAATTAAGCAGATCCTGAAAGAGTGGGGACCATGGAAGACCGTGAAGTTTATCAATGAGCTAAAGATATCATTTTGGTATCTTCTTCCAAGCCAAATACAACCTTCCTAACAAAGACCTCAGATCCACATAGCTAAATCTCCATCTCCTAAATTTATCACAATATTTCCTTTTCCTTCTTAAAGATTTTATCACTTTCTACCATGAAATATAGTTTTTTTACATACCTGTCATTTATGTAGACTATAAGCTCCTAATATTAGAATATATTTCTTACTTATCTTTGAGTCACCAAAGCACCTGAGAGATTTGCAGATAATGAGTATTCAGTTTTATTGAATAAAAGAATGATCTAATTTGTGTAACAGGATGATAAATTATATAGTTATGAACAAGAAAGACTGCTGAGGAGAAAGAGACAACATACCAGGTATAGAAGTACTGCAGTGGGCTTCTGAGAAACAAAGATTAATGGAGGAAGAGATGAATTTGAGGGACTTTCTAAGACAAATTAATAAAATTAGGTGATCTCATCCCATAATGTGGTTTAAATACTTTTATGTACTGATGACTCCCTTATTTACATACTGAGCCTTTGCCTTTCCTTTGAGCTCCAAATTCATTTACTCATCTGTGGACTTGGCATCTCCATAGGGTTCACCCATCCTCAATTCCACCCTTCCTCTTATATTCCTCATCCCCTTTAATGGCATCACAACCATGAACTGCTTAGAATACTACTTGGTTCATGAATTTCTCTAATCTCATCTTCCCTAACCTGGCCCCATATCGAGTCCATAGACAAGTCTGGCTTGACATTAAAATTATATTTTAAATTTGATTTCTCTCATTATCTCCCACTCTAGCCACCCTCATCTTGTCATGTCTCATCAGGAATAACACTGAAGCCTCCTGAGTGAGAACCTTTTCTCTTGTCTTTCTCTAGTCCATTTTCAAAACAACAGCCAGTGATGCTTTACAAATATAAGTCAGCTATAGCATCTCATGGCTTGAAAGCCCCCAATGCTTGCCATTGGATATAGAATAAAACCCCAAATCCTCTCGTAGCTGCTGCCTACCTCCCTGACTTCATCTAGGTCTTTCTCAGGCAGGGTTCTGTGAGGGAATTGGCTACAGTGCCTTAAAAATGTATGTACATAACTTTTCTCCTGTGCAGCTAGAATGGTACCAAGCTTGAGAGAACCGAGAAAGCCATCATTCAAATCATCTCTTATAGGGCTTATTTCTCTTGGCAATTCTGGTTGAGAAATCCTTCTAGAAAGAAGTGTAGATGTAGAGAGATTCTTCTTGTCACTTGAACACTAACACTTGCCTCTAGGCCTTTGCACATATTCTTTCCTTTGCCAGGATTTCAGTTTCCCTAGAATGTCAAAGAGCTTCTCATCATCAGGACTCAGCTTAAAAGTTTAGAAACAGAGTTTCAATTCCCAAAGAAGCCTTCCAGAACCACCCTTTTTATGGTAGCTCCATCTCCCAGCCTTCTCTATTTCATTGCCCTATTACTTTCTCCTTGTCTCTTACACTATGAATATATGCATTTTTGTTTCCTTAACTAGAGGAGTTTTAAAACTATAGCAGAATTCAGATACACACAATGGAGATTTCTATATTTCTCTTTAACATGACCATGAGTCTTAATTTGTATCTATAGTAGACAAGTCTAATTCAAGGAAATATAGTCAATCATAGTTCAATGCCATCAATAATGATTCTGGCATTAATACTCAGTCTTTCTTGTTGCTTTCTTTCCTGCATTCCTTCTTTTGGGCTCACATCTTTGTGGCACCCATAGTGAGGCCTCTTGCCAGTGGCTT
Organism: Furipterus horrens; assembly: GCF_987537825.1. Taxonomy (NCBI): domain Eukaryota; kingdom Metazoa; phylum Chordata; class Mammalia; order Chiroptera; family Furipteridae; genus Furipterus; species Furipterus horrens. The sequence goes on from NW_028327182.1 coordinate 65,490,415, forward strand.
TTGCTGAGAAGTTCTCCTGTGCTTTGCTTTGTCTTTCAGTTTTACATTAACTTTAGTGGCTGTTTCCTATTGTCCCTATCACAACCTGTGGTCATGAGCATAATATTTTAAAAATATTATTTGAGGACTTCTGGCCAACATGGAGGCCTAGACAGACACACTGGCTCTCCCTCCACAACTAAGAAGGAATACAACTACCTCAAAACTAGAGAAAACCAGAAGTTCCAGAAAATCAAGCTACTTTAGAGCTCAGAAACTGTGCGGGTCATGAGGCTTCTCTAAGAAGCTGCAGCCTCCTAAAACTACACTGGGAAAAAAGCACATACTCCTGCCTTCCCTTAAAGGAATCTGGGGTTTACCTTAGAGATCCTATTATCTCTGTACTTTTCACTGCAGGCTAATACTCCAGGCATAAAGCCCTGGTCTCTTTTCTAAGTCCAGACACTAGGCCTTGGTCACATCCAGTCTTCTTTTTAATACATTAAAAAATAAATAAACATCAACAATTAGTTTGTCATACAAAGTACACATGCAAAGGTTGATTCCCTTTGCTCTTAATCTTTAAAAAGATTTAGATAACAACTAAACATCTCTTTCAATCCTTTGTATGGTCATACTATGATTCTAATGTGAAATTTTTATGTAAATTAATAACTGTTTAAAACCACTATGTTATATTTGAAAGGAAAAACACAATTTCTTACTGCAAAGTACATATAAATCCAGTTAGGTCAATCCATAAAGAACTTGCTTTAATAAATAAAAAGTTGATACTGTTTGAAACATATTTTGTGAAATTTAAACATTAGCCCTGTAAGTCAAGTGTAATGTAGAGAAAGAGTTTGCTAAGACAGTAATTTGGCTCATTCTCTGTCCAAATGTTTACAAATGCCACATTACTGGAGTACACATCAATAAAGTTCAGCATGTTGAATACATTTGAGTTTGGGTGTAGAGGTACAATTTTCATGATGGTAGGCCTATTGCATCAGAATAAGTTCCCACCCAAATGATTCATGAGACCCTGAAATGCCAGGCTATTTCTGGAACATACAGTTAAGTCAGCTGATATTTTTAAATAGATGTTAGTACCCCTCCTCTCAGTCCACATAACATACTATCCTCCACCCGGGCTGAAGGATAGGTTTAGGGTATGAAACAGTGCAAATTAGATTCATCATGATTGCGTTTCCTGCTCCAAGATAACACTTTCATTTTGAGAATTCTCACCTATTCTTCACCATTAAGACACAACATCCTGTTTGTTTTTTAGAATAGCTTTTGCTTCTTATTGTAAGAATAATATATCTTCATCATAGGCAGGTTTTAAAAAAACAAGAAAGATCCATTTATTTGCATCCTCATTAATCTTTTTAAAGTTATTTAGTTTTCTTTATAAAGGACATACATGTCATTGGTTAGATGTATTTCTAGGACTTCTAAGTAACTGATTTTTAATGTCATTTAACTGATAATTTAAAATTTTATTTTCTAATTATATCTGCTTGCATACAGAAATACAGTGATGTTTGTAAATTGATTTTGTACCCAATAAACTTTAATCTTGGGAGAAAAAAAAACAAGAAAGGAAAAAGAGAACAGATACCTTTACTTTATCCATGAGTGATACTACTAAAATATCTATTTCATTCTTTTACTTTCTGTGTGCTTATATACATGTGTTTTTTAAATTAAAAAATGATAATTCACATGGTTAGGTAATCTATTTTCTTTAAGACCAGTATATCACAAACTTCACCCAAACCCATTAAACATTATTCTACACAATATTAATCACTGCATTGAATTCTATTTCAATAAACATTTGATCTTAACAAAAGAAACAATAAACTGGAGGTTTCCTATTTAAGTCATTCATTGGGAAAGCATTTTTCAGATAATTCATGATTTATAGCACAAGACATTTAGTAAATCAATGGTCATATTGGAATTTTTAAGTAGTTTATCTATTGCTAGTCTCTATGATATCCACCAAATTATTTTATAGGAGCGACTTCCTATGCAGAAAGTAGCTGTAAAAAATAGCTGCAATAATTGAATTTGGAATCCAGTTCCTAAGATTTACAAAAGTTTGAGATGTCAAAGTACCATATGACTTTCTCAATATTCGCATCCTTAAAATCTTTACAGTACTATGGGAAAAAAGGAATCGCAAAAGTTCCTAGTTCATCCAGTTAACTCTTAATTTGTTCACTTTAATCCATATATATGTGTATATATATGCATATTAATTTAAAGCATCAATGTACATAAATCTCCACAAATTTTGTCACTGATTTTTAAAATATCTTTAAAAAATATTCTGCAGTTGCCTTTCCTGGTGCTTTTGTTTAATAATTTCTAGTGTCCATGATGAGTTCATTGTATCTCCCATATAACTTACATTTCTCCTGCTACATTTCCCCTCTCATTTCAATGTAGAGGAAGAACAGCTGGTCACTAATTTTCTCTTTCAAAAACACTTCCCAAAGTGTTGATGAGGATAACTTGTAGAATGAGTAGACATCCAGTTGGGCTTCAGTGCATTCCAGCTGAGATGACTGTCAGCACGTTTGACACATGATACCTTAGTATTCGTATCACTTCCATTTAATATTTATTTTCCCCAGTAGGTGTATGGCCCTCTAAACAAAGTGTTTACTGTGAAACTGATCTTTAGATTCAGTAAGACCAGTGTCACTTAACATGCTACTTAAGTCTTAATTGTAGTGTATTTGACACCACTGAAAGTGATAAAATGAAAAACCATTTAGAAGTGACTACTTCCCTGTCTTTGTTTACTCAGCCAAGAGAGGACTAATTGTTGTGTTGACAACCCATGGCTTCCACTTCATTGGTTAATTCTGTGGTCATTTGAAAATTAATTATTGTTGCCATGATACCATTATTTCTCTTTCCATGTTTTAGATAAAATGAATACCTTAACTTTATCTTTTCAGGGTGGCTTAATCTTACTAAAAAGGATTGTTTTTTGGCTTATTTGCTTGTGAAGTTTTATACCTCTTGCAGGGGAGTCTTCTGTCAAGGACACATGCAAGGGTATCCTCACAACTCTCACAGTACTATTAGCTACATATTGAAGCAAATAAAGCATAATTCACATTTCCATTCTTGGCATCTCTCTACAGTTCTTTATTTCTACCATCTTGCTATTGAATTTCGAATGACTTTTATAAGTTTAGATAAACCATTTGTTCTTAATTTGCAAATTGAGTTTTTCTCCTATTATTTTCTCTCTTTTCATTTAAGGTATAATTAATTAATTAATAACTGACATTACAGAATCTATGTGTCAGACATAGTTATAAGTGTTTCATAGAAAATCTCAGTTAATTTAACTTTTCCTGCCTAAAAAATATGTATGAGCTTTAACCTCTTTTTATCCCCTCATTATAGCCAAGGACAATCTTTAATTTGAATAAATAACTCATCCAAGATTACAAAACCAGGTTGTCCATATTGTATTCATTAACTTAAAATGAGTATATATTTAAAAAAAAAAAACCTTCAAGGGAACTTAGAAGAATTAAAGCTTAGACAAAACAATTGGGAGAATGATCAAGGCAGAGAATAAGAGAGAATTCTCCTCTCTCCCTGTCTCCCTGAGCTGTGTAGAATGGTTGAGGAGAAGGGAATGAGGTGAAAGCAGTATGTTCTACAACCTTCTTCTCCTGGAATTTGGGGGAGGTGACAAAGTCCAAGACAGATGAGAACAACAGAATGGCCTCAGAGGTTTGAGAGTTTTTACATGTGCTAAAAGTGGCAGGAAGATTCTCAAGGAACTCAGAAGTACAGGAGTGAATGGCAAGAGCTGAGCCATTTCATAGCCAGCAGTGGATTAATAACCCTTAATCAGACAGGCCCATGCACATTTCAGCAGTTCTGTAGAGACAGAAGACCTGAGATATCAAAAAACCCTTCCCTGGGTTTCCCACTACAGAGCTCCCCAGAACTTAGACTCAGTCTCCAAGAAACATAAATCTACTGCGGCTAAAATTCTACTGCCCTCATGGATACCGGCTCAGAATAAGAAATGAGGTGGGTTGTTGATACATAGACACAGGTGCATTTCTTGCACACCTGATACAAATATGGGTTTGCAGACCTGAATGCATCCAATGCTTTCATTTAAAACTTTCCCACTGCTGTAGAATCATTGCTTATAAACAAACTTGCTTTGCTTTCTTCTGTAGCAGAGAAAATTTTTCTCTAGATCTCCTTAGGGCCCCAGGCTGGGTCTGAAATTAGATGACAAAGACAGATTAATGGGAGAAAAGCACACAAATTAATTTAATATGCATTTTATGTTTCACAGGAGACTCATAAGGAAATAAAAACCCAAATAAGTGATTAAACACGAGTGTTTCTTATGCTAGGTTTTAGGAAGAACGGACACTTGTGGAAATATATGATATGTTAAGGAGTATTACAGAAGTGTAGTAGACTGAGGGAACCTTAACAAGTCTTGTTAGTTCAGATTTTTCTCATCATCTCTCCACCTTGAAGAAAGGCTGCTCCTTTCCTCTGGGTACAGGGAGGGCACTTCTCACATGGGGGTCTTATGACTTGTTTCAGAGAAGCATGAGATAAAGGTTAGTTCCTCAAACTCCTTCAACTTTAAATATTCATTATGCCAAGGGGCCATATTTTTGGGTGTAGCATGTACTAAAACCCCTTACTTCTCTTCCATATTAATTGCATAATAATTTTATGATAACCTAACTGATTTTTAAAACTATATATGCTGGTTATGCAACTGATTGCTGGTTATTAATATTAACAGTGGGACCAGCTCAGACAATCTGAATGACAATTAACATTTGGAAGCCACCTTGAAAAATCATATCATAGCCCAAAAAGTTGATATGTATGATTTAAATAAAGCTCAAAAGACAAATTTATATTGTCAGAGGTTGAGATAGCAGTTGTCTTTGGGGGGTAGATGTGTGAGTAGAAAGGAAGATGAGAGGGTACTTGGAACACTGGTTGTTATGTGTTGAGTTGTGAACCTCCAAAAGATACGTTTAAAGGCTAACCACCGGTACCTATGAATGTGACCTATTTAAAACTAGGGTGTTACTAGATGTAATCAGATTAAGGTCTATCATTAGAATGGACTCTTATCCCACATGGCTGGTATTTTTATAAGAGGAAGGGAGGACACACAGGAAAGAATGCCATGTGGAAAAGAAGACAGAGATTGGAATGATAATCCCTACAAACCAAGCAATACCAAGGATTGATGGCTGTCACCAGAATCTAGCAGAGAGGCATGAGAAAGGCTCTCCCTCAAAGCCTCTAGAAAGAACCAATCCTTCTGACACTCTTATTTTAGACTTTTGGCTTCCAAAATAAATTTCTGTTTGCTTGACCCCTGCAGTTTGTGAGACTTTGTTTCAGCAGCCCTAAGAAACTGATATGATGGCTATGTCCTGTTCTTAGAATGAGTGCTGATTATATGGAGGTTTCAGTTTGTGAAAATTCTAAGAGCTGTGCATTTATGAACTTGGCACCTTTATTTTGTATATAATACATTGACTAAAAGGTAAAAATAAATATTACAAAATCAAGGAAAAGACCCCTTTTCCATGCTCAGTTGACAGAAATAATTTGACTTCTCTGTGACCATTTCCTTTATATGTTTTGGAAGAAACCATATGGGAAAATGATATAAGAAAATGGTCAAAATCAAAGCATGCAGAAAAAGTGAATGTAATGGAGAGGGCTCACATCATAGTAGAGCAAAACCTCTTTTTAGAGAGAAAAATAAAAAAACAACAATAGTTTGCAAATTTAAAGGAAATTTAATTTCTCTCTTCAAGAACTTATCTGTTCTTGAGATCATCACTTTAAAGTCCATTGTAATTAGAAATAGTTCTTTGTCAGATCCTTCCCGAATGGGGCTCTGTGCACTTCTTTTAGCTGTTGGTTTTATTTCCTAATAGGCACCCCTTATTTGTCATGGAAGCTTCAACAGATAAGAGGAGAGTGGAAGGAAGGCAAAGGAGTCAGAACGACAGGGAGCCTCTCCAGGCACTGGAAACTCTTGGTAACTTTTCTTAGACCTGTCACTGGTATTAACTTCTAACGCATTAAACTCACTTACAGGATAGCTTTAGTCAATGAAGCAGGATATGGCCTTTTCTGGCCTCTCCATTTCCAACTCCAGCAAAATGAATGAAACACAAAAAGTTCACAGGGGAAAGGGCTGGGGAGGCTCTGCTGGGAATTGGTGTTGGAAAGAGCTTTTAACTTGTCTTAACATTACTGTCCTTTCCCATTTCAACTTTTATCTGCCCATTAACTCCTTAAAGTTTGCTCATCCACCCATCAAAAGAAAGAAAAAAAAACCCCAAATGATGTGTGAAAAGATCTTCTAGGTGTTGCTAGGTCTAGAATGTCATCTTCTAAATTTGTCTAAACATGTTTGGCTTCTCATCAAGACATATGGGCCCCTTTTTATGGATAGTTAATAGTCATTTACATTTTTCAAAGCAATTATCTTTGAAATTCCTTTAGAATTGTTTCAAATTATTTCTGTTCCTGACCAAAGGAAGAGGTAATGATCCCAAAATGTTGCACAATTAGGTTTTTATAAATGATGAAGCCTTTTTAACATGAGTTTTCAGTGATTGTACAGAACAAAGATGTTACAGATTATGAAATATTGCCCACCTAATCTCATATACCTTTCTATGGAGTAAGTCATGATAATTACTCTGTTTATAACCTCAGAACAAAATATTTAATAGATGATCTGGATATTTGATTATAAAATAATGCAAGTTTATTGATGATAGGAATTACAAATTTATTTCCTAAATGTGTATTTGAGACCTTTTCTCAGATCTTTGTGAACTCAATCCTGTTAACTTCAAAAAGAAACCTTATTCATTAGAGGGAAATGGTTCATACTGATAAGGCAGATTTTCTTCAATTTCACTAAAGGGATCAAAGTGAAGAAAAATGTTAGTACTAGGGATTCAAATAGAACTAGCACTCAATCCAGATCAAAAATAGTATTTATTCCATCATTCAGGTAACAGTCAATGAGGATATTAACATGAGATGTAAAAGATTAAATCCTTCACCAGAATCTTGCTTTAGAAGAGAGGTGAACATAAGATTAAGGCAATTTAAGTGCATTCAAGACAGAAGATAAAACTGTTGTAACTGTAAATACGAATTGCTCAGATGGTGGGGATGTAAATAAAACCTCCAAAAACCAGAGACAGATTAATTTTCTTGATCATTATATAGAGACTCTGATATCTTCTATGTTTGCCATCATTAACCCTTGTCATCACCTACCTGGGCTCATTGTTACCAGCCATAAAATAATAATTAGATAATCTCTTTACACCTTTCATATACTTTAGTGACTACTATATGGATTATTTTTTAGATTTTGAGAATGTATTAAAGTATTGGAAGTGAAGAAGCCCTGCTTGCTCACACATCTTTAAGGTAACATCATTTTTAGAACAATACTCATTTTTTTAATACGGATCATCTATTTTTAATATTGGTAAACTGACAAGGCAGGGGAAAGGTCATATATTACATGATTTGCAATAAGTAGAAAGGAATCCAAATCTAAATTCAACTTCAGTCACGACCACTCTGTTTATTTAATTCTGCTCAGCAGCCATAGTTCTCAATATGTGTCAATTGCTGTGCTAAGTGTTGGGATTATAAGAACAAAGAGCCCAGTTGTTTGACCTATCAATGGAATAGTGTCGTCCACATGTATTTCTACATCTCCATGTCCTCTTGTAATTGCTGCATATGTTTAGCTCAGTTACTTAACTGTGATCTCCCTTAGAGCAAAGAGAATCGCATTGCTTGAATGAATGAGTGAATGTAAGAGTGAGGCTCCGCCTCTGCTCTGGAGCCGTTCAGTGTAACAGAGGAGACGAGCATGTACACAACTATGAAAGAGCTAAACTAAGTACATTAACAAATAGATAAATGTGTCCCTCAGTTACAGGGATGGATTAATAAATTCTGACTCCAGCAGTGGGCTGGATATGGAAAGGAAAGGTATTCAGTTTAAGTGGAAAAGAACAAGCTTTTATATAGAAAATTATTGTAAACAGATACCCACTGCCTACATAATACTTCAGAAACCCTTGAAAGTGTATAGTAACCCCATCCTTCCAGCTTCCCAAACGTTCATAGCTGCCTTTTTAAGTAAGCAAAGTAATTTTGCATTCCTGTGAGGCAAAGTCTTTCGAACACTGTGTTCCTCAGTTTACAGAGGCATAATTTGTTTAGTTGCTTCATATTATTCTTTCTTTTGGTTTGCTGTAACAGTGTCCTTTCCTGGCAACAGGTGTGATATTCCCTTTACGAAAGTTATATCTCTGGTTGTGCACTTAGAACTTGGTCTCCAGGGAGCTCCAGAGGATTTTCCTTTACTGCCAACCTGCACAAGCTTATCTGTTAAGCTCACCTCGAGTGCTCTGAGAGCCTGGGTTTGAGAAGAAAAGTGACAGATGTCATTGTCAAGTACAAGAACTTGAAGATGCTAAGGCAGGAAGGTGGTGCATGTGGATGAGGTCATTCCTGGAAGGTGCAAATGGAGCAAATCTCATCTGTTTCAAAATGTTGTCTGCAGCAATCCTGAGCATAACCACAGTGGAATTTGAAAATCCTGATTTAAAATCTTGTGAATTCTATTTGACTCTAAACACAGTATGGTTTTTTTTTCATATTTAAATTGTTCTAAGACCCCTAAACTGCTAATTCCTGGAAAATTAAGAGTACCAGAGAAGTCATCTCAGAAACACTGATAACACTGTCTGCATTAGGCAATATCCTTTTGTTAATGGAAAATAAGTAAAAGAAAAAGAGGTTGAAATACTATTATTTTGTGTCTCTCTTTCCTCTGTACTTTTTCTTCTTTAGGATTCCATCAGATAGCTGTCGCTTTGGAAGATTTTACCTGAGGAATTTCTGTAGGGCTCCAAAGTACAAGTTGCTGCCCCTTGAGGCTGGGTCTTTCTTTATCAGAGAAACAGTGGATGCAGGAGATTGTATCTGATGGGCTCCTGAGCCCAGTGCCCAGCCCAGGAAAGAGCTGATTCCAGATTTACAAGGAGAACAAGGTATTGGGTCCTCCCCAAAAAGGAACCTAAACCCTGAAGGAATTTGGCTGTGAAGAAGCAGCAGAGCCGCTGAACCTTCAAGAATCATGTGGGAACCAGAATGGGTGCTTCTGGAAGGATCTCCACAAACCCTGGGGACAAGAAAAGACATGATAATAGCTGAGATTGCATTTCCCATAATGCTGGAACCACGGGGTGGGGAAACACAAGAGCAGTCAATTTACAGAAAATAAAGCAACACATTATACATTATTTTGTTGACTAAAAGGTATTTCTTCTACAATAATTATATTGTATTTACTGTTTTATATAAAACACACCTAGTTCAATTGATCAATTTCAAATTTACCAACTTAACAAAATAAACATGCATATGAACTGATTTTAGTTGAAGCCTTATTATTATAGGAAGTGCAAAAACATATATAGGCACCTAAGTGGCTGGGTTGGTGAAGCATGGGGTGGTCTGTGGGCTTCACTTTAAAACTGATTTCTCTTTTCTACCCTAATGACTTGGACAGAAAGGGCCTGGAGGTCTGAGAAGGGGAAAACCTAAAATATTCCCCTCAGTCCAAACTAAGTATAGTGGGCAAAAGGGTTTTGGACAAGTGTGATGTGCCTTGCACACCTTCCTCCAAAGAAGCCCTTTTTTCCCCTAATGTGGGACATTGAAAAATTAATACCTGCCTTTTGTCATCTAGTGGTTATGGATTGAATTATGCCTTTTAACCCTGTTGCCAAATCTGTTGCCCTCAGAATATAACAAGGATGCTAGGCTGTTAAACCAAGCACGTCATTGTCTGGGGACAGCCAACTGACCTGGATCTGCAAGATCTTTCCCCATGTGGGAAGGCCACCCTCCCCTCCACACTTCCACTTTTATTAGGGATTTCTGGACCCAAAGGGTAGGTAGGATGATGACCATGTCCAGCCTGAAGCAACTAGAGGAGCATGAGACCTTCATCCATTGTCCTTTATAAGATTATAAAGGGTCTTAAATCTGAGAGGTGGAGATTGTTATTTTTTATTGTTAAAGAATAATATAGGAAAAGGTGAAGCCAGAGAATTTGTATTCACGACCCATGGTCATGGACTGGAGGTGGTGGGATTGCTAGGGGATTAGGGGTTCTGGGAAGAGGGGAGCAAAGGGGGAAAATTGGAACTTTGTAACAATATATTCAATAAAATATACTTAAAAAAACATATATAGGCACCAATAAATGTCTATTTCTCCCTTAATTATTTAATATATTTAATAATGTTAGTTTATATTTCATAATAGAACAAGGGAAGAAACCAAAAACATTTTCAGTGAAGAATGTTATAACTTTAAAAATGTAAGAATGTCTTTTAAAATTTCTCTTGTAATTCTTCTCTATTTAAATAACAGAGACTCCTGTCAGAAGAAGAAGGGACATAGAAGGTTCTCTTTAAATTTGTTGAATGGCCAATCTAATTAATGAGGTGACCTTCCATGCACACTCAAATTTAGTTTACTGGAGTGTACAAACATATAGGGTGATCTGGCAAAATTTATAAGCATCTTGAAATTATTCATAGATTTTGACACAAAAATCTATTTCTAGGTATTTATGCTAAGGAAATAATTCCAGACATATGCAACAATTAATACAAAGAATGGCTGACTGAGTTATAAAATATAACATTAAAAGGTTGTAAAGAATGTTAATGTCCCCAGATAATGCACTGGCCAAACAACAACAGTCCATCATATAATGACCTGCTATGCAGCTGTTATGTTATATGTGTATAAATTATGTAATCTTTGTATACTTTCAAGATAAATTTAGGTGTTCAAGCTTGTGAAATACCTTTTCATTACTAGATCTATCTCAATTGTATATGTTTATGTGATTTTAATGTTATTTTTTCTGCCTGTATCCTCTTAATTCTTTACAATGAGCAATCGTTACTTTTAGATCAAGAAAAACTCAATAAATTACTTAAGACCATTACTTTCAAAAGAAAAAGGATGTGAACGTAGGTTGCTGCAATTTTTGTTCAATTAAAATTTTTAAAAGAATAATGATTATCATGTATTAACCAAAGTTGTTTATCTTGCTTAGGATTTAGTAACAGATTTTAATCTCAATTATGTAGTTTTTTTTTATAGTTTTAAATACATTTTAGTTTCTAGAATAGTTTGCAAATACAGGAAAATTAAAACAGTACAGAGTTCCTACATATCCTTTATTATTTCTCCTGTTACAAATATCTTACATAGTATGGTACATTTGTTATAATTAATGAATCAATATTGATATACTATTTTCACTGAAAGTCCACGGTGAATTTAGAGTTCTTTAGTTTTTACACAATATCCCTTTTCTCTTCAAGCATCCCATCCAGGACACTTCATTACATTTAGTTGTCATGCCTCCCTTGCTCCCTCCTGGCTGTGACAGTTTCTCAGACCTTCCTTGTTTTGGTGTCCTTGACAATTTTGAGGAGGACTGGTCAGGTATTTTGCAGGATGCCCCTCTATTGGAACTTGTCTGATGTTTTTCTCATGATTAGACTGGAGTTTTAATAACATTTTGAAAATCTTTCCTCCAGCTTTCCCTTCAAAAATATAACATACCTTCAAACAGCACAAAATCCCAAGACTAAATTCTCAACAATGTTTTGTGTTTTCTAATTCATTCACAAATATGCAAAATGACACTAAATACCCAGGCCACAGTAATCTAACTCCTAGGAACAAATAAACATCATTTAATGGAAGTCACATCAATGGAAGAGCTTGATCTCTAGCAGATCATCTGGATTATAAGACACTCCTGTTAATTTCTTTCACAGCTGCCCACGTTGTGAGTTTTAATAAGGCTGTGTAACTATGGTTAGAAGTGTATTGTTGTTTACTGGTTCTGTTTCAATTAGCCACCTAGCTTTCTGATTTGACCAGGAGTTTTGAACCTGAATGTAATATAAACAACTGGAGATAAACACCCAATTCTTTTATTCCTCCTTAATATTGTAACTTGTGAAAGAAGATACAACTTTTAAAATAGAAAAGATTATCACAGTATGAGGAAGGAAACATTTTATAAAACTTGTTAAATGTGCTAAGAGGTTAGCACTCAGTGGGTAGGCTCCCTTTAGGGATCTCTACGCTTACACTCCAGCAGATGAGAGCAAACTCTTTTTCTGCTCCACAGGTATCTTATGTCCTTTGGGAAACTCAAGATCTCTTAATGGAGATCCAGGAAAACTTTTTGAATCAGGAGACAAAAATAGTGAGTTTTTGCCATTTCAAATAAACATGAATGCCTTCTTTCTAGCATCTTTGTCACCATCCTGATAAACTAAGCAATCATACATGGTTCTTAGCAGCAGACCAGTGGGGAAGAATCTTCAGAGGGGTAATTCCTAAGGGAGGCTGTCACTGACAAAATTTATACTGTCACAAGAGAAATGAGACTAGGCCAGCCCTAATTCAAATAATGGTTTGTGCTGAACCTGTACTGAGCCTGTTGTCTGGGGGTATGTGCTAGGGTCTAGGTTGTAGAAAGGGCATGATAAGAATTTCACTGGGAATTAGAATGAAGGCAAGTCAAGTGCTTGGGGAAAAAAATCTAAAATCAGTTTAGGATCTTGGGAGCCCTTGAGAACACTGAAGCAAAAATCCAGGCATTGGAATAAAGCAATCAGTGTAGGGTTAGCTCTACATTGACAGAGTGGTGGGCTTGCAGGAGGGCTCACGGTCCTACAGAGCAGCAAGGTGAAATCCAGATTGTGGACTTTTTGCATGTATTTCAAATATCTTTCCTATTTTGTTATTTTCATGTATTTTAACTCACAAACATTCATATTAAATTAATCTTATAATCTCCATTTTTTTGCTGAGATTATGGATCTGAAAAGTTCTCTACCATAAATCAGATTATTCACTTATCATATATATGTTTCTTTTTATGTTTAATTATTTAAGACACTAATATTCAATTTTAATGTGTAGTGAAAGGTTAGAATCTAGATATATTTCCCATCTTTAAGCAGTTAACCAATTTCCGCAGTATCGACCACTTAAGAAACTCTTTAATTCTAAAAGGAAAAGTATGTGGCCTTACCTAATTTTGTATTGCAAATACCTACAGCTTGTGTAGTGTCTGGTCCTAAGCAGTTGTTTAATTGAACATTTGTTGAGTAAATGAATGCTTCCTGAATCTGTCCCTGTCCCTGATACCCAGAGATCCACTCCCCAATCTGTTTGGTCACATCTTATAGATAAAAATGTGTGCTTTAATGAGGATTTATTTTGGTGATGAACCTACAGGTCAATGGTATATAATGCTTTTAGTTAATTAGAAAAGAAAATCGGACATTCTGAAAAGCGGTCAGATGCCAGGAATTAATACCTCTCATTAAAGTCCCATCCAGGATGTTTCTCAGTGGGAACAGCTTCTTAAGCAAAGATGTCTGGGTGCCTGTGGATCCTCTGTGTCTGCTCTTCAAGGCTGCCCTGGTTTGCCTTGGGTGGCTGTGCTGAGTGAGGTGATATTTATGTCATTCATTCTAACACTTGTCCATCACCTATGGTTGTTCTTTATTTTGCAAATAAACTTTTTTATATTTTATACTTAAGGCAGGCTTTCCTAGTGTTTAAGCATAAGATAACTGTCAGAACATGGCAGCAGCTACACTGCCCACACGGACTTTTGACTTATGCAAATGAATCATATGCAGATTAACCTGATCCCAGCCACTCCCACGGGGAATAAAAATGGACTTTGGTTGTTCCCAGAAGAAATACTGATGGACATAGCACCACATACTGACTGGCCTGGTGGGGAAAAAGCAGGGAGATGTAAATAACATGCTGAATGTATTGATGGGTAAACTCATTCTAACCGAAATGTGTGTTTGTCAAAGTGTGAAGACAGCGCCTGCAAATGCATAAGCAGGAGATTTGTACGGGCCCCTGTGGGTGAGCAGGAGTCTCTACTCCCTCTTCCTTTCTTTCTTTCTTCTCCTTGCTTCTTGCTCCAATGGGCCTGTGAGCTGGACCAGGAGTCACCTTTCCCCTGCTTCCCTTGCTCCTATGGGTCCTTGAGTTGGTCTGGGAGTTTTTCTCTTCTCTCAAACCCCCTTCCCCCTCTTCCTTCAATAACCCTGGTGTTTAATCCTAGAATGGTCCCTGGGTGATTTCTTGGAGCAAGGTTACCTGACAATAACTTCCCCATTTACCACCTGTAATGTGAATTCCTTAAACCTCAGTTTCCTCCTCTGCAAAATCAGGGTAATACTAGATAGCATTTGCTTACCATCTACTATGTGCTTGGCACTATTCCAAGTGCCTTATAAAGTAAATTATTTAGTATTCATAACAACTCCATGGTACACACTATTATCCTCATTTTACAAATGAGGAAATAGAGGCATACAGAGGTAATTGATTTGCCTAAGTCTAAACAGGTAATAATGGCAGAGCAGGATTAAAACCCCAGGCACTTGTGGCTTCAAAGTCTAAAATCTTAACCACAGTGCTATTCTGTCTCTTCTGCACAAGTAATATCTTCCTTAAAGAAGTGATGTGAGAATCAACTGAGATACCATATGCAAAACACACAGTGAACATTCAATAAATGTTAGCTTTGTAACAGGAAAGCGTAGTCCCCTTGCTTATTGATCTTTTTCCATAAGGAACACAGATGCTCAAAATCACTTCCTACACAGGGGGACACAAGTGATAAGAGAGAAAGAAGTACAGGGGGCTGGGACCATGCATAACAGGCTCCCCAGTAGAATTTGGAGGGTTAGAAAAGACTTCCTGGAGGACAGCAGGAGGTGGGGGCGGGGGCTTGATTTGTATCTGCTATTATTTGAGGAAAACAAAGCCAAAATTAAAATGCCAATTGTTGAAGGTCTTATTTATACTCCAGCAAGCGAGTTATGCTAAGCATGATAACTAAGGATTCATTTTTATATTTTAATCTATTTTGTTTATGTTGACATTGTTGTTACCTAGAAACTTTTAAGTAATCTCGAGAAATTTGAGCATATGACATTACAAATTATTTTTAAAAGGAGGGTTAAACAATAACAGCTCAAAATTAAACAAAACATATACATGAGAAATGCATTTCTTTACCACTGATTTATAAATTGTGTTTATTTCACTTAATTAATGTAAAGATGATACCCTAGAAAATGGAAATAGTTTAAATAAAATCAAATATGCCCTCACTAATGGAATTCAAAAGGAATCTCTTATAAATATATTAACTTTTCTAATGCACTTATAAATACATAGAAATGATTTTCCTTTGAAGATAAAGATGTCTTATTTGCTTTCAAACTCATTTTACTGAACAGTAGAAATAGCAATGGTAAATACAATTTCAAGTAGCATTTACACTTTATTATAATTTTATATTACCTCTTTAGTTTCAGATATAATTTTTAAAATTGCATGTCAATTTTAAGGTTTTATAAGAAGATACTTTTCATATTCTATAATATTATATGTTTCCATATTAACATTTAAAATTTAGAAAAGGTAATGAAAATTGCCATTAAGATAAACTTTCTCTTAGAAGTAGGAGACATAATATGAAGATGCTTTGTTGGATTTAGAATAATTCTGAGTTAACATTCTGGCGGTAACAATCTTCCCTTCACTACCTACTCACTCTCTAAAAGGCTGTGATGTTTGTATTTATTTATTTATTTAGGTTTTCCTTGTTTTCAAATTTTCCCATTCACTCAACGAAGCGTTGTGTAATTGCTGACAATTTATGCAGTGTAGTCTCAGATCTAATCTGTAGGAATTTACATATAAATTTAATGATAGGTTTAAAAATATGCTACTGAATTCAAAGAATACAGTTAGTTACCAAAAATATTGATTGATATTAATATCCCTCCCACTCCTTAGGTTATGGTTAGTTTCTTACCTTGGGAACACCCTAAGTGAATTTGATTCACTCATATTTTCAAAGTTTGCACATTCAACTTTGTGAGGCAAAACTTTTGCAAATATATGCAAAGCAGAATCATACTTTTAAATTAAATGTTTTTGAACACAACCTCATTTATTTGACTTTATTTGTCAGATAAAATAATGCAGAATATGTATTTTAAAATAAATGATTGTTTACCCCTGGCTGGTGTGGCTTAGTGGACTGAGAGTGGCCTGCAAAGCGAAAGGTCACCGGTTAGATTCCTGGTCAGAGCATGTGCCTAGGTTTGGAGCCAGCTCAGGTTCCCAGTTGAGGGGCCTGTGAGAGGAAACTGATTGATGTTTCTCCCCCTCTCTTCATCCCTTCTTTTCCCTCTCTAAAAGTGAATAAATTAAATGTGTAATAAAATAAAATAAATGATTGTTTAAAAGCACTTTATTAAAGCAATCATTAATCAAATGTGTACATTTTATCGTTTGGGACATTAAAATAAAATGGCATTTCTTCTCTGTTGTACAAAATAATATTATTGTAGCATCTGTTAAATATATAGTTTGGCTCTCAGAATCTTTTTCATTTGGGGCCAAAATCTGTGTCTTCTTAAATAGGTGTATTGTTACACTTCTTTTATGTTGTTTTTGAGAAGAAAATGAAGATCATTGACATCATTTATTCTGGAAACCAGTACCCAAGGACGTTTAACAAGAAAAATCAAAGATGTAACTTCTGCCCGACTGGTTCAAAAAATCCAGTATCTTCCTTGCGAATAGAGTCATTCATTGGGTACAGCTGGATCAAAAAGTAACAAGTTTTGTCTCAGTCTTTAGCCTAAAACCTCCCCTAGACTCTCCAAGATTAACTCTTTTGTGCCTGGATTAACCTCTGAGAACCCCAGTATTGTTTCTCTCCATTACATTTATCCCCATGTCTCCCATTGTCTTTGCTTTTCATTAGGTGGAATAAACAGTACAGGATTTAAGCACGATAAGCTTGGTGTATCTATTTGAGCTTCATATTTGACACTTGTTTCCCCTTTCAATGTAAACATTCATTTGAACCCAATAACCTTGTCAATAGAAATTGTTAGTGTGAAGTGCTGAGCAGACTTTGTGAGCAAATACCAGTGAAGTCTCATTAGTTTTACAAAACTTAAACTTAAAGATGACAGTTTTGCAACTGAATTAATGGTCCATTGACCCATTTTGTTGTAAACATATTGGAATGAGTATTAGCATATGAGAACCATATCATTTTAATATGATCAATTTAAAAGAAGTACAGTATATCCCTGGGGCCTGTCAACACAGTTATTCATAATACACTCTATCCCTTTATTTTATACCAGATCTTTTAAACAGATTGGAATATTACATGCATTTAACATAAATTTGTTGGCAGGGCACTGGATTGAAAGAAAAAAAATAAACATAACATTTTGCTGGCTGTAGATAGAAATAATTTTACTCTCATCTCCAGTTAGAGTTTCAGTTAAGACAGTTATTCCTGATCTTGTCCCAAAGGAAATTTGACATTGATTAGAAAGGCCATGACTGCATGCTTCTGAACTAAATCACAGGGAAGGATGAGAGTGATGTTATTTTTCTTAGAAATGACATTACAAAGAATTAATACTGGGTCCATGCTATGATGTCATTATTTGATTTACTAACTGACCTGCCAGCCAACAAATGACTGGTTAAGATCCAGGAGAGCCTCACTGGGCTCATCATGTAAGCCTTGTTCTTCTGCTGACATGTGAATTTAATCTTGACATAAGTTTAGAAACTCCCCTCCACCCAAGATTAGTCACCCTGTCATGATTAAGTGAAAATACTTACAAAACTAGAATCTTGAAATCACGAATTATATCTGGATTTCCATTATTTAGTACATTTTTTATTCCATTCTTCTGATAACAGTGCAGAGAATGAAAGGCTTTTCAGCTCATCTCTAAAAATGATTCTCAAATGCAAATCTGTAGTGATGTGCCAAAGGTAAGAACTCAGGAGGGTTTCTGATAATGAAAGATAGTTCTTGTTATTCTTTTATTAACAGAAAATAAAAAAAAGAGATACTCCTATGTTCTTTTCCCTAATATGCAAAATAAATTATATGTGAATTTTGAATTTGTCACTTTTTTTTATTCCAGAAAGGACATTCAGTGTTTGGGGCTGTGGCTAGAACTAGCTACATAATTTGGGGGGCAGAGTGCCTTTGGTTCAAAAATTATTAAAGACTTCAGGATAGCAACAGCAGAGCAATAACCCAGCTCAGGGCCATTCTAGGTATGGGGCCTACAGTGCAACCCACATCAAAGGCTTATGATGAGAGTCCAAGTTACTTAATGGTGTTTGATTTAGGGACCAAGGAATGCCTCATTCCTACCTCCAATCCCAGCAGCGCCTACTTAGGAGGCTCCTGAGGGAGTTACATGCAGAAGTGATAACGGGAGAAAAAGAAAACTTGATATGCCATCCTATTATTCATTGGGCTTCTGCACAAAATTTGCAGAGCACTTTGGTAAACAGGACTGGAGAATGTTGCCTAATTCAAAGTCATAATCTCCTCTTCACTACACTAAATCTAAACCCAGTTTTGGAGTCTCACCATTCTGTCCCCAGGCTAACTTATTTAGAAAGCAGAGGAGATGAAAGATTCCAAACACAAACAATAGAACACAGGACAGACAAAGCAAGCTGGCGATAAGCATGAGAGGGAGCCTGAGTTCAGTGAACCATTTTGGCCAAAAAGAAGTAAGAAAAGAAAAACAAACACCACATTTATAAGCATGATGTTTGGATGTATAGCAACCTCACTCATGATGCAGTTGGTCTTGGAGTATGACCAAGTGGATTTGCTAATTATTCTTTACAGGGCTGGGTGAAGTCAGAGGGAGAAGTGGGTAGAAAAAGACATTGTCCCCACCTTCTCTGTTGAATGCAGTAAGGAAAAACTAAGTAATTTTTATTAAGCATTTTTCTAGTTAAAGACTGCTAAACTCAACTCTATGAAAATAGGTGTTTTCTGAAGAAAATGTAAAAATAAATAATTAAAAGCAAAAGACAATGATAATCAAAAAAGACACACAAAATCAAATCTCCCATTGTCTCATAAGTCAAATAAAAGTGATGCTAACATTTTAGGGGTTACTTATTCTTACCTTTCCCCCAAGCATTTATGATAATATTGTGCATGTAAGTTAATAAAAATTGGCATTCTGCTATATTTAGCTTGTTCCTTTTGCTCAGCAACATATTGTGAGTGTCTTTCTATGTCAACAAATATTTCTCTATATCTTTATTTAAAATGACTACCTACCATGTTTTATAGGTATTTCCTTATATTATTCCTTTTCTGAATATTTATGCTGGTTATCAACTTGAGCTATTATAAAGGACTTGGTTTGAATGTCCTTGTATGTACAATTTTCTAACATTTCTAGTATTAACATAGATTAGATTTCTAAAAATTAAATTACTTCCTCAGAGGGTATGCTTATTTTAAAGACTTTTCCTACATTAGTGAATAGCATGGAAGTTAGCAAACTCTTCTCTGGCTAGTACTGGACATGGTCACTCTTTTTTTCAATTTTTGCCAGTCTGTTAGTTGACAATGTTATCTTTTCATTATAATTACATGTTTAAAAATCCCTAGTAGTTTGTTTCCCTTCCCCAATTCTTAATTAGACAGCATGCAAAAATATAAA
This sequence comes from Furipterus horrens, assembly GCF_987537825.1. NCBI lineage: Eukaryota > Metazoa > Chordata > Mammalia > Chiroptera > Furipteridae > Furipterus > Furipterus horrens. Next base: position 65,510,175 of record NW_028327182.1, read on the forward strand.
TTATTTTTTCCATTTTAAAAATTAACTTGATTATCATAATGCCTACAATTAAAAGAAAAATTTAATTCACTGGATTTCTGAAATAACAAAATGTTTTTATTTCAAGAAGTTCAGTTGTGTATGTCAAACTAATTTTTTAAGAATACATTAAAGCTTTGATGATAAAAACATATTTAAAAATATAAAAAATAAATAAAGATAAGGCAGTAGACTGAATTGAAATTAGGGGCTTACTTTGCATGAAAGTTTAAGATAAAAGTCTGGAAATTAAGCCAAGCCTAATCAATGTCAAATATATATATTGAACACATATGCAAGTAAAATATGTTAGGTGATATACAAAATGTTAATCAAATTAAGACCTCTGAATATCTACAGACATTCAATTAAATCTAAATTAAAGATAAAAAACTAAAGTGAATCTATACTACAGATAAATATACTTAATGCAAGTTTATCTGTCACATCGTTAATTTAAGTTCAAGGAAAAAGCGATTCAATAATCATGCAAAACTATCCCATGACTCTTTTTTAGGCTTATCCCATCATGACCCCGAAGAGGAATTATTTCTTTCCTCATGAAGTAATATTGCATTACTAAATATCTTTTTTTTTCAATTAATCGTTTAGTTTTTAGAATCTTTTGAAATACTGGTGCATGGAAAATACTAATTCATGGAAAATACTGATGCATATTCAAGTTAATAACCTTCCTTTTTATTAAGTAAAATGCTGGGAGGAGGTGAAATCAAATGGCAAACATATTGATGATTGTGTCTTTGCATCCCATGGAGCTTTGCTGAGCTACCACTCTCAGCATGCACAACCTTTTAAACAAGATCTATTAATACTTTTTTCTTCTCTGAGAATAAGCTTCTACAGTGTGGAAGATGTGAAGGGCAAATGATTTTCTCTCTCACTGTTATGATCTGATGTTTACAAAGAAACTGATGAGTGAACCCTGAATCCAAAACCAAAGAAACACAGTAAGGGAGGATGTCTGTAGGGAAGCCATGTAGACAAATATCTCTGAAACAAAGGTTAGTTGTCCATCATTTTTTATATTTGTTATTGAACGTGTGCACTATTCAACAAATGTTGTTTCAACAACATAGGTCTATGAAGGGAATTGGCTAAGTAGGATCCAAGCAGGAGGAGGATTATTTTTTGGTAAGATAAAAACTATTTTAAGCCATATGTCCCAGAAATGTGCTTTTTAAAGGGCTTCTGTATATGAGCATGTGGCGTTAGGAATGTTTTGTGCATTACATTTTATTGGCGAATATTGAATATGTTGAGTGACTGAAATTTGGAGGACAGGCTTTACTCAGAAGAACACTTGGATAAGCAGGAAGAATATAGACATGAAAGAAAGAGTCTGAACAGTTTTGGTTTCCTTGGAATCCACAGAAAGATCTAGAGTAAAACTGGGGAGGTTTGTGCATAGAACAAAGACTGAAGTCAGGTAAAGAGTTTGTGATGTGAAGAGAAAACACATTGAAACATCCTTTCTGAGAACACTTTGATCATTGGATAGCCTTTAATTTCTTTCTATAGCATGATAATCAGACTAACATTTCAAAAATGTTTTTGGATCTATGTTGCTTTCCTTCCTCTCACCTCATGATTGCTTCACAGAAAGAAATCTTAAAGAAATCAAGGGAGGGGAGACAACATAATCTACGTCTAATTTTAGGTTGATTATCTCTACATAATCCTTCACACCCTGAAACATTTTCCATTTTTCTTTGGGAATGTCTACATCTCTGCCTGGCATGTCAAAAAGTGATAGAAAGAATGCTTTGACCAAATGGGTTTCATTTTGCACAATAAGGAAATATCAAAGGAGAATGTTTATTACCTTTGTGAAAAACAAGTTCTGAATTATATATTATAATTATTTTTATATGATTTTTTGAAGGTTTTAAAGGTCAATTTTCTTTGTGCCTCTTTATCCAGAAAAATAACTAAATATAAATTTAAGGCATTTCTAGTAATTTACCAAATATAGAACTTTATAGCTTAGACATTTATACAAAAAGTGTTATAGTATAGCATTTTAAAATATATATTATTATTTTTGTGTATATATACATGCATGAATAAGACATATGCTACTGAGTTGGAATTATGAGGAATTACAGCCCAGTTTTCATAATGCAAGAATGCTGCTCAGAAGGACTCTTGAGTGATAGGTCTAAAAGTTGTCAAGGGTTGAAATTTGACTTATGCCAGTCAGGCTGCACAAAGTAGACCACAGAGTTTGTGGCCATCAAAAATATATATCCAGTCCCCCAAGTTTGAAACTATGTAAACTAAACAAGTAATGAACACATTTCTACACTAGTAATGACTAAGGTAAAAATTATTTAATCTGGAAAAAATTGTTTATTACAGAAAGTGAGCATTAAACTTCCCTTTACCCATGCTTCAAAAGTATACATACCTTTGTCACCTTATCATCCATCTATCTATATCAATAATCTATCACCTATCTAACACATATATGTGTGGAGGTAGGTATATTAACATACATATCTGTCATTTCTATATATGTATACATAGTATAAAAGCACCAATATGCATTGGCATATATTTATATATTTATGTATATCAGTATATAGAAAGATATCTAGAAGATGTTAATTGTTGTTGGGGATGAAATGACCATTGTATACATTGCTTCATCTAAAAACTCGTTGCTTTTGAATGTCTACAACTAAGTACAACCACTCTACAATGAATCCTCCATTTAGGAAAAGAGAAAAGCTATGAATGGGGATATACAGGTATAGATATAGATACATATACTTTCTCCCATTTCATCCTGAAACCTGAAGAATAAAGGCAAATAATTACATCAAAAATATTACCTGAGAGTGGAACAGTCTTTCCCAACAAGTTTAAGAATAAAAAATGAAGTCAGAGAAAAAAGGTGGTGGCAGAGTAAGTAGCATTTTTGTCTGCTTGCTCCCATTGTAGAAGGACTTGGAGTACAAACACGGAGTGGAGTGAGTGAGTTCAGATTTCAGATAGGGCGAACAGGGTTGGGACTGTGGGAGCAGCATGAAAGAGGGCAGAAAGCTCGGCCCGTGCTCTCCAAGCAGAGTCGCTGTGCTTCCAAACCTGGCACCTCTGCTGTGCCACACCCAAAAGGGGCAGCTGCTGACTGGCTCATAAGTTGGGATCTGCTTGGAAACGTCCCCCTGCCATAGTGCCCTGACCAGCAAAGTCCTGCAGGGAGTCAGCGAGAAGGTTTGGTTGAAACAGCCAGAGGTGTGGAAGAGAAGAACAGCTCAGACTGTGAGAAACTGTGTGAACTGAGTCTTGGTGGGCTGGCAAAATTGAACCGGGGGTGGGTGGGTGGGCTTACATCAAGGCTCCACCAAACTAAAACACAGAACTGAGCTACAGAGAGGGGCCCACATGGGAAAGCTGCAGCAAAACCCCAGGCTTGGTGGGAACCCAGGGCAGGCAACACTGCACATGCACTCACTCATGCACCAAACAAAAATGCAGAACTGAGCCATGGAGAGGGGCCCATATGAAAAAGCTGCAGCGGAACCCCAGACTCAGTTGAGACCCCAGGCAGGCAACTCTGTGCATGCAGGTGAGCAACAAGGCTCTCCCAGGCAGGGACGTAGACTGGTGTCACAGCTTGGAGGCAACACAGAGACTTTTTTGGAGGAGCAATGGAGAGAGGACCGGAGGCTGGGCAGAAACTATGGGCATGCGCACTGGCTTTCCAGCAGAGTAGCATTGCTAGAGAAGCCTGAGGAATGCTGGAGGGTGCTGCAGGACCAGTGGGGGAACCCAACTCATTGCGGCTCACAGTGAGAGTTGTGGCAGGCCCATGAGTGAGAGAATAGCAGCCTCAGAATCCAGTTAGATACCCTCACAGACAGACAGCCAGAAGAGAAGATTTGAAACCCATGGAAGTTGGACCAGAGGAAGATCCAGAAAAAGAAGACAGTGCCCAAGCATCTCCACAAAAGAACTCAAGACATGGTGGGCAGAGTGACTCTCAATCAACTAGGCAGATGGATGGTTCCACCAAAGAGTAAATAAAATACAACCAGACAGCTTAAACGAATGATATAAAGAGTGTCCCGAGAGCATCAAGCTCAGGAGATCGAAGAGACAGCACCACTGAATTCCCCAGGTCTCCTATACAGAATCAAATACCATGAACGTGGGAAATCAAAGCAGACAAATCTAAGAAACAAAAACAAACAAGAGACATCCAACATGGGGAGACAGAGAAACAATGTCCCAAAGAAAGGAATCCCCAGAAAGAGTGATAGATGAAACAGAGGTAGGCAAACTATCAGACATGAAATTTAAAAGAATGGTTATAAGAAAGCACAATGAACTTGACAAATTCAGGAAAACTACAATGAACTTCAGGGGAACTACAAAGAACTCTAGGGAAACTCCAAAGAACTCCAGGGAAGATACAAGGAACTTACTGAGAACTACACCAGCACAAAAAAGGACATAGAAACTATCAATAAGAACGAGAAAGAAATGAAGAATAGAATTTCTGAACTGAAGAACACAGTAGAAGCAATCAAAAGCAGGAAAAACGAAACAGAGAATCAGATCAATGAGTGAGAAGAAAGTGTAGATAAAAATTCACAGACAATACAATCAAAAGAAAAAAACATTTAAAAAGAATAAAGAAGGTTTAAGAGAACTGCAGGACAAAATGAAACAATATCTATATCATAGGGATACAAGAAGCAGAAGAAGAGGATCATGGGATAGAAAACCTGACTGAAAAAGTAATGAAAGAAAATTTCTAACTTGATGAGAGAAGAAGTCATGCAAGTTCAGGAAGCACAGAGGATCCCAAATAAGATGAACCAAAAAAGCCCCACTCCAAGGCACATCATAATCAAAATGGCAGCATTCAAAGACAAAGAGAGAATCCTAAAGACAGCAAAAGAAAAACAGCAAATAACATACACGGGAGCTCTGATAAGACTATCAGCTGATTTCTCAACAGAAACACTACAAGTCAGAAGGGAATGGCAAAAAATATTTCAAGCAATGAAAAACAAAGGCCTACAACCAAGACTACTCTACCCAGCAAGGCTCTTTCAAAATAGAAGGTGTAATAAGAAATTTCCTGGACAAAGGAAGACTAAAAGAATACATCTCCACCAAGCCAACCTTGTAGGAGATGTTAAAGGGAATGCTTTCTTTAAGAAAAACAGAAAGGGAGAGAAACACGGGTGTGAAGAGAAATGAATAAATACTGTCAATAATTACCTTAAATGTAAATGGATTAAATTCTCCATTCAAAAGACATAGGTTAGTGGAATGGATATGAAAACATGACCCACATATATGCGCTCTGCAAGAAACACACCTAAAAACAAAAGATTTACACAGACTGAAAGTGAAGGGATGAAAAAAATACTTCAAGCAAATGGTAATGAAAAAAAGCTGGGGTAGCAATACTTATATCAGACAAACAGATTTCACAGAAAAGGCCATAAAAAGAGACAAATAAGAGCATTTCATAATACTTAAGAGAACAATCCATCAAAAAGATATAACCTTGGTAAACATATATGCATTCAATATAGGAGCACCCAAATATATAAGGAAAATGTTGAAAGACTACAAGAAGGATATCAACAGCAACACACTTATAGTAGGGTTTTTAACACTCCACTGTCAATAATGGACAGATCATTGAAAGAAAGAAACAACAAGGATATTGAGGCATTGAACAACACTCTAGATCGAATGTACTTTACTGATATATATAGAACTTTTTAGCCAAAGAAGCAAAATATACATTCTTTTCAAGTGCACATAGAACATCTCAAAGATAGACCACATGGTAGTACACAAAACAAGCCTCAAAAATTTAAGAAAATTGAAATTATATCAAGCATCTTCTCAGATCACAATGCCTTGACACTAGAAATCAATCTCAAGGAAAAAACTCAAAAACACTCAAATTCATGAAGAATGAACAATATGATATTATATAATGAATGGGTTAGCAATGACATCAAAGAAGAAATCAAAAAGTTTCTGGAAACTAATGATAATGAACACACAACAGCCCAAAATCTATGGGACACAGCAAATGCAGCTCTGAGAGGAAAGTTCATGGCAATGCAGGCCTACCTGAAAAGGATAGAAGAATCTCAAATAAAAAAAATCTAACGCTACAGCTACAAGAATTAGAACAACAACAACAACAAAAAGCCCATAGCAAGTAGGCAGAAGGAAATCATCAAGATCAGAGTAGAATTAGATATTATAGAGACTAAACAACAATTCAAAAGATCAACAAAAGAAGGAGCTGGTTTTTTGAAAAGACAAACATAATTGACAATCCTTTAACCAGACTCATCAAGAAAAAAGGAGGGAGAACCAAAATAAACAAAATCAGAAACGAAAGAGGAGAAATTACAACAAAATCATAGAAACACAAAGGATTGTAAGAAATTACTACAAACAACTCTATGGCAAGAAACTTGACAACCGAGATGAAATGGAAAAATTTCTGGAAACATATAATCTCCCAAAACTGAATCAAGAAGAGACAGAAAGCCTGAACAAACCAATACAAAGAGTGAAATTGAAGCAGTAATCGAAAATCTTCCAGCACACAAAAGCCCTGGGCCGGATGGCTTCACAGGCGAATTTTACAAAACACTTAGGGAAGAACTAACACTAACTCTTCTCAAACAATTCCAAAAAATCCAAGGAGAGGGAAGACTCCCAAACTCTTTCTATGAAGCCAGTATTATCCTAATTCCAAAACCAGATCAAGACACAACAAAGAAAGAAAACTACAGGCGAATATCACTGATAAATATAGATGCTAAAATCCTGAACAAAATATTGGCAAACCAGGAAGACAAAAACCACATGATTATAACAATAGATGCTGAAAAAGCATTTGATAAAGTACAACACCCATTTATGATGAAAACTCTCGGAAAAGTGGGAATAGCGGGAGCATACCTCAACATAAAAAAGGCCATATACGAGAAATCTGAAGCCAATATCATACTCAATGGACAAAAACTGAAAGCATTCCCCCTGAGATCAGGAACAAGACAAGGATGTTCACTATCTCCACTTCTATTCAATATAGTGTTGGAAATACTAGCCACAGTAATCAGACAAGAGAAAGAAATAAAAGGCATCAAAATTGGTAAAGAAGAAGTAAAACTGTCATTATCTGCAGATGACATGATAGTGTACATAGACAACCTTATAGACTCCACTAAATTACTACTCGACATAAGAAGTGAATTTTGCAAAATAGAAGGGTACAAAGTAAATATTCAGAAATTGATGGCATTTCTGTGCACCAATAATAAAATATCAGAGATAAGAACTAGAAAAAAAAAACCCATTTACTATAGCAACACGAAAAATAAAGTACTTAAGACTAAACTTAGCCAAGGAGGGAAAAGACCTGGACTCTAAAAACTACATAACACTGAAGAAAGAAATTAAGGAAGATACAAATAAATGGAAGCATACACCATGTTCATGGATGTGATGAATCATGACCATTAAAATATCCATACTACCCAAATCAATTTACAGTTTTAATGCAATCCCAATGACATATTTCATAGACCAAGAACAAATACTTCAAAAATTTATATGGAACCAAAAAGACCCCAAAGAGTCACAGCATTCTTGAGACAGAAGAACATAGTAGGAGGAAGCACAATACTTGACATCAGTCTATACTACAGAGCCACTGTAATCAAAACAGCCTGTACTGGCATAAGAACAGACATATAGATCAATGGAATGGAACAGAGAGCCCAGAAATAAACCCTGGTATATATGGTCAACTAATATTTGACAAAGGGGAAAGAAATAAAATGGAGTGAGAAGAGCCTCTTCAACAAATGGTGCTGGGAGAACTGGACAGGGACATGCAAAAAAAATGAAACTAGACCACCAACTTACACCACACACCAGAATAAACTGAAGATGGATCAAAGACTTAAATGTAAGATGTGATACCATAAAAGTCCTAGGGGAAAACATAGGTAGGAAAATTTCAGATATCTCATGTAGCAATATTTTCACTGATACATCTCCTAAGGCAAGGAAAATAAAGAAAAGTATAAATAAATGGGACTAGATCAAACTAAGAGTTTCTGCTCAACAAAAGAAAATGTCAGCAAGATGAAAAGGGAACCAACCATATGGGACAATGAGACCTCAGACAAGGGAATGATCTCCAAAATATATAAAGAACTTACACATCTCAACACCAAGAAGACTGACAGCCCAATTAAAAATGGGCAAAAGGCCTGAACAAACACTTCTCCAAAGAGGATATACAGAGTGTCCATTGACATATGAAATAATGCTCAACATCACTAGCCATCAGAGAGATGCAAATAAAAACCACCTTGAGATACCACTTTACACCAGTCAGAATGGCCATCATCAACAAATCAACAAACAACAAGTGCTTGCGAAGATGTGGAGAAACAGAAACCCTAGTGCACTGTTGGTGGGAATGCAGACTGGTGAAGCCACTATGGAAAACAGTATGAAATTTTGTCAAAAAACTAAAAATGGAACTGCCTTTTGAACCAGTGATTCCATTGCTATGATTATACCCAAAGAATTCCTCAAACCCCAATTCAAAAGAACTTATGCACTCCTATGTTCATAGCAGCACTGTTTACAATAACCAAGTGCTGAAAACAGCCTAAGTGCCCATCTGTAGATGAATGGATTAAAAAACTGTGGTACATTTACACAATGGAATACTATGCAGCAGAAAGAAAGAAGGAACTCCTGCCATTTACGACAACATGCATGGAACTAGAGAGAATTATGCTTAGCGAAATTAGTCAGACAATGAATGAAAAATACAATGTGATATCACCTGATACAGGAGACTAATGAGCCACACAAACAAATGAATAAAGCTGAACAAAACTATACAGAATAACAGTTATCAGGAGGGAAGGGGGAGGTCGAGAAAGGGGGTAAGCTGGGAAAGGGTTTAGTAAAGGAACTAGTATAAATAACAATGGACATGGGCAATGGGGTGGGGAATTACTGTGGGAGAAGAGGTGGGCTGGGTGAGGGGGAGCAATAGGTGGGAAGTGGGACAACTGTAATAGAAAAACAATAAAAATAAACTTAAAAAATTAAAGCAAACAAAAAATGAAGTCAAAGCTGGTTAATAGGTATATCATGTACTTTTATTTAAAAAAATTCTGTCCCCTACAGAAGAATTGGAAAGGTCAAAAAGTACACACTGTGCATTTTGTGGATGAGGCAGTGCATGTGAGTTGACTTGAGTGAGTGTGATCTCAGGAATAGATTGTATCTGACTGTGAACACAGCTCCATCAATTTACGCACTTTAGGCAATTCCTCTAATCTGCCTATGATTCAGTTTCCTCACCTATAAAATGTAGAGTGTTAAATGCTATGTAGAATAAGCTAAAAGAGTGTCTGGCACACAGTAAATCAATAAAAGTCAGCTGTTATTTATATGGAAAGGAAAGAACTGGATGATGGTGGTAACATAGCTTCTTTCCCGAGTTTTGAATTAAATGGGGGAATGTTTGCCCGAGAAAGTTTATTTACATTTTTAGTAATTCTCTAAAATACTTTTCTCCTGTTTTTTCTCCTGACTCTAGTCTAGGTCACTTAAAAAATACCTGGAAAAATATTACATAATTTTTAAATTTTACCCAAGCCTGACCTTAAGTCTTGTTTCTGTGCCAGTGCTGCTATTCTGATATAGTAAAGAGGCTGGCGACAGGAGGGGCTCAGCTTATGGACCGTGAAATCATACATTCACCATTTCCAATCTCTCTCACTAGTCATGTGATATATTAGGTTGGACAAAAAGCTTATTTGTTTTTTTTCCCATAAAATGGCTCTAGTAGCTCTTGGTTGTCTTTAATTTCATTCTGAACAATTTTGTTAGATTGTGTTGTCACAGCTGTCATATCAGTGTGTATTTAAATTTGGTGAATTTTTGTGCAGCCATTTTAATATTGAAGATGGAAGAAAATAAGTAAAATTTGCAGCATATTATGCTTTATTATTACAAGAAGGGTAAATCACAACTAAAATGCATACAAAGATTTGTGCAGTGTATGGAAAAGGTTCTGTGGCTGATTGAATGTGTCAAAATTGGTTTGGGAAGTTTCATGCTGGAGATTTCTTGCTGGATGATGCTCTATGGTCAGGTAGACCAGTCGAAGTTGATAACGATCAAATTGAGATGTTAATTGAGAACAATCAATGTTATACTATGCGGGAGATAGCCAATATCTCAAAATATCCAAATCAATAAAGTTATTGGTGAAAATGAAAAAGATGTCTTTTATTTTGTGGAAAAAAAGCTAAAAATTTTTGGCTAACCCAGTAGAGTTGGGCAAATAACCCTTACACATCAATTTTATCAGTACAATAATGGGAAATAGTATCTACCTCATGAAATTATTAGGATAATTCTTCTACCACTAGTAGAGAATTACTTAACAGAGGCCCTAAAAATGTTAATGACATGTTAGTCATTACTGTACATAAGATTAGAAAATATTTATTTTTATTTCTCTGAATTCAATATTAAACATGACAATGAAATTATGGACCTACAAAGTATATTCATTAACAACCTGAAGTTGTATTTGTAACTTACATTTGCTATCCTAAGGGAGAGGCACTTTTGAATTAATTTTCTTTAAATATGCTGTGTTTTCTTGTGACACCATATTCAGCTTATTTTTCATTGTATCTTTGTATTGTCCCTCATTAAGGCAGAATGTTCCTTTAGAGTGGGATTTTCCTCTTAGTCTCACACTGTAAGATTAACTCTTTGATAGAAACACTGTCCAGAGAATCTATCTGGTGCCTTAGGCTGGACAATGAATTTATTTTATTTACTAAATGAATTAGAAATCGGTTGTATATTTAAAGGTACCACACCAAATTGTTTACTATTCCAGTTTTGCAGAGGTAATGTTAAATTCAAGAAACATATATTTTTAGTGTTTAGTTAACTGGAGTCACAGTGATGTATAGTGACCTTCCCCAGGAAATCTTTGATTACCTAGAGCACTGTTAGGAGATATATAACATTTTATAGGTTGATTACTCTTATCTTCTATATTTCTGTTGCTTTTACATACAGATCATTAGGTGGGAATAGCTTCTGTTTCAGACTTATGTAAATCTTTCAGTGGAAAGCTAAGGCAGTCTGGTATAAAATATTACATTACTATAGTTAATGATATTACCTCCTAGGATATAAGTGAGATGTAAATTATATGGAGAAATCTAGTCAATAATTCTATAAAAATTAATTGCAAAAGACTGAGCTCATTTAACTTTTGTTCCAAAAAAAAATGCTCAGTGAAGTAAAATATAGTTAGTGCTAGTGTAGGATAAATCTGTCAATAGTTGTCAGGCAATGTATAATACCATGCTTCGAAGAACTAAAGGAGACTTGCTTCTGTTTACTTTTATAAAAAACACATGTGTTAAATCATTTTGCATAATGATAATCTAAATTAATATCTTTGCTAGACATCTTTTATACATTTTTCTAACACTTTATTATGGTAATGTTCAAATACAGCAAAGTTGAAGGCATTTTTTGGTGAACATCCATATACTCAATACCTGGATTCTAGTATTAAAAGTTAACTAAAGTTTGTATATCGCATGTATATCCATTTTCCCTTTCATCTAATCACCAAATAATCATCCTGTTTTTGATACATTTCAAGTAAATTGCAGATAATACAATTCATCCTAAATGCTTAAGCATGCATAGCATAAATTAAAATTTAATATTTACTTACATTCTTTTGATGTAAAATTTACATAAAATGAAATGCACAAATTATAATTGTACATACTCTGAATTTTGGCAAATGCTTTATACTGGTGCTACTCAATAACCTATCAAGATACAGAACATCACCATCACCACAAAACTTTCCTTCGTGACTCTTCCTGGTCAGTCCTCACCCTACTTTCCCTGAGGCAAGCATTATTTTCTTCCACCACTGGTGATATTTTTCCTCCCCTAGAATTTCATATAAATACATTATGTTTTCTTTTGTAAGGTGTGTAAAGCCTTTGGAATTCATGCATATTGTTGACTGTATTAATAGGGTGTCAGGTATGCAGGTGTCTGGAGAGTGTTTTATTCAAAGGAAATAACATGTGCAAAGGTCCTGAGTGGAAGAATGTGCTTGGAATGCTGAAGGAACAGACTGCGGATGTATTCACTCTAGAATAGTTGTTGCTAACAGCAGTGGACAATGTTTAGAGTTTTATTCTACCTTAGGGCTGCTGTAGGGGTTGGTGAAGAAACTATGCCTGAATATTTATATTTGTGTGGCAGGAGTAAGAGGAAGTTTAAAACTCTTGTAAAATATTTATATGTTTATGATTTTCCTGTAATTAAAAAAAATATGTATTATATTCCAAATATATTCTTAGTTCTTTGTACTTTTTGAGAACATCCTGCACACCAGTGTTGAACTTATGATTACAAACATGCATTTGTTGGCTCATGGTTGCTTCACCTTCTTCCTTTCTCATTATAAACATGACTATAGGTGCTTCTCAGATACACAGAAGGAAGATTCTCACCAGAGACTAGTCTTTTCAGGTACTCTGCTGCCATCTTTATCAAATAGCTCTGCAGTATTTGCATGCACTTTGTCTTGTGTTGGTAATTCTGGAAATTTTCCAGGAGAAATCATCTGGATGGTATTTATGAAATTTGAATTTCAACAATTAACTAGACAATTATTTTAAGACACTGCAGCTCATCCTGTAATCTACCTTTAGAAACAGTTCTCAGGTACCAAATAGGACTGTCTTGTTCAATGAAACATACCATGATGTCTCTGGAAAGCACATAAAGAAGTTTTAGTACTTCTTAAGAGGTTGCCAAGCACCAAAATAGCATTAATCATGTCCTTATCTATTTCAAAGAAATATTTGCTTATATCATATGATATTGCCATTTTTGCAATAATATAGTCAGTTTTGCAATAATGTCTTCAAATCACTTTGTTCTCTCTCCACTCCTTCCACCCTACTTTCTCTACAGTCTGCCTTTTCTATTGAAGTCTACATTACACAATATTTTGGTTTCCTAAGCTGCTTTTAAAATCCAATAAAATGAAAAATAATTCTCTAGCCAGTCCCCACAGCCCAGGCGTGAAGGATACCTCCCAAGATTGGGTTTTACCAATGTAATTATCAAATGTATGTTTAATAAGTAATGTATCTTGCACTGCACCACCAGGAGGTAGAAAGAACTTTCTGGGAAAAACAAAATAGTCCACATTTTATAGCTGAATCTCGCTTGTCTCTGGTTTGATGAAGATGACCCTGATATCTAGTGGTTTTAACAAAGGACACACTTCAGAGAACAGTGCTATTGTTGTTCTTTTGGACTGAAAATATTTGCAATACATCTTCTATGATTACTGTTTTTTCCTATTAGCTGATCTACAGAAAATTTCCAGTGTAAACCTGTTTTCACTCATTTTATTTTGAGCTGTAATGGGTCTTCTTATACCCTGAAGTTTTCCCCAAGCTCTCTTCCTCACTTTCACATCAACCTTTCCACTGGAAATGATCACTTGAAACACCACCATCTGTTTTTTGTTTTTTTTCCAGTAAGAGAACTCAACATGTTAGGTGTGCAGAGGCAAAGATGTAGAAGTTCAGATGTTAGCCAGCTTCCTCGAAGCAGGAGCCTGAACACATTCTTTAATATAGGACACTGGATTGTGAGAGACTGAAGTGTCCCTCTAGTGATAATTTACAAGTGGGGCAGAAATACAGCTCAGTAGCTATTAGATGTTCTTCCATTCTCTCTGGAAAGCTGTTGATGACCCTCAAAGAAATTAAGTGAATATCTTACAGAGGACAGTCTAAAAAATGTTAACGTAATCCTCAAAAAGGCAGCTCCATGAAAGATAAGGAAATGTCCCCCAGGATGGGTAAGAAACAGAGGCTCCTATAGCACAGGTATTTTTGTCTCCTTTTGTTCTTTTATGGAATCCTCTATCGGAAGAAAAAAGGATCCTATGTTTTTTAATGTCTCTTTTGTTCCAGTAATCAACACAGAGCAGACCCTTAAAAAAGTGCTATAATATTTCTTCGTTTTCTTGGCCTATTTTCTCCCCATTTGTAGGCTCATCTCTTCAGCAGACAGCTCCCACCCAGCTCCCTGAGAAGCAAGGAGAACTTAATCTAGTCTTTTGAACACTAATTTTCTTCTGTAGAATCCTTACATTAACTCACATTTATGTATGTTATAAATGTAGATTTATGAAGAGGCACAGGGATTGATTTCAAAATATAATTTTTTTTATCTTTATAGAGATGTAATAGTTTAAATTTAACCCATAATATTTATTCTAAAAAGTCTTATTTTTGATACCAACATAGTTGACTTGAACTCGATGTAGTGAATGAAGAGAGGATGTTTTCATTACATTTTAAATACCACATCAATGATTTGTATATAATTTCCTTAAAAGAAAAAAAAATAGCAATGTTTAAAAATAAGCATGATTTTGTATTATGCTTTCCTTGTTTTATTTCTAGATTTTACATTTTATTTCCCAATCTACATTTTGACCACAGTGTATTAATGCTCCTATTTCACATTTTATTAGTAATCAATAGATGCTATATGTTATATCTTCTGTTTGGCTACATTCTTTAAATAAATATTTTTTTCTGTCGTTTTAATTTTTTTCTCTTTTTCTATAGTGGTAACCTGCTTTCCAGACTGATCTGCTTCTGTTCTCTTTATTAAGCTTCTCATTTTAGCTGCACTGCCTTTCACCTCAGAGCACCTCTCAGTATCTCCTCCCACACCTCAGTCATTTAATCATTTAACAACAAATACCTTGGGAACATTGGTTGAAAAGTGAGGTAGATTCTGGAGTTTTCTGCTCCATGTTTTAATTGAACTTCAGTAAGACTACTTACAGATCACTTTCTTAAAAGTATATTTTATGGATTGTGCTATTACAGTTATCCCAATTTTGCCCCCTCCACTTGGTACCTCCTTTCCCCCTAGCAACCCCCCACTTATTTCATGTCCATGGGTAGTGCATATAAGTTCTTTGGGTTTTTCATTTCCTTTACCATTCTTAACATCCCCCTGTCTATTTTATGCTTATCAATTACGCTTCTTAATCCTTGTACCTTTTCTTTCATCTATCTCTTTCCCTTCCCTGCTGATGACCCCCCAGATGGTCTCCATTTCTATGGTTTTGCTCCTGCTCTAGTTGTTTGCTTAGTTCATTTTTATTTTTTAAATTTAGTTGTTGATAGTTGTGCATTTGTTGTCATTTTACAGTTCATAGTTTTGATTTTCTTCTTTTTCTTAAATAAGTCTTTTTAATATTTTATATAGTAAGGGATTGTTGATGATGAACTCCCTTAGCTTTACTTTGTTTGGGAAGCACTTTATCTGCCTTTCCATTCTAAATGATATCTTTGCTGGATAGAGTAATCTTGATTGTAGCTTCTTGCTTTTCATCACTTTGAATACTTCTTGCCAGCCCCTTCTTGCCTGCAGAATTCTTTTGAGAAATCAGCTGGTAGTCTTATGGGAGCGCCTCTGTAGGTTACTCTCTTCTTTTCTCTTGATGCTTTAAAGATTCTCTCTTTATCTTTAACTTTTGACATTTTAATTATGATGTGTGTTGTTGTGGTCCTCTTTGGGTCCAACTTCATTGGGACTCTGTGCTTCCTGGACTTGTATGTCTATTTCTGTCATCAAATTAGAGAAGTTTTTCTTTATTATTTTTTCAAATAAGTTCTTAATTTCTTGCTCTTCCTCTTCTCCTTCTGGCATCCCTATGATTTGGATGTTGGCACTTTTAGAGATGTCCTATAGTTTTCTTATTCTCCCCTCATTTTTTTGAATTATTGTTTCTTCTTCCTGTACTGGTTGACTGTTTATTTCTTCCTTATGTTCCAAATCGGTGATTTGAACCCCAGCTTCCTTTCCTTCACTATTGGTTCCCTGTAGATTTTTCTTTATTTCACTTAGTGTAGTCTTCATTCCTTCTTTTATGCACTTGCCATGCTCAGTGAGTTCTCTGAGCATTATTATTACATGTTTTGAGCTTTGCATCTGATAAGGTTGGCTGTCTTCATTTCACTTAGTTCTTTTTCTGAAGTTTTGATTTGTTCTTTCATTTGGGCCATATTTCGTTGTCTCCTCAATTTGGCGACCTCCCTATCTTTGCTTCTGTGTATTAGGTAGAGCTGCTTTGACTGTCTGGACGTACCTGTTACATTGTAAGTGTTGAAGCCTTAGGTATTCGTCAGTGCGGGGTGATCCATTTCACCACTTTTTGATGCTATGTATGGGAGAGGGGTCACAAAGGGAACAATGCCACTTGCTTGGCACCCGCTCTTTTTCCAGTCACTTAACCCACTTACTGTATGCAACTGGCCCTCCTGTAGCTCTTGCTCTGGTAGTGTTTCCAAGAGTGGGTGGGTTTGTGTGTGTATGTTCTAGGACCATGCAGGCCCTCTAAATGGACTACCCTGAGAGCTGGGCAGTTTCTTCTGTCACCCCAATCTGCATTGATTTTCACAGCTGGAAACTATGAGGTTTATTTTCCCAGGGTTGGAATCCTGGGCTGCGTGGTCTAGCCTGGGACTGGGATCATTCCCCACATGTCCCTCCCAGCTTCTGTCTGCCACATGTGAATGTAGGACCACCTGTTCTTCTGGTTACTGCCACTGCCTTGCCACTCCACCTCATCATCTTGCCACACTGCATTCTCTCTACTGCAGTTCCCTGTCTCCACCCCTTCTACCTGTCTGGATGGATAGTTCTTTAAATCTGTGGTTGTAGGACTTCCACACAGTTCAATTTTCTGGCAGTTTTGGTTGTTTTCTGTTTTGAGGTTAGTTATGATCCTTCTTATGGTTGTTCAAGGAGGCAAAGCATGTCTACCTATACATCCCTCTTGTTTGGATTTCAGATCACTTTTTGATCATTTTGATTTTGAGGAAAAAAAAAAGACTTATAAAAGTCAATTAAAAATGGAGCATTCAAAGGAGTACGTTATTTGCCTACATTCTCTGAGCTGCAGCTTGACAGAATCTGAGAAAGCACTGCTGCAATTAAGATGGTGCAAGTCTTTGCTCTATTCCATGCTGGGCATGAGAGGGCTGGCTCTTTTAGAAGTTTGAAGAACCTGCTCCACTTGGGTATTGATGCTGAAGAAAAATGAAGATCAAAGGAGAAAATGAGGGAAATTAGTTTTTTATTTTCTGACTTTTCTGACATGTTTTTTTAAATATGATATCTTAAAACTTCTGTAAATCTCTGAAGAAGGGCCATGACTCTATAGAGAGTTAATAAAAATCCTTTTAAGAATCCTACTCTGCTATTGCTTTGGAATGTGAAACAATGATTACTTCCTTTTTGACTTTCTATGTGTGGATTTAAGGAATGAACCATGATTATTTGTGTTGTTGTTATTATCATTTAATGGGAGGATTTAAAGTGTTCTCATACTTGTAAGGATTTCCAAATATTTTTCTTCATTTTGTTTTAATCAAATCTATTCTAGCCCTCTGCTTATTTTTTATTCTCACAACAAATCTAGTAGATGTTAATTGCTTCTAAGGTCATAAGAGGTCCACA
Source organism: Furipterus horrens (assembly GCF_987537825.1). Taxonomy (NCBI): domain Eukaryota; kingdom Metazoa; phylum Chordata; class Mammalia; order Chiroptera; family Furipteridae; genus Furipterus; species Furipterus horrens. The sequence goes on from NW_028327182.1 coordinate 65,527,869, forward strand.
CGTAATATTATAATGGAGGGAAAAAATGCTTCATGAGACAAAGACCCGATTGTGTGATTTTCATCCTCAAAAATTTGCCACTGTTGTTCTTTGCCTTCAACAGAGCTTGAGTTGGTTAGTCAGGGGTTGAGAATGTCCTCTACAACTGCACCACTCCCCCCCCCCCCCACACACAAATCTAGTGTCAACTCAAGTTGGACCTTATCCCTCACCACTCTCTCTACCTGCCTCATCCATTTTACTTCCTGGTCTTATGGGTCCTTGGACTTTCTAAAACACACCTTGTACTAGTAGCTATGTCCAACTTTATTGCTCAGTTTGTTTCCTTCACTGAGATTGTTTTTCTCTCTCTTCTTTTGAAGGAAAATTTTATTTATCATCCAACACTGAGGTTTCTGAAAAATACTCTGGTCTTATTGGTCAAAATAAATATTTCCCTACTTAGGCTTTTATAGCATTTTCTTAGTGCCTCTGTTTTGAATATGATAACTTGCTTTTAAAAAACTTTTCTTTAAATATTTTATTTATTTATTTTTGGAGAGAAGGGAAGGGAGGGAGAAAGAGAGGGAGAGAAACACTGATGTGAGAGAGAAACATCGATTTGTAGCATGCACTCTGACCAGAGGCGAAACCTGGAACATGGGCATGTGCCCTGACTGGGAATTGAACCTGTGACTTCACTTTGTGGGATGATGCCCAGCTAACTGAGCCACACCAGTCAAGGAGATAATTAGCTTTCTTTTATTACAGAGAGCTATACATACTATTGCTTTCTTCACAAGATTTCAGATTCCTTGAAGACCACACTCAATGTTTAGAGAATTAAAATAGATATTACTTATCAAATGTGTATGCATATTGCCTTAATATAGATGTTTTCCAATGTTCATATTTATTGTAAATATTGTATAAAATATTTATGAGATTCAACTTTTTTTCTGACCCATACAAATAAGAACTTACCCAAGTATCAAATTACCCAATAATCCACTATGACTGTATCAAAAAGAAATACTGCATATTAACATAAGAATATGTATGAAAGTGCTTTGGAAATTATAAAGCACAATATTTAAATGAATTGTATTGCACAGAGAGCTTAAGTATTTTTTTTTTTACAATTTTATTTATTTATTTATTTATTTATTTATTTATTTATTTATAGAGGAGGGGAAAGGAGAAAGAGAGGGAGAGAAATATCACTGTGTGGTTGCCTCTCATGCACCCCTAACCTGACTGTAACCTAGTTATGTGCCCTGACTGGGAATTGAACCAGCGACACTTGGTTCGCAGGCCGACACTCAATTCACTGAGGCACAGTAGGCAGGGCAAGAGCTTAAGTATTGATCCCCTCAAACCATATCTACATCTGCCTCTTTTCCAGCTATGGAAATTATTTTATTCCATGAGTTTTTACAAACCATTTGCTTTCCTTCAGGACTCACAATTCTCTGTGGTATCTGTGAGACCAAGTCAACCACTAGGTAAACAAGCGCCCTTGACTCTTGCTGGACAAGAACCTGCTTTGATCCATCTGCTGCAAACCTGAAAGGTAAAACCAGTTCCCATGTCCAAATTTGCAGACTGATTTTATAAGCCCTGACTCTACTGACTTGCCCTTTAGATTAACTTGGAACTGAAATATGTCTAATGCCTTAATTTTATCTAAGGATACTGGTCTTGTTCTTGCTGACAATGCTGGAGGATTTCTGAAGACTTCTGTGGATATCTCAGGAATACTGATTTCCTTGGAGGTTCAGAGGCAGACTGTGGTACTTTAAAAGTATGTCCACAAAATTGTGGCATTCCTCCTTCAAAAGGTGGAGAATAATTTTTCTTGCCTTTAATATGAGCCTGACAGTGATTTGATTCTAACAAATACAATGTGCCAGAAGTGATGGTGAGGAACTTCTGAAGCTAAGTCCTAAAAGACAGTATCACTTCTTCCATGATCTCTCTTGGATCAGTAGCCAAGTCACAGGGTAATTTCTTAGCTTTGGAGAAGCTATTAACAGAATGAAATTGAGATCTCATGCCAACAACCAGCACCAACTTGCAAGCAATGTAAGGGAACTATCTTGAAGCAGATACTCTAGTCCAGTCAAGCCCTCAGATGGTTTCAGTCTTGGTCAACATTTTATTATGACCATATGAGAAACCCTGGCTGAGCTGAGCTAGAACTTACCCATATATGGGCTCTCAGATTCCTGATCCACAGAAAACTTAAAGCAGTAGAAGAAAATATAAGACAATCACAGAAGAAACCCAAGATAAAAAGTCTTATCTTAAAGAAATTTGTGGCTATGGCTTTTGTCTAATGGAGTGAATGCTAACAGGAATTTTAAGAGACTCACAAATGTTTTAAGAAAATGTTATTGGTAAAGAGAATATTTGCTTGAACTACAGAAACAGAGTAGAAATGAAAAATACCTTTGGAATCAAAATTTCTGCAAGTAAGAGTTAGGCTGAGAAACTTATTCAGTTGAAAAAACAAGCTGTTACTTCAGAAAAGAAAAAAAAAGAATAATTCAGAGGAAATCTCAGTAGCTTAGAGGGCAAAACCATGAGCTATGGAGAATAATTTCAGGACTTGGCTCCTAATTACAGAACTGTAACTATGTGCTCTGCTAGATCTCAAAATTGGGATGGACCAATGGCTTTTGTGTGTTCTCTGTTTTAACATTTTTTTCCTGTCAACTTAAGTAACTACTTTAAAAAAATTTTTAGTATATTTTATTAATTATTTTGTTACAGTAGTCCCATTTTTTCCCCCTTTGCTCCCCCTCTGCCCAGTACCACCCTCCCCTCCAGCAATCCCACCCCTCTTAGTTTATGTCCATGGGTCATGCATATAAGTTCTTTGGCTTAACCCTTTCTTATACTATTCTTAACTTACCCCTATCTATTTTGTACCAACCAATTATGCTTCTTAATCCCTGCACCATTTCCTCATTTCTTCCCTTTCCCCCTCCCAGCTGATAACCCTTCAAATGATCCCCATACCTATGATTCTTTTCCTATTCTGGTTTGCTTAGTTGGATTTTATTTTTATTTTTTAGATTTAGTTGTTCATAATCACTGTGAGTTTGTTGTCATTTTAGTGTTCATAGTTTTGTTCTTCTTTTTCTTAAATAAGACCATTTGACATTTCATATAATAATGACTTGGTGATGATGAACTCCTTTAGCTTTACCTTTTCTGGGAAGCACTTTATCTGCCCTTCCATTCCAAATGATAGCTTTTCTGAATAAAGTAATCTTGGTTGTAAGTCCTTGCTTTTCATCACATAGAATACTTCTTGCCAATCCATTCTTGTCTGCAAAGTTTCTTTTGAGAAATCAGCTGATAGTCTATGGGTACCCCTTTGTAGGTAACTCTCTGCTTTTCTCTTGCTGCTTTTAAGATTCTCTCTTTATCTTGAACCTTTGTCATTTTGATTATGATGTGTCTTGGTGTGGTTCACCCTGGGCTTAGCTTGTTTGGGACTCTCTGTGTTTCCTGGACTTGTATGTCTATTTCTTTCACCAAATTTAGGAAGTTTTCCTTCATTATTTTTTTCAAATAAGCTTTAAATTTCTTGCTCTTCTTCTTCTCTTTCTGGCACCCCTATGATTCAGATGTTAGTATGTTTAAAGTTGTCCCAGAGTTTCTTAAGCCTCACCTCATTTTTTTCAATTATTGTTTCCTCATTCTGTACTGGTTGACTGTTTTTCTCTTCCTTATGTTCCAAATCATTTATTTGAACCCTGATTTCCTTCCCCTCACCATTGGTTTTGTGTGGATTTTCCTTAATTTCATTTAGCATAGCCTTCACTTCTTCCCTTATACATTTGCCATACTTAAGTATATCTGTCAAACCTGTGAGCATTTTTATCACCAGTGTTTTGAACGCTATGTCTGTTAGGTGGGCTATCTCCTCGTTGCTTAGTTCTCCCACTGGAACCTTGATTTGTTCCTTCTTTTGGGCCATCTCTCTCTGTCTCCTTATCTTCACAGGCTTTTGTGTAGAGCTGTCGCAACTGTTATGTTGTAAGGGACAGAGCGTTAAGTATTCATCAGTACAAGGTGACCTGTTTCATCATGTTATGGCACTGTGTGGGGATAGGGGCCTGCGGGGGAACAATGCTTCTTGCTCAGGACTCGCCCCTTTCCAGGCGGTTATCTTATTTCCCATATGGGACTGACACCTCTCTAGCTGTTGCCCTGGCTGTCATTCCCAGAATGGGTGAGTTTGCACAGATGTCCTAGGACCGTGGAGGCCCTTTAAACAAGCAGACTCTGCTGAGAGATTGGCAGTTTCTTCTTTTGCCCCAACTCTCACTGGTTTGCACAGTCAGAAGCAATGAGGCTTTATTTTCCCTGGCACTGGAAACGTGAGCTGTGTGGTCTGGTCTAGTCCTGGCAGCATTCCCCAGGTGTCCGTTCAGACTTTTTAAAATGTGTGACTGCACTTTATGCCAGCCTGCTGCTGCCGTTGCTGCTCCCATCACACTGTGTCCTCTCCACCCCGGCTCCACCCCTCCTACCTGTCTGGATGAATATTTCTTCTTATATCTTTGTTTGTTGGACTTCCATGTAGCTTGATTTTCTGGAACTTCTGGTTGTCTCTAGTTTTGAGGTAGTTGTATTCCTTCTTAGTTGTGGAGCGAGATGCTGTGTATCTGTCTAGGCCTCCATCTTGGCCAGAAGTCCCTCCTGTTTTATCATTTTTGAAAGGGAGTGTTTACTGGACACCAATTCTTGACTCACCATTATATAGAGGTATGTGACACAGATAACTGTCTCTTCAGTTGACAGGTCTTCATATGTGGATGAGCTGTACTCAAGAAACGATCGAATCTGAGGAAGTTCATTTGTGTCAGTACTTGATTTATATGCCAAGATTCTTCAACTTGAGTCTCAGTTGCTGCAGTAATAAATGAGACTGGTGGCATATTTTGGAGTGGTTGTGCATATTTTGCATGTGGAAAGATTAATAATTTGTAGTCTAAGAGCAGACTCTGATGATTTTATGATGCATCCTAAAAGTCTTTGATATTTTTCTTTTAAAAGATAGAGCCGGCATTATTTTCCCTAGAATATGGCTGAGCCTTAGCAAATTAATTCTAATAAATAGAATGTTCCAGAAGTACCATTATGTATATTTTGATGCTACGTCATAAAGACATTATTTATTACTTTCTCTTTGGTGTCTTTTTCAGACCACTCACTCTGGGGGAAACTGAACTTAGATTGTGAGGACACTCAAGGCAGACTGTGAGAGGGCCATTGAATGAAAAACTGAGGTATCTTGCCAAAATCCAGCACCAGCTCACCAGCCATGTAAGTGAACCATCTCAGAAATAGATCCTTCAAACCTAATCAGGCCTTTAAATAACTGCCACACTGGTCAACATTTTGATTGTAATTCTGTAGGAAACTCTGAGCCAAGATGCTCCAGATAAGCCACTCCCAAATTCCCAGCCAATATTAGTAGCTAATCATTGATACATAACTAATTACTCCCAAATTTTATGACTTCAAGAATCAAATATTATATTCTCAGTTTCTGAGAAGCAGTAATTTACAAGTGGATTAACTAGGTGTTTCTGGCTCAAGGTCTCTTATGAGGTTGCAGTCAAGGTATTGGCTGGGGCTGTATCATCTGAAGGTTTGACTGGGTTGAAGGATCCACTTCCAAGATGATTCTCTCATGTAGCTGTTAAGGAAGCCTCAGTTCCCTACTGACCATTGACAGGAAGCCTCAATATCTCCTGCAGAACCCTCCATAGTCTGCTTGAATTTCTTCACATCGTGGCAGTGGGGTTTGCTCAAATCGACTGATTCAAGAGATGAGGCAATATGGAAACTGTAGTACCTTAGAGGTCACATATTGTCTTTTCCACAATATCTTATTGGTTACACAGGTGTTTCCTATTCAGTGTAAGAGTGGGCTATACAAGGACATGAAAACCAGGCAGTGGGAATCCCTGTGGGCCATTTTGGAAGAAGCTGGGTACCACAGTGAGGTAACAAACCAGTGGTTGTGATTAATTCCACTAAGCTTGGGGGAAATTTATTATACAGCAATAGATAACAAATATACAAACAGCCCAATATGGAATATTGCAGTTATTCCTTATGATTCTAAATAAAGGATGTTAGTGCAGCCTGCTTCCTCAGTCCATGAAGTACCAGGCACTATCATGGACCAGAAGGGCACACACTGGCTCCTGTTTTAATAAACCTCTCCCATTGGAGTGGTGTCCTAGTGCCTCAGAATCTCTGAAATCAGCTTGTGCCATGGCATAAATCTTGGCAATTCATTAACTAGTTTTATTTATCCATTTTCTAATTTTAAGTCAGATTTTACAGTATTACTTAAGTTTCAACCTCAGGTTCCAAAAGCTTTGTAGTTCTCTGGTAAACAAATGACATATGCCTTTAGAACAAGCTTTTTACACCATGTCTTTTCAAATATAGAAGATACCAAGTTTTTTTCTTATCCGTTTTTTTTTTTTCAGAACACATGAATGTAAATCAGTCTCATCAAACAGAAGCACAGAAATAGAGAAGATCGGGAAAGTACAGCATACTGTTTCCAACAAGGTGGAAAATTAATCTGAAATGACAGAAATCCTGGATAATGATGAATCTCTGAGGATTCACGTGTCACAGCAAACTAGCTGATTGGTGTGTGCAATTGAGTTATATAGCTTAGTATCAATACTTACAATCGTGTTTGAATTGAAAATAAGAAAATTAAAAGTTACTAAATCCTTGTTTTAAATTGCTTCTTGTCCCTTTGGGTTTGCTATAGGCCAGTTTTGCGGTCCTTATTTTGAGTAGCCTTGTCTTGGAAATTTGAAGTTCATGGAATCTATTTTGAAGTGGACTTCATTCCATAAATAGGTTTTACTTTATTATTTCCCACTCCCTCTGGGGATGTCTTGACAAAAATAACACTACTCAAAGACTTCCTGGAAGCTAATCTTTTTTCTGGGTCATATGATTTTCAGTTTTCATCTGGAGAGGGTTTTCTGAAACAACAGGTTTGGCTGGTGGTGAACTGGAAAAAAATCCTGTTGCTTTAGCATTAACAATGAGTGGAATTTCAGTGCAGCATGGTTATTTGCTTAACACAATAGAAGCTGGTACAGACTGGAATTGCCAGTGTCAAATGAAATCTGTGGGAAAAGCTGTATTCTTGCAACTGAGTCAACAAACATTTCTGAATGCAGAAACATTGACAAGACTGTAACAAAAAATTTGGCCAACTTCAATTCATATCCAAAGAGTGAAGTGGATTAAAAAGAAACCTATGAAGAAATGGTTAAATTTTGAAAGCAGCAGAGATCTGAAAACTCTGAGAGGAAAATAAAAAAGAAGACTCAGTGAAATGAAACATTAGAAAAACATAATATGCAATTAATTCCTGTCTTAGAGGCAGGCTTGGTATAGGTGGAAACCACAAAAGAACAAATAATCAAAGAAGATGAAGTCCTTGAGCTCATTACTCACACACATCATGAAGTGTAAATCAAAGTGATTATGTTATAGTGAGATGCTCTATCTTTTGATAATTTTAAGCTTCTGACTCTGTTGGGTAAACAGTTTCCAAATGGACATGAATTTACTTAAACTTGATGTACCTGAGTTTATGGGCCAGACACAGCATTTTAGATATGACTTGAATAAATCACTGCCTTACATCATGCACGTTTCTGGTCCAGGAAGGCTTATGAGGTCAAGAGCAATACATGGACTAGGAGTCAGGAAGCAGAGGTTCTGGGCTTACTGAACAATTTAAACAGGTCAGTTTAATACTACAAGTCTCGACAAAAACCTGTCTCAGTTTTAACCTGTCTGTTTCACAACATTGTTGAGAAGGTATCAGATGTAGTTATAAGTGTGCACACTTACAAGTACACTTACACTACACACTCACAGTTACTCTCACATACACTGACATATGCATTCGCACACACAAAAGCACTTTAAAACAATCTTTTTACTATTCCAATCTACAAAGGGAAACTTTATGGGGGGCCTGAGGGCTGTGGTGCTTGGCCAGGTGGCCACCCGCAGAGGAAGGAGCTGGTGAGGAGATAGCACAATGTACTTGATCAAAATGAAAACAAACATAGTAAATTCTAATACTTAGGTTAAGTACTATCATTGTCCTCTTTTCCTCATTATTCAAATGACCTCACTGATGCTATTATGTTCAGTGATGTGACTTGCCCTCAGAAAAGCAAGGAAAAAGGAGTGGATCCTGACTCTACTTTAGATTTTGGGATTCCAAATCACAAGCTAAACTCTAAAATAAGGGGAAAGGAGGAAAGAAGTGGAGGGGAGCTCCATGGTGTGAAGTGTGATAATCTCTTTAAATCCTGAGCACATGTATCATATGACTTTTCTTAGATTATAATGCCTGGGAGACACATGGTAATGAGCAATGTAAAGACTGGTCTACTGTGCATACTAAGTGTTCTGATTACTTATAATCATAGTCAACAATATGTGTTCTGTGTACTTGAGTTCTTGTCTTGAATAAAACCCAGTTGAAGTCATGGTAGAAATGAAGCTTCAGTTTTAGGTGCAATAATTTGGAGGCAAATCATATTTTGTTTCATAGCCAGATATCTCAAAAATAGATATTTTTGGTCATAAAAAATGAAAAGAAAGTTGTAACAGCACAAACCTTTCAGTGCAGGTCTAAAAAAGGGTTTCTCAAAATTGGAACTATTGATATTTGGGCAGGATAATTTTTCGTTCTGGGCAGTTCAGTGTCTTGTAGGATGTTTAGAGCATCCCTGGTCTCTACCCACTAAATGTCAATGGCAAATAGCTCTCCCCCTTGAGTTAGGACAACCAAGAAATGTTTTCAGACATTGCTACATGTCCCCTGAGGTGCAAAATTGCTCCCATTTGAAAACCATTGCTTTAGAAACTTCTTACAAAATTCACCCTGGACTTCTAGTAACTTAGGGTATATTTTGGCAGAGCCCATATCTTGTGTGCAGAATCTATATTAGTAAAAGGTCAATAACACATTAACTTATTTTTAAAGCAATTTTCAAATTTGTTTGCTTCAAATAGTAATGCTTTTGAAATTGATAAGACTGCTGCTTTCTTCTTAATAAACTACTTTATATTTTAATCAATAAGCAGGCCCATCCATTTATTCTTTTATAAAATAATTTTATTGTAATTTTTTCCATTACCATTCAGTCCCCTTAAGCCCCCTTCTCCCCTGCAATCATGTTCATGAGTCCTTTTTCCTTTTTGCTAAATCCTTTCACCCCTTAATCTCCCCCTACTTAGCTGTCACCCTGCTCTCTATCTGAGTCTGTTTCTATTTTGCTTGTTAGTTCACTTTGTTCATTAGATTTCACATATTTGTCTTTATCTGAATGGCTTATTTCACTTAGCATAATGTTCTCCGGGTCCATCCATACTCTCTTTTCAATTTTACCTGATTTATTCCACATAAGATCCTGACATAGTGTAAACAAGAAATAAAATAATACCGTATAAATCAAATATATTAAAATGTAATAGCTGAAGTTTTTCCTTCAAACTTCAGGTATTTAACATTTTTAGGTCACCATGTTAGAAAGCTATTTTTTTTAAATAGAAAAATAGATTTTAGTCTCCAGATACCTTTAACAACAGAAATATATCTAATGCATATATATGTGTGTGATGGTTAATTTAATACATCAACTTGACTAGGCCAAGGAAGGCCCTGATAGCTGGTTAAACATTATTTTTGGATGCAGTTTTGAGGGTGTTCCCAGAAAAATTAGCATTTGAATAGGTGGACTGAGTCAAGCAGGCAGCCCTCTCCAATGTGGGTGGGCGACCCAATCCACTGAGGGACAGGATAAGAACAAAGAGGTGGGGTGATTGGATTTATTTTCTGTCTGACTGTTTAGCTAGGCATCAATCAATCATCTTCTGCCCTTAGCATTCCTGGTACTCAGACCTACAGACTCAGACTAGAATCATACCATCTCAAGGCTCCCAGGGCTTGAACCACAGCATTGGTTTTCTTGAATCTCCAGCTTGCAGATGGCCGATGGTGGGACTTTGCAGCACTCATAGTCTTCATATATAAATTTTATAAGTGTATGTGTGTGTAAAGCTATATCGTCGTTGGCAGCCGTCCGTCTCGAGAGACGATGGTGTAGCTTCTTAAGAGTCTATCTGCACCGCCGAGAATGGCTGTGCAGTCCGACTCGGGAGTGACACGGTATCTGTCTCCTCCCGTGTTGAATCGACATCTTGCGATGACGCTGGAGTGTCCTCTCCAGTGAAGCTGAAGCTACAGAGCCTGGGCAGGGTGATATGGAGGGTCTGCTGTTGCCCATGCAGCAGACCCCCCCTCTCTTCGCAGCTGAAGGGTCCAAGGGAAAGACGGAGTCAATACAGCTTGGTTTCAGGTGCGCCGCAGGAGTTGCCGGTGTTGACTACAACGTCAAACCGCCTTAGGGACTCCGGCTCCGGATTTTCTGTCGGGGTTTACTCCCTTAGCCTTTCCCCTGAAGAGGTATGCCGCAAGGCAGCGGAGGTTTTTTGGAGTACATATATATACATATGCTTATATATATAAATAAATATATGTGATCTCTTTTTTTTTCTGTGTCTATATCTTTATTCATCTATCTTATCAGTTCAGTTTCTTGGAGAATACAGTATGTCTAATACAGTTAAATATTATACGTTAAAAATTTATGTCCACTTTCAACTTCAGAATGTTACCTTACTTGAAAATAGGGTCTTTGCAGATGTAATTAAGTTAAGAATCTGAAGATGAGATCATGCTGGATTAATGGTGGATCCTAAATCTACTTACTGGTATTCATTTAAGAAGATAGGACACAGACATGGGGAAATGGTCATGTGAAAATGGAGACAAAGATAGGAGTGACATATCTATAAACCAAGGTATGCCAAGAATTGCCAACAACCACTGGAGAAAGACATGAGTTAAATTCTCTCTGAGAGCCTCCAGAAGGAGCCATCCCTGTGGACACCTTGATTTCTGACTTCTGGCTTCCTGAATTGTGAAGGAATAAATTTCTATTCTCTTAAGCCACCCACTTTGTGGTAATTTGTTACAGCAGCTCTGGGAAACTCATATAATATGTACACATTGGTATCTTAGGGCTGCTTTAACAGAGTACCGTAGACTGGGTGGCTTATAAACAACACAAATTTATTTCCCAGTTTTGGAAGCTTATGTAGTTGAAGACATGCATTTGAAATTCTATAATTGTGGGATAGACAGAAAACTGACCAAATTAAAGTAATGAGTGTCTAATAAAGATGACCTGAAAACAAAGAAAGGGGACTTCTGGCCAAGATGGAGGCGTAGAGAAACATGCTGCGTCTCCCTTCATAAGTAAGAAGGAATACAACTACCTCAAAACTAGAAACAACCAGAAGTTCCAGACAATCAAACTACATGGAAGTCCAGCAAATGAAGATATAAGAAGAAATACTCATCCAGACAGGTAGGAGGGGCAGAGAGGACTCGGTGTGGTGGTGGCAGCAATGGCAACAGCAACAGGCTGGCAGAAAATGTAGTTACACATTTTAAAAAGTCAGGAGGGACACCTGGAGAGTGTTCCCAGCCCCTCACCAGACCCCGCATCTCACTGTCCCAGCACCGGAGAAAATGAAGCCTCATTGCTTCTGACTGTGCAAACCGGTGGGGGTTGGGATGGAGGCAGAAACTGCCTGTCTCTCAGCAGAGTCCACTTGTTTAAAGGGCCCCCACGGACCTGGAACATCTACAGACCCATCCACTCTGGGAAAGATGGCCAGGGCAGCAGCTAGAGGGGTGCCAGTCTGGTGCGGAAGTGGGAGAAGTGCCTGGAAAAGGGGTGAGTGCTGGGCAAGCGGCATTGTTCCTTCTAAGACCCCTCCCCTGCATACAGCGCCACACATGGTAAAACAGGTCGCCCATTACTGACAAATATCTAAGGCTCTGTCTCTTATAACATAGTAGGAGTGACAGCTCTCCCTGGGACATGGAAGCAAAGAAACACAGGAGACTTCTGGGCAAGATGGAGGCCTAGATGACACATTCTGTTTCCCTCCACAACTAAGAAGGAATACACCTACCGCAAAACCAGAAATAACCAGAGTTCCAGAAAATAAATGAAAGTCCAACATATGAAGTTATAAAGAAGTGGTGCTCATCAGGACAGGTAGGAGGGGCAAAGCCAGGGAGAAGAGTTCAAGCTGTGCTGTCTGTGGCAGCAACAGTGATGAAGGCAGGATAGCGGTAAGCACAGATACCCGTATTTAGGGGATGGCGAGAAGATCCTGGGGAGCACCCCTGGCTGCAGACCAGACCCATCAGCTTGAGATTCCAAAGCCAGGGAAGGCAGACCTCCATTGCCTTGAACTGTGAGGTCTGGAGGGGGTGAGGACAGAGGAGAAGGCTCCGGGTCTCTCAGCGGAGAGTGAATGGCAGGAACCCATCTTGGACCCCTATCCCTGCAGAAAACACCACAGCATGGTGAGAAGGGTCACCTGGCTATGACGAGTGCATGGGGCTCTGTACCCTTTAGCAGAGAAGGTGTGACAGCCCTGCCCAGGAAACAAAGGTAAACACAAAACTGTCAGGATGGCACAGGTCATGATAGAGATCCCAGTGATGCAGCTTACCAGTCAGCAAATATCTAATCTAATGAAGCAGCAGAGAGGAAATCTTTCTGAGCTCAGTTCAGAGATTTGCTTATAAAATGCTTCCTGACCTAACAGCAGGTCTATAACAAGACGGGAAGGAATGAAGGCTAGTCCTGCTGCAATGAACAAAAGCACATATGAAACTAGTGGTGAGGAAAAGAAAACCATGGATCAAATCAATAAATCAGAACATAGGGAAGGAACAAACAGTCAACCAGTGCAGAAAGAGAAAATGAGAAGTGAGGAAAATGAGGAGAGACTCAGAAACCTCTGGGACAGCTATAAGCGGGCCAACATCCAAATTATAGGGCTGCCAGAAGGTGAAGAAGAAGAACTAGAAATTGAAAAATTATGTGAAAAGATAATGAAGCAGAACTTCCTGAACTTGGGGAAGGAAATAGACTTACAGGTCTAGGAAGCACAGAGACTTCAAAAAAAAAAAAAAAAAAAACAAGACCCAGGGAGAATCACATCAAAACACATTATAATCAAAATGTCAAAAATTAAGAATAATGAGAGAATCTTAAAAGCAGCAAGAGAGAAGAAGAGAATTACATACAAAGGGGTCCCAATAAGACTATCAGCTGATTTCTCAAAAGAAACTCTGCAGGCAAGAAGGGACTGGCAAGAAATATTCAAAGGAATGAAAAGCAAAAACCTACAGCCACAAATACTCTATCTAGCGAAGCTGTCATTCAGAATAGAAGGGCAGAGAAAGTGCTTCCAGGACAAAGTAAAACTGAAGGAGTTCATTAGATCCAAACCACTTTTATATGAGATGTTAAAGGGACTGGTTTAGAAGTAGGAGGATCAAAACTATGAACATTGAAATGAAAACTGTATCACAATAACCAACAACAGAAACTAGGGAATTGAAACAAAGGCAGACTCAGTAGGCAACGAGAGTGGGAAAAGAATTATAGCTATGGGGAACATTTTTGGGGGAGATCAATGGAGAGGGGTAAGGGGGTAAGGGGGGAGATGGTACAGGAATTAAGAAGCATAGTAGGAGGGAGTGGAGTAGAGAGGAAGATGTTGAGAAGAACTATATGCACAACCAATGGACATAGACTAAGTGGGGGGGCAACTTGAGGGAGTGGGGTCACTGGGTGGAGGGTAACAAAGGGAAAAGAAAATGGGACAACTGTAATAGCACAAACAATAAAGCATATATATATATATAAAAAGAAAGGACTGTGACATGACTCAGAGTTAGTGTATAAAGAGCAGAATCTAGCACAAAACTCGGAGTCTTTGGGGTTCAGTAAAGCTGCATTCATATCTTTATCTTCTTTGCCCTGAGCAGGTGATATGTAATCATTAAACCTTGGGTTTCACACCTATTGGAAGCATACTTCGGATTTCTTGATGGATGTGGCACATAATAAGCTCTCCATCGGAAAGGCAAGGACAGTTGGAATAGTTCCTGCTGGATTATTTCTCTATTTTGTAAGTGAGGAAAACAAATAAGAAAAGTCAAATGTCATGAAATTTGGTGGCAATATGCTCAACCACCATCTTTAAATTGACGATTTAAAAAATCCAGGTGTGCAAGGTGTGATAAGCTTTCCTCTCATAATGCTAAGCTGACTGTGCATCAGAAAGAATGTTTATGAAATACCCAGCTAGCTGCCTCTCTTATGAGGTAGTCAATTTTGGGTAAGAGAATTGAGGAAAAACATCACAAATTTTTAATATATAAAGCAACACTTTCCCTTTTAAAGTATTTGTGATCTTGAGAAAATTTAATGTTTATGTGCTTATTCTTTTGAAAACTGGCAGTAAACACTAGTTTAAACAGTAAAATTTGAAATTACACCATATGGCCTTACTCTGATGTTGACAAATTAAAAGAAAATTTCAAAAAAATAAAAAAAAAAATAGAAAAGTAAGATAAATAAAAAGTATTGATCTGTTCCCTATTGATATTGAAGAGAGCTCATCTACAAAGCAGAATGAACTTAACTTTTTGAGGTATGAATGTATTTGTTTTTAAAGCTTAGATTTCAGTGGACCTACAGAAAATCCAGAAACATTTTATAACATGACAACGATAGTGCAAACATCAAAATAGGTTGGGTCAAATTAGATGAAATTGTATTGTTCAATTCTTTTGTCAATATAAATGTATTTCAAAACCTTTGTCATCCTATAAAAAATAAGATCAAGTAATTTCAGTGTTGTAGAGATGAAAATATTATCAAATAAGAGGCTCTGTGTGTCTCTGAAAAGAGATTTTTTAAAACCCAAATTGCTTATTTTCAGTACAAAGTTTATTTTTGATACACAAACTTGTCTTAAATACCAAAGGAAGTTCTGGCAAGGAAGCAGAAATGCTGTTGAAACTCACAAGGGGAAATCTAAGTTCAGTTCTTTCCTCCTCTCTATTTAAAAAATAAAGTTCTTAATTAGCTTATTTTGGGCATACAAAGAACACTCTCAGTTTCTTTTCTTTTCATTTTGTTAGTTAGTTGACAGGACCCTCAGGTAAAAGAAATGATTTTAATAAGATATATTCTCTCACACAGTGTGGAGTGGAAGGTAGCTGAGCAGGAATAAATATGTTAGTGTTGGCTCCTTTGAGATGTATAACATGTTCACATTAACCTATTTTATCATCCGTGAACTGCTGATCATGGCTCTTTTATCTCCAAGGCACAAAGGGAAGCTTAATATGTTTATATATGTACATATGCAGAATATACAGCCTGTACTTACTTTTTTTTTTTTTTTACCACTCTCTGTTTCTGACTTTCTTCCCCTTGTGAGCTGAAAAATGGATGCAATTTGCTGGAGCCATTCCTAAAGTTCTCCTATCCAGCACTCTGAGTTTTATAATTGCTGTGATATTTCAACCATGCCAGCTGATTAGTGGGATATAGTGGGGGTATGGATATGCTGATGTCATGGGCAGCAATTTAAAAATATCTGTGTCCCACTCTCCTCCTTTCACAGAGGAGCTATTACTGCAGCCATGCAGGGATTTCTGGGTTTGGTCACATGATTCCATATTTCCTCTGAGACATGAGTGATCATTATTGAAATTGCTATTGGGACAAAGTGAGCATCTTGGATAATAATCCCTCATCCTCTCTACTTCTTTGTACAGAAATCCACACTGTATGTAAAGATACCTGGTCCTTGTTATAAAATAAAAATTAAGGGTCCAAGTAAACCATTATTTATTTATTTATTTATTTACTTATTTTAATTATTGTTTTTCAATTACAGTTGTCCCATTTTCCTCCCATTGCTCCCCCCTACCCAGGCCACCCCTTCTCCCACAGTCATATCCCACCAAGTAAACCATTATTTTTAGGACAACAAGTTCATCTGTGACTTTAAAAATGTTATAGTTAAAGCCCTATCTTTCTTTGAGCAATATCTGAATTGGTAGTTAGATCTGAATGTCATCGTCTTTCTCATCCTTGCCTAGACCCATGGTAATTCAATAGCCTCCCCTACATGCCTTTGCCCAAGATCGTTTTATCTTCTAACTTCCAGATGAATGATTTCCTTCACTGTTTAGTTAATACATTGACAATTTTTCCAAATTACATTTTACTTTATACATCACTCATTGTCCCATTGTTACTCTATTATATGTAAATTTATTTAACCAAAAAAATTGAATTACCTCTCCATCATTTATATTGTTGATCACATAAATGCTAAAGTCAAAGGCAACAGAGCAAGGCAATGTGCATTTATCAGCCTCTAACCTGAATCATTCCCCAAATCTCCTTTTTCTGGCTCCTGGCATTTTGTTATATCTTGTCCCTCTAGTACTCAAAGTTCTGGATGTATTCATCCATAATGGTATGTCACATAGTTTTTGTTCAGATAATGATAAATTGGCAGTAACTAAATACGAAGCCCCAGGTTAAACTGAATTTTCAAGTCATTTGCACTAGTTCAATGTCAGATAGTTTCATTCTGTCATCCTGTCCATGACAGGTGCCTTGTTGGAACAAAAAAGACAAGGCAGAGATAAATAAGATATAGGGCCTGCTTCAAAGAGTTCGGCGTCTGAGGGAACCCAAATAACTACAACTCCTGTGCTGCTAGCTTGTTGGTTAGCAAGCCCCTCCATTCTCCCAGGAGCTCCTCGGGTACTGATGGCTCTAGGGAACACAGCACTCCCATCCTGTGTGTGTTCTCAAGCATCGTCCCTTCCAGGTCTCTGATCAGCAGGCTGCATGCTCAGGGCTTTGATCTGCAGGTGGCTGCATGTTCAGAGGAACCCCTGAAGAGACAGACTTTGGTAAAACAAGGACATTTCTTTCTGATTTTAAATGTGAGGGCCTCCATGAGGGGGAATGAGGTGCATCTATGCAATAGCCCAAAATGCCAAGAGGACAGTTTACATAGGCAAGTACCTTGCAGGAAAAACCTATGCATTATTGAATTTGAAACTATGCCTGGATGTGTAATAAATTTATAATAACACTAATAAGCAATATAACAGACCACATATATACTTGATATTTATGACATTAAATGTCAGTTATTTGATATTTTAATAATCTGATTGAGATAAAAATATATTATTTGAAAAGAATGTTTTATTTTTCTTTTATAATTTAATATTGTGGACAGTATATGCTTCATATACATAAATAAAGGTATGTACAATGTATATAGATAACATATACCATTTTAGTTACTAAAGTTCTCTCTTTATATTGATTTATTATTATATTTGAATGAACTTTTTTGTTTCTTTTTTAAGTATATTTTATTGATTATATTGTTACAATAGTTCCAATTTTTCCCCATTGCACTACCCTCCACCCAGCACCTCCCCTACCCCAGCAATCCCCCCCCACAAATCCATGCCCATGGTTTGTACATACAAGCTCTCCCACTTCACACTTTCATATATTCTTCTTCTTTTTTTAATAACTAAATGATTAATTAATTATTTTAATAATAAAAGATAACAATCCTCGCTCTCAGATATTAAGACCCTTTATAATCTTATAAAGGACAATGGGCAAAGGTCTCAAGCTCCTCTAGGTGCTTCAAGCTGGACATGGTCATCGTCCTGACTACCCTTGGGTCCAGAAATCCCTAATAAGAGTGGGGGTGTGGAGGGGAGGGTGGCCTTCCCACATGGGGAAGGATCGTGCAGACTCCAGGTCAGTTGGCTGTCCCTGGACAACTGTGTGCTTGGTTTAACAGGCTGGCATCCTTGTTGTATTCTGCAGCAACAGATTTGGCAAAAGGGTTAAAAGACATCATTCACTCCATAACTACTAGATGACAAAAGGCAGGGGTTAATTTTTCAATGTTCCACATTAGGGGGAAAAAAGGGGCTTCTTTGGAGGAAGGTGTGCCAGGCACATCTCACCTGTCCAAAACCCTTTTGCCCATTATACTTAGTTTGGGCTGAGGGAAATAGTTTAGGTTTCCCCCCTCTCAGACCTCTGGGCCCTTTCTGTCCAAGCCATTAGGATAGAAAAGAGAAACCAGTTTTAAAGTGAAGCCCACAGACAACCCCATTTTTCACCAACCCAGCCATTTCGTTCAGCCAAACTGTTGAGTCTCAGGAACCAGCGCTGCAGAGAGGATTAAGTGAGGCTTATGCATACAGACAATCACTCAGGTAATGCAATCATAGGCTTATGGCCTTTGAAAACAGAAAACACAAGATAATTTATGTAACAAAACCCACAAACAAGTCTCTAAATCTGTAAGACTGTCTTATTGGGAAGACATCCAGTTGCAAGGCATTTGACATTCTTCTTGCCTGTAAATTAAATCTCTTTGATGATACCACATAGTTTAACTTTCAAGTGTAAACATATTTTAAATGAAAAGAAACTTTAAAGACGATTAGCTGCACTACTTTATAGTATACCACTGATCATTGTGATTTTCCTTGAATAATGATTTTTCTCCCTAAGATTACCCTCCTTGTCATTAAAGGGACTGCATTAAGTCCAGTTTCAATTTATCCTGTTCATTTGCATAAACACAACAAGAGCAGCAAATGGTCACTTATGATCTTTAGTTATGCTTTGCTGGAATTTACACAAGGAACACTTTGGGTGACCTTCAGTCTGCCCTTCAGGGCACAGAAGCTGAGCCACATTACCTGCCATTCAGCCTTGCCTATAAACACCTGTCTTTTCCAAGTCCTTCTGGTTTTCCATTGTGCCTTAAGGTCCCTTCTAGCCATCTTTCAGGAAAACAACCTTCATTCCTTCCCTGGAAAGATTGCTGTGAACCACACAATGAACCATGGTACCAGGCCTTTTATCTCGTGGGCTTTTATTACCTTTGAAAGTCACTTCCAGTTCCTCATGGCTTTTTGGTAACAACCAGAGCCCAAGCATGTCTCCTTTAGGCATGACATTCCAGTCAAAGACTAGGTCAAAAAAAAAACAACCTCTATTAACAACTGGTCTTATTAGTTTTATGCAAAGAAACTTATGTCATTACTTACTTCTTTAGAATGCCAAACTCTGGAGGGATCAGATAGGGAGAAAAATATACAACGTGAAGGAAAATCCTTGTCCTTCTAATATTCACTGAACTGGCATTTCCATTATTCATATTTTCATTTTTCCCCCACTAAAATTTTTTTATCTGTTTTTCCATTACAGTTGTCCCATTTTTTCCCCCTCTTGCTTCCCTGTACCCTGTGCCTCCCTTCACCCACATTCAGTCCCCACTCATTTGCCCATGTCCGTGGGTCATTTATACATGTTCTTTGACTTGACCCTTCCCCTTCTTACCCACTTCTCTCCCTCCCGCCTCCCCCCTTGTTACTGTTAGTCTACCTCTTGCTTACCTACCTCTGGTTCAATTTTGCTCATTTGTCTGTGTTGTTCATTAGTTTCCTGTAATAGGTGACAGCATAAGGTATTTTTCTTTCGTTGCCTGGCTTATTTCACTAAGCATAATTCTCTCTAGTACCATCCATGTTGTTGCAAATGGTAGAAGTTCCTTCTTTCTTTCTGCTACATAGTACTACATTGTGTAAATGTACCACAGTCTTTTGATCCACTCATCTACAGATGGGCATTTAGGTTGTTTCCAGCCCTTGGCTATAGTAAATAGTGCTGCTATAAACATGGAGTGCATAGGTTCTTTTGAATTGGTGTTACAGGATTTTACGGATATAGTCCTAGCAATGAAATTGCTGGTTCAAAAGGCAGTTCAATTTTTAGTTTTTTGAGGAAATTCCAAACACTTTTCCATAGTGTCTGCACCAGTCTGCATTCCCACCAGCAATGCACCAGGGTTCTCATTTCTCCGCATCCTCTCCAGCACAAGTAGTTTATTGATTTGTTGATGATGGCCATTCTGAATGGTGTGAGGTGGTATCTCATCGTGGTTTTTATTTGCATCTCTCTGATGGCTAGTGATGTTGAGCATTCTTTCATATGTCTATGGACCCTCTGCATGTCCTCTTTGGAGAAGTGTTTTTTCAGATCCTTTGACCATTTTCTAATTGGGTTGCTGTCTTTTTGGTGTTGAGTCATATGAGTTCTTTATATATTTTGGAGATCAATCCCTTTTCCGAGATATCATTAGCAAATATATTTTCCCATATGGTTGGTTTCCTTTTGATCTTGCTGATGTTTTCTTTAGCTGAGCATAAACTTTTTAGTTTGATGTAGTCACATTTATTTATTCTTTCCTTTATTTCCCTTGCCTTAGGAGATATATCAGTTGAAATGTTGCTATGTGGGATATCTAAAATTTTCCTGCCTATGTTTTTTTCTAGGACTTTTATGGTGTCATGGCTTACATTTAAGTCTTTGATCTATTTTGAGTTTATTCTGGTGTATGGTGTAAGTTGGTGGTCTAGTTTCATTTTTTTTGCATGTCCCTGTCCGTTTTCCCAACACCATTTGTTTAAGATGCTCTTTTCACTCCATTTGATGCTGCTTCCCCCTTTGTCAAATATTAGTTGACCATATAGACCTGTGTTTATTTCTGGGCTCTCTATTCTGTTCCATTGATCTATATGTCTGTTCTTATGCCAGTACCAGACTGTTTTGATTACCGTGGCCTTGTAGTATAGTTTGATATCAGGTATTGTGACTCCTCCTACTGTGTTCTTCTTCCTCAAATTCATTGTGGCTATTCGGGCTCTTTTTTGGTTCCATATAAATTTTTGAAGTATTTGTTCTAGGTCTGTGAAATATGTCATTGTTATTTTAATAAGGATTGCATTGAATTATAAATTGCTTTGGGTAGTATGGACATTTTAATGATGTTGATTCTTCCCACACTTGAGCGTGGTATATGCTTCCATTTATTTGTATCTTTCTTAATTTCTTTCTTCAGTGTTATGTAGTTTTCTGAGTACAGGTCTTTTACCTCCTTGGTTAAGTTTATTCTTAGGTACTTTACTTTTCTTGTTGCTATGGTAAATGGGATTTTTCTCTTAGTTTCTCTCTCTGAGATTTTATTGTTGGTGTACAGAAATGCCTTCGATTTCTGAATATTGACTTTGTACCCTGCTATTTTGCCAAATTCACTTATTAGTTAGAGTAGTTTTTTTGTGGAGTCTATAGGGTTTTCTATGTACACTATCATGTCATCTGCAAATAATGACAGTTTTACTTCCTCTTTTCCTGTTTGTATGCCTTTTGTTTGTCTTTCTTGTCTGATTGCTACGGCTAGAACTTCCAAGACTATGTTGAATAGGAGTGGAGAGAGTGGACATCCTTGTCTTGTTCCTGACCTCAGGGGGAATGCTCTCAGTTTTTGCTCATTGAGTATGATGTTGGCTTCAGGTTTCTCATATATGGCCTTTATTATGTTGAGGTATGCTCCCTCTACTCCCGTTTTTCTGGGAGTTTTCACCATAAATGGATGTTTTACTTTATCAAATGGTTTTTTTGCATCTATTGATATGATCCTGTTGTTTTTGTCTTTCATTTTGTTTATGTGGTGTATTACATTTATTGATTTGTGAATATTAAACCATCCTTGCATTCCTGGGATGAATCCCACTTAATCGTGGTGTATGATCTTTCTAATGTGTTGCTGGATCCGGTTTGCCAATATTTTGTTAAGGATTTTAGGATCTATGTTCATTAGCGATATTGGCCTGTAGTATTCTTTTTTTGTTGTGTTTTGACCTGGTTTTGGAATTAAGGTAATACTGGCTTCATAGAATGAGTTCGGAAGTCTTCCCTCTTCTTGAATCTTTTGGAATAGTCTGAAAAGGGTAGTAGTTCTTTCCTAAATGTTTTGTAGAATTCACCTGTGAAGCCATCCGGTCCAGGGCTTTTGTGTGCCAGGAATTTTTTGATTACTGCTTCAATTTTACTAGTTGTTATTCATCTATTCAGGCTTTCTGTGTCCTCTTGATTCAGTTTTGGAAGACTATATGTTTCAAGGAATTTGTCCCTTTCCTCTAGGTTGTCAAGTTTCTTGCCATACAGTTGTTCCTAATAATTTCTTACAATTCTTTGTATTTCTGTGGTATCAAACGTGATTTCTCCTCTTACATTTCTGATTTTATTTATTTGGGCCCTCTCTCTTTTTTTTTTTTTTTTTTTTTTTTTTGATGAGCCTGGTTAAAGGCTTGTCAATTTTGTTTATCTTTTCAAAGAACCAGCTCCTACTTATGTTGATCTTTTGAATTGTTAGTTTAGTCTCTATGTCATTTAATTGTGCTCTGATCTTGATGATTTCCTTTCTTCTACTTGATCTGGGCTTTGCTTGTTGTTCTTCCTCTAGTTCTTGTAGCTGTAGGGTTAAATTATTTATTAGAGATTCTTCTAGCTTTTTTAGGTAAGCCTGTATTGCTATGAACTTTCCTCTCAGGACTGCTTTTGCTGTATTTCATAGGTTTTGGGTTGTTTTGTGTTCATTATCATTAGTTTCCAGAAACTTTTTGATTTCTTCCTTGATGTCATTTTAACCTATTCATTATTTAATAGCATGTTATTCATTCTCCATGAGTTTGAATGTTTTTGAGTCTTTTCTTGAGCTTGATTTTCAATTTTAAGGCATTGTGATCTGAGAAGATGCTCGATATAATTTCAATTTTCTTGAATTTGTTGAGGCTTGTTTTGTGTCCTACCATGTGGTCTATCTTTGAAAGTGTTCCATGTGCACTTGAGAAGAATGTATATTATGCTTCTTGGGGGTGAAAAGTTCTATATATATCGACTAAGTCCATTTGATCTAGAGTGTTGTTCAGTGCCTCAATATCTTTGTTGTTTCTTTGCTTCGAAGATCTGTCCATTATTGACAGTGGGGTGTTAAAGTCCCCTACTATGACTGTGTTGCTGTCTATATCTTTCTTGGAGTCTTTCAAAATTTTCCTTATATATTTGGGTGCTCCTAAGTTGGGTGCATAGATATTTATAAGGGTTATATCTTCTTGATGGGTTTTTCCCTTAAGTATTATGAAATGTCCTTCTTTGTCTCTTTTTATGGCCTTTGCTTTGAAATCTGTTTTGTCTGATATATGTATTGCTACCCCAGCTTTTTTTTATGTCCATTTGCTTGAAATACTTTTTTCCATCCCTTCACTTTCAGTCTTTGTAGAGCTTTTGTTCTAAGGTGAGTCTCTTGTAGACAGTATATATGTGGGTCATGCTTTCTAATCCATTCAGCTACCCTGTGTCTTTTGATTGGAGCATTTAATCCATTTACATTTAAGGTTATTACTGATAAGTACTTATTCATTGTCATTTTCCCCCTTTGTACTCGTGTTTCTTTCTGTCTCTCTCTGTTTCTTCATCTTCTTAAAGCAGACCCTTTAGCATCTCTTGCAATGCTGGTTTGCTGGAGATGTATTCTTTTAGCCTTCTTTTGTCTTGGAAACTCCTTATTTCACCTTCCATTTTGAATGAGAGGCTTGCTGGGTAGAGTATTCTTGGTTGTAGGCCTTTGTTTTTCATTGCTTGGAATATTTTTTGCCATTCCCTTCTGGCTTGTAGTGTTTCTGCTGAGAGATCTGATGATAGCCTTATTGGAGCTCCCTTGTATGTTATTAGTTGTTTCTCTCTTGCTTCTTTTAGGATTCTCTCTTTGTCTTTGAATGTTGCCATTTTAATTATGATGTGTCTTGAAGTGGGCCTGTTGGGTTTCATCTTCATTGAGACTCTCTGTGCTTCCTGGACTTGCGTGACTCTTTCTCTCCTCATGTTAGGGAAGTTTTCTGTAGTTAGTTTTTCAAAGAGGTTTTCTATCCCTTGCTCTTCTTCTTCTCCTTTTGAAATTCCTATGATACGGATATTATTAAGTTTCATGTTGTCCTGCAGCTATCTTAGAACCTCTTCATTCTTGTTCAGTCTTTTTTCATTTTGTTGCACTGTCTGGGAGTTTTTGTCTACATTGTCCTTTAGCTTGCTGATTTGATATTCTGCTTCCTCTAACCTGCTTTTAATTCCTTCTACTGTGTTCTTCAATTCAGAGATCGTATTCTTCATTTCCTCTTGGCTCTTATTCATAGCTTCTGTGTCCTTTTTCATGCTGGTGTAATTCTCAGTAAGTTTCTTGTAGTTTTTCTGGAGTTCTTTGTAGTTTCCGCTGAACTCATTGAACTTCTCCATAATCCATGTTTTGAATTCTATATGTGATAGTTTGCTCCCCTCTATTTCATATAGCACTCTTTCTGGGGATTCTACCTTTCTTTTTGATAGGGGGTTATTTCTTTTTCTCCCCATTTTTGTGACTCCTATTGTTTGTTGCTGCTTCTTAGAATGATCTGCACTTCCTGGCTCTGCCTCTGGTGTTGTCAGATCATCTACCAGTCTGGCCCTAGGCAACCTATTGGAGACTTCTAAGGATCTACTGCCTTTGTCTGACTTCTTTAGTTTTTAATCTGTTCAATCTGTGATTAGCCATCAGGCTTAAGGACAGTGGGTGTTGCAGCTTAATTCTTGTAGGCAGGGCTTTTGCTTCCCTTCAGGCTGAGGCCACTTGGAGGGGGATGGTCTGCCTGCAGTACTGGGGATGAGTCAGCACTAGGACCTGGTTGGCTGCTCCCCTAGTTGTCCCCTGAAAGTCACAGTGCCAAACTCTCCCCAAGTGTCTCCACTCCTCTTTGCCTTTCATCTGCTTGAGGCCATGGTAAGTGGGGCCAAAATATTTTTGTATGTGATTTACTTAAGAGCTCTTTTTTTCCAGCTGTTTCTCTCTGACTAGTAAGAAACCCTGTGGCTTTTCACTTTTCACAGCTTTTCCACTCTGTTGCTGTAGGCTGGGAAGCCCAGCTGGGGGTTTAGACCCTGCCCTTCTCAGGGGGAACCCCCAGCTGCTGAGCTATTTCTCAGTCTCTTCAGCTGCCACCCGTGGGAGCCCAGCCAGCCCTTCCGCGTCTTTGCACTCCCTACTAGTCACGTTGTGATGTAGCGGCCTTTTCTGTCTCTCTGTAGTTATAAGACTTCCCTCCAGCTAGTGTTTGGTTGATTATTCCAGACGATTTCTCCAAAATTAAGTTGTAAATCCAGACTGGTCCTGGGAGGAGGTTTTTGTAGCTTTCACTTACTCCTCCACCATCTTGGGTCAGCTCTTTATATTGATTTAAATTGGGCTTTTTACAATAGTCTTTATGATGTATTTATTTTTAATTTAGTTTTACAGGTGAGTTTAGCTTTAGGATGAACTTTTATATCTACCTTTTAATTTCTTAATTTCCAGTTAATAAAGCAGGGAACATTTCTAAAATGAAGCTTAATGAGTCCTTGACTTATGTATGTTGTGGGATTCATTTTTAAATATAATTAGTATATAATCAAATGTGCCTGGGCCTTAAAGTAAAACAAATCTAATTTCAAGCTTGCTTTGTACACTTCTTGGTCATGTGGTCTGAGGTTTTTATACTAATCCTCTGATTTTCAGTTTTGTTAGTCCTTTTGAACTATGGCTACTTAATATATTTATTGGAAGGATCAAATTAGATATATACAAAACACATGCAGAAGGAACACTGTTTTCGACATGTGTTTTTTGGAAACAGGAGTCTCAAAGAGCATACTGATTTTAGTAGAGACAGAGAAAACACCATTCTAAAAGTTTTTATTAAGAGCAGTCTGAAACATTAGATCTTTCTAGGACTACATACTAGCAGAGTACTGAGAATACATTGCACAGACAGTGGAAATTCTTCTGATGCAACTTTTCAACTTAATTCTTTAAAATTTCTGTAATACTCTTAGAAAAAAGGGTCTACCTAGGAAAGAAGGAAGAAAGAATATGGAAAGATAAAGACAATGACCAATATCATAAGATAAATAACAAAAATGTGAGGGTAAAAATCAGAAGTTTAAAGAATGGAAAGAAAAGAAGTTCATTTTATGAATTTGTTGAGCGCAAGTCTTGAGTTGAAGCCTCCTACAACCAAAAGGAACAAGAAAAATTAAATGTGACACAACTTGCCGTATCAGAAGAAAAGACACATTACAGAATTAATTATTATAAAACTAGAAATATATGCACACCCTGCAGGGATCTCAGCCTCTGTGCTGGCTCATGTTTTCTTCCAGGTGGGTATAAACACTAATCATTCTTGAGAGTCATCTCAAAACCCATATGAAGTCAGGTCTCCTCTCACTAAATTTCTCCTTTCTGACATACTGTACTGTTCTTCTGAATCATGTTTGCTTGCATATAAATGTACACTATCACTTTACTTGTGCTAAACTCTCTTTTTCCTCACTGAGGGCTCTCTGAGACCTTGATGATTCCAGATCATGAGTTTCTGAAAATAATAGGTCTGATATTGAATGTTAGCTCTGTCAAAAGGCTACCTGTGAGATTTGAGGAACTTTACTTAAACTCTGGGAACTTTTGTTACTCATGTATAAATTGTTGGTTGGGTTGCCTACATAGTAGGTCTATAATACGGAGTAGAGGTGATATAGATGGAAACTAATCCACATAGTAGGCGAAGTTAATTATTGAAAGATAGAATGAACTAATGAATTCATGATTTAAAAAACAAACTGCAACAGATAGAAACCAGGACTTAATATTATATTTATTGATTAGCTGAGTACAGACTTAGTACTCTTTGATGCAGGATGAAAAATGGATGATATGGGAAGGATCAACACTCCCAGAGAGTGGGTCACACTTCTGACTCCTTCTTAGAGTTAACTACCAAACACTTTTGACCTGAACACACATATTTCTCTGATGAGTAATGTGTTTATATGTTGCATGACCTTCTTTGCAAATCTACAGCTAACTTTATACCACAACATATAGGATAACCTTCACTACAATAGCTAAACATGGTCAGGGTGAGCATGGCAGAGTTCTTGGAAAAAGAGGAAGACAATGGAGAAGAGATAAATCTGACTCAAAGTGGAATCTGTATTGGGCGGTGAGTGGAAAGAGCTAGAAATTTGAAATGAAAAATATTATAATGGGGCAGTTCTTTGGCAAATGCCATACTTTTCTGGTTTTAATTTTTATTTTAATGTTTTTCTTCTAGCAACATTTATATTAAGAGGAAATTACCACCAATATCTGCTTTGACTCAAAGTTAAGATAAAAAAACCTATAAATTAGATATTTTGGGAAAGAATGGTAATCTCTTTAGAGGAGGAGAAACCTATTCAATGGCACCACTTTGATACTGACCCACTGATTGATATCTCTTTACATGGTGCTTTATTTTCTTTAAAAAGGTATATATTTTTTCAAAAATAAAAGACCTTAATTGTTCTTGCCAAACTTGTAAGTAATATATTCTCATAAAAAAAAACACAACAAACAAACAAACAAAAAACTAGGCCTGGCTGTTATGACTCAGTTTGTTAGGCATTGTCCCACAAACTGAAAGGTCATTGGTTCGATTCCCAGTCAGGGCAACAGCCTCAGATTGTAGGTTCAGCTCTTGGTAGAGGCATGTACAAGATGCAACTGATCAATGTTTCTCTCTTGCATTGATGTTTCTCTCACTCTCTTTTTCCCTCCCTGCCCTCCCCTCTAAAAAACAATGAGTATGTCCTTGGGTGAGGATAAAAAACAAAACAAACAAACGAACAAAAAACTATAGATAATACAGAAACCTATGTAATAGTAAGTGAAAGTATGAACTCCTAGAAATATACATGGCTAAAAATTTGAGCTATATTTTTTCATGCTTTTTTCACACACATATTTACTCTTGGAATAAAATAATATCATATATATTATTACAGGTAGGACCAGATAGTTCCACTTAGTGCAGGCATCTTTCCATGTCCACTCAAAAAGGTATGCCTTGTTCTTCCTATTGGTTTTACAGTGTTTATAGATGCATTTAATTATTTAACCAATTCTCATTGATGGACATTTAGGTAGTTTTTAGTATTGTGATAGTTTCCTAGGGCTGCCATAACAAGATACCCACACTGGATGACTTAAAACAGCAAAAGTTTATTTTATTATAGTTCTGGAGATCAGAAGTCTAACATCAAGGTGTTGACAGGGTTGTGTTCTCTCTGAAGGGTTTAAGGAAGGATCTTTCCTTGCCTCCTCCTACCTTCTGGGAAATGCTGCAATTCTCATAGACACATCACCCCAATCGTCATCTTCCCGTGGCCTTTTCATTGTGTATCTTTTATATATATCTTCTCTTTTTCTTAGAAAGGCACCAATAATTCTGGATTAAGACCCACTATAATGTAGTATGACCTTACCTTTACTAACTTCACATGTAATGACAATATTTCCAAATAAGGTCACATTCTGCGATTCTGGGGAGGAAATGATTTTTTTTGAGGGGGAAAACTATTCAACTCACTACAAGTATTACAAATAAAGCTCCAAAAACTAAGTAATATACAAACTTATCTGATTAATTAGAAAGATAGAATTGATAAATTGAGGTGTATAAGATTTTCAAGGCTATAATCCTTATTTCTAGATTTTTCTTCTGAAAGATTACATATTCATAGAATAGTGTGTATGGTTTTTCCACACGCATATCAATACTGGATAGTGTTATGTTTTTAAGCTGCTAGGTTTTTAAAAAAGGATAGTTTATTGTTTTTTTCTGAATTCTTTTCATTATTAGTAGGCTGACATTAAAATAAAACAGATTTAAGGTCATTTGAATTCCTTTACAATTTATCATTTTGGTTCTTCAACATTAATCAATTGTAATCTTTTTCTTAATATTTAAAAAATACTTTTTATATAGTAAAAATAGCAAGGCTTTATCTGTTTTCTATGTTACAAAAACTTCCTGTTTGTTGTTTTTATTGTTTGTATTGAGAGTTTTTAACAACTTTATTTTTGCTTCACAGAAGTTCTTGTTGTCGCTGCTTTTTTTTTTAATCAGATATGTTGCTCTTTTCTTCATGGCTCCCTTTCTCTAAAATTATAAGACCTCCTTTATCAAAAGATTTTTTAGGAAATTTACTGGGTTTTGTTAGCAAAAATATCCAGCCTCTTGGGCTCTGCTTTCCCTGCCTTGTTTCAACCCCTAGAGTGTTCAATACTGATTAAGCCTCTTTCTTTTCAATGACAGATACCCTGTATCTTCTAGAAATTCTTCAAAATCTCTGACCTGTTGATAGATCTATACTCTGCTTTCAGGGTGGTGCAGATTTTTTTATTTCTTGTTTCTCTATGTCTTTGGTCATTGTCAAGGGATTTGGGGAAAGATTTGAAACTTACCATAGCCTCAATTTGCCATTTGATAAACAAGGGCTAGTCCTCTTTAAAAATAATAGATGTTAAGATAGTGTTTGTTAACTAGGAAAATAGACACTAATAAGAGTTATAGATTTTATGTGCTCCAAATGAATTAAATAAATTTATTTATTTCCATTTGCAGTTTGAGAATGGATGGATGAGGACTTACAAATCTGGACTCTTTAAAAATAAAACACAAACTTAATAAATAAATACTTAGAAGATGAGGGCAATACTACAGGTGTTTTCAGTTGGGAAACATCAGCTCTCACCTAGTACTTAAAATAAGAGTTGGTTTTTCATAAAGTATGCTAGTTTCCTGTCCTATTCTAGCCTCTAATAAAAGTACTTAACTGCCTACCAAAATGCTACTGTCATGTGCTTTCCATCTTAACTGGCTTAATGACTGCGGCTCAAAGTCAAAGACTAAGCTAAGCAATTTCTGCTTTTACTTTCATTGTAAATATGATTATGTCATAGCCTGCTTCACCCATTAGTGGCCTCCTAGTGCTCTTACTCTGAAGTAAAGATACCCAGACTTGGCCTGCGAGAGTCCTTATGAGTTCGTTCCAACTATTTCTTCCAGCTTTCAAAGCTCCCAACCCACTGGCCTTCTTTCATTTCTCCTGATTCATTCTGCCTCAGAATCTTTAAGCATGTGGTTCCCTACACTTGCAATGTTTATTTCCTCAGTATTGTTCTTCATCTGGACAACTCCTATGCATCCTTTGCTTCTTAGGGATTTTTCTTAGGGAGCTCCTTTAGGGAAACCTTGCCCAATGCTTCCTGGCTATGTACTATCTGACATAACTCACCACCATGCATTTTTCTCTTTTTCTCCAAAGCAGTTATTAGACATATGAAGAAAGAATGATTTGAGCGTCAGCCTATGAGCTCCATAAAATCAGAAAACATTTAATACAGTAGTCCATCCCCATTATTTGTGGTTTTGCTTTCAGCGTTTTTTTTCACTTTTAGCAGTTTCAATTAAATGAAATTAACCACAATAAAAATACAAAGTGAAAATTTACAGAAATAAACAATTCATAAGTTTTTAAGTCACATGCTGTTTTAAGTAGCATGATAAAATCTTGTACAGTCTTGTCCTATCCTGCCCAGGAAGTGAATTATCCCTTCGTTCAGCTTACCCATCTTATATATGAGCCCTGTCCTTTTAGTCACTTTGTACAAATCTAGGTTATCAGATCAACTGTTGTGTTCAAGTAACCATTATTTTAGTTCATAATGGCCTGAAAGTTGTCAATTTTGATATGTCAAAGAGAAACTATAGATTTTTTCTTTAAGTGAAAAGCATGTGTGTATGGAGAAAACATTGAATATATAGGGTTAGATACCATCCACACTTTCAGACATTCACTGGGGGTCTTGGAAAAATATCCCCTTTAGATAAAGAGTTACTACTGTACTATATTTTCAGTCTCTCAAAAAAATGTCTAGAAGCTCATTGAAATTTATTAAATGGTTTTTGAATGAATTAGAGATCTTTTCTTTTTTTAGTAAGTCTTGTTTTAAAATTATTTATTTATTTATTTGTTTGTTGTTATTTTTTATTTTTAGAGAGAGGGGAAAGGAGAAGGAGAGGGAGAGAAACATCACTGCGTGGTTGCCTCTCACTCGCGCCCCCAAATGGGGACCTGATGTGCAACCAAGTCATGTGCCCTGACTGGGAATGAAACCAGCAACACTTGGCTCACAGGCCAATGCTCAATTCACTGAGCCACAGCAGCGAGGGCCTAGAGATCCTAAAAGGTTGAGAGGATATTGGTAAGTCCCTTTATGAAAATATGTTTTACTGATTATGTTGTTACAGTTGTTCCAATTACTTTTCCCTTTGTTCCCCTCCACCCAGTGATCCTCCTCCCTCAAGTTGTCCCCTTCCCTTAGTCCATGACCATTGGTGTGTATATAGTTCTTCTCAACATCTTCCTATCTACTCCACTCCCTCCTACTATGCTTCTTAATTCCTGTACCATCTCCCTCTCTTCCCCCCTTCCCCTTCCCCACTGACCCCCCCAAATGTTTCCCATATCTATAATTCTTTTCCCACTCTCGTTGCTAACTTAAGTTACCTTTGTTTTGATTCCCTAGCTTCTGTTGTTGGTTATTGTGATACAGTTTTCATTTTAATGTTCATAGTTTTGATCCTCTTTCTCCTAAACAAGTCCCTTTAACATTTCATATAACAGTGGTTTGGATCTGATGAACTCCTTCAGTTTTACTTTGTTCTGGAAGCACTTTTTGTGCCCTTCTATTCTGAATGACAGCTTCACTGGATAGAGTAATCATGGTTGTAGGTTTTTTATTTTCATTCCTTTGAATATTTCTTGCCAGTCCCTTCTTGCCTGCAGAGTTTCTTTTGAGAAATCAG
Source organism: Furipterus horrens (assembly GCF_987537825.1). Lineage (NCBI taxonomy): Eukaryota > Metazoa > Chordata > Mammalia > Chiroptera > Furipteridae > Furipterus > Furipterus horrens. Next base: position 65,559,556 of record NW_028327182.1, read on the forward strand.
CTGATAGTCTTATTGGGACCCCTTTATATGTAATTCTCTTCTTCTCTCTTGCTGCTTTTAAGATTCTCTCGTTATTCTTAATTTCTGACATTTTGATTATAATGTGTTTTGGTGTGGTTCTCCCTGGGTCCAGTTTTTTTGGAACTTTCTGTGCTCCCTGGGGCTGTAAGTCTATTTCCTTCCCCAAGTTAGGGAAGTTCTGCTTCATTATTTCTTCACATAATTTTTCAATTTCTAGTTCTTCTTCACCTTCTGTCAACCCTATGATTCAAATGTTGGCCCGCTCATAGCTGTCCCATAGGTTTCTGAGCCTCTCCTCATTTTCCTCACTTCTTGTTTCCTCTTTCTGCACTGGTTGACTGTTTGTTCCTTCCCTATGTTCTGATTTGTTGATTTGATCCCTGGTTTTCTTTTCCCCACCACTAGTTTTGTATGTGCTTTTGTTAATTTCAGCAGGACTAGCCTTCATTCCTTCCCTGTCTTGTTTAAGATCTGTTGTTAGGTCTGTAAGCATTCATACAACCAAAGCTCTGAACTGAGCTCAGAAAGATTTCCTCTCTGCTGCTTCATTAGATTAGATATTTGCTGGCTGGTCACCTGTGTTACCAGGATCTCTATCATGATCTGTGCCATCCTGACAGTTTTCTGTTTACCTTTACTTCCTGGGAGGGTCTGTCACACCTCCTATGCTATAGGGGGCAGAGCTCTATGCACTCATCACTACTGGGTGACCCTTTTCACCACACTGTGGCATTTTGTGTGGGGGCAGGAGTCCAAGATAGATTTCTGCAGTTCAATGTCTGCTGAGAGACTGGGAACCTCCTCCAGCCTTCGCAGTTCAAGGCAATGGGGGTCTGCCTTCCCTGGCCTTGGAGTCGCGAGCTGATGGGTTTGGTATGCAGCCAGGGGTGCTCCCCAGGTGCTTCTTGCCTCCCTTTAAATACGAGTGTCTGTGCTTACTGCCTTCCCACCACCCATCACCGCAGCTGCTACCGCCAGCACACCTTGATCTCTCCACCCTATCTTTGCCCCTCCTACCTGTCTGGACAAACACCACTTTTTTATAACTTCATACATTGGACTTCCATGTAGCTTTATTTTCTGGACTTCTGATTATTTCTGGCTTTGCGGTAGTTGTATTCCTTCTTAGTCATGGAGGGTGATGGAACATGTCAGTCTAGGCCTCCATCTGGGCTGGAAGTCAATAGTGCTTAATTTTATCATGATTTCTGTCTGGATGAGTATTTCTTCCTTATATCTTTGTCTGCTGGACTTCCATGCAGCTCAATATTCTGGAACTACTGTTGTCTCTAGTTTGAGGTAGTTGTATTCTTTTTTAGTTTTGGAGGGAGATGCAGCATGTCTGTGTATGCCTCCATCTTGGCCAGAAGTCTTCTGTAAGTCCTTTTGGTGTGCATTGCATTTGAGAGTGGATGAGGTATGGTAATAGTCAAATGTGTCCTTTGCCCACCAAGTTTTACTTGGCCAAGTAGACATTTTGTCTGGTTCAGTAGTAACCAGGAAATTTTTCTCCACACTGAAAGCACACTCTTTCCTCTCTAGGAAGACTGATATTGCAATAGTCCATATGTCCCAACACACTATAATAAAAATGAACAATATGAAGTTGGTATTTTCCCCCAACATCTATAATGTTGTTTTCTCAATGGAGACATATTCATTTCAATATGATTATCATACTTAAATCAGTTTTTAAAAATTTTATAACTTCTTTAGAAAACCTTCAAACCTATAAATGGCATGTCTAGGTCCTCCTGCTTGGATTCCTTCTATCTGTGCCCAACAACATTTCTTTTTGTATAAATATGAACAGTTCACAAAGTAAGCAAGATTTCAAAATTGAGAATTGGCTGTTAATGTGGGTAAGCCCAACAAAAATGAACTCTCTTTATGCGTTATCTTCTTTATGTTTGCAAAAGTATGAAATGCCTCAATATAAGACATGTTATAAAATTTTCCCTCCTAGTTTTCATTCTTTCTCTCCTCTTAAAAATAGGATGTCATGGTTATTGTAATGATGATTCAATGATGTGCTAGAATCTGCTCAGAACTATTCAAGAGTTAATCATTACATTTTTAGAAATTTTGAAAGCCTGTTGAAGTCATATTGGTAGCTTAACATCCACCATGGTGGGAACTGCTCACCATAACAATAGGCAAATGCTACAATTCAGGGCTCTGCTAAACTTCCTCTGGAGAGCCAGATATTAAATTTTACCAGCACACCATTAAATGACACAGGAAAAGCCTGCCCTCTTTAGAGGTGTATGTTCTTTCATGCTATAGTCTCAAAAAGCCACATCAATACATGAATAGTTTCTTTGCCTAAAGGAACATTGGGGGAAGCTTCAGAAGATCCTTGGAGCTATAGGACCAGGGATATAATCCTGGTCCTGACATTTCTGGGGTGTATGGAGCAAGTTACCAACCTCGTGTGCCTCAGTTTCCCCTTCAGTAAAGTGAAAATAACATTCTGTATCTTCTTGGAATCCTCAAGGATGAAATTCAGGAATTCTCAAGGATGAAATTCAATTAGTGGAGTTGACTAACTCTGGTATTCACCAAGAGAGAGCGTGAAGGTAAACACAGAGTGAAAGAGGGCAGAGGACCTCTCCTCTGTGTGGAAAAGTGATTTTCCTTTGGCCTTAGCACATACAATCATAAGAGTCTAGATATTTGAGTGTTAAGTGGTTGATCAAAGATGGAGTCAAAAGATGTTGGTGTCCTGGGAGTCTTAGTTGATTTGCACTGTACTTTAGAAATAGCCAAGAGAAGAGTGCTTTGCTTCTCACAGTTGTTGGCAAGTGATGCTCCTGTTGAATCAGATGTCAGCATCTAAGTTGGAAGAAAAGTGCTTATACCTTTCTTCCTTTGGTGTGTTGCCTTCACATGAGTTGATGAGTTGGCTTTATTTAGAGTTCCTTGGCTGTGCAAACCTGTTTGTTAAGTAAACCCTTTGATTCCTTGGTCACAAATGACAACAATAAAGTCACTATAAAATCTTTAGTGTGTATTTCATAAAATGTATGTGTGATTATCTACATAGAACAATGATGTGAACATTCAAGGCAATAGAGTATGTAACTTATTATTGAGGAGAAAATATTATCTATATATCCATTTTTGTTTATAATTTTCAATATAATCTAAATCCTTCTAATTCTACTTCAACTTTCTAGTTCACTTGAAAATAAACCAAGATGTCATCGACTCAGTCAGTGGCCCTGCAATTCCCTATTCCAATGCTTGATGATTTCCATTGTACTCCCCTTGCAATTAGATAAGTAAAAACCACTCCTATTTAAAGGCCAGTGGACAGATTTATACATATTAGCTTCTGGGCACCAAAGTAATTAAGATACCATCTATATGTCTGTGCAATTTGTACACATAAAACCATGAAATTATCAATTCTTTTAAAAAAAGAAGGGGTTAGACACATTAACGCCAAAATTAAACAAAACCAAGAAAAAGTTTTGTTAAAATATGAAGCCATCCTGGCTTCAGTTCAATTTGAACTCATTATACTTTTTCAAGTGAGAGAAAAGTGTCTACTTAATGTCTCTTTAACTTCAAGATCTGGAAGAAGTGATATGAGTGAAATGTTTAACAGAAAAAAAAACAAAACAAAAAACCCAGAAATACCAGGAAAAAAGCTTCCGCATCTCATCAATTTTCTGGCTCAGGATCTCAAGCCAATACTGAAATGGAAAGTTTGCTATTATTTAACAGCAGCAAAGATTTCAGTACAAAAGGAACTTGAGGAATAATCTTCATTCTTTTTATTGCAGATGCACACACATGCACATGCACACACACACACACACACACACACACACACACTACACATGAATTCTGGCACAGAGAAGAAAGAGTGGGGCTTGATCAAGTAAAACAAGAATCCCTAGCTTCAGTACATTCTTATGTACTAGATTTCCTGCCAAATTCTGCAGTTCTGGAAGAGTTAGAATGTCTGGAGAAGATTCAAGAAACATGTAGCCTTGACACTTTTATTTGTTCTCTACCTCCAAACTTCCCATCCTTTACAAGTCCCCCTCTATCACTAATAAGAGCAAAGGTTCCTTTGGTCCTGCAATTTTCTTATTGCAAGCTCACCATTTAAAAGTGAAAATTTTGCTTCAACTGTGAAAAGGTTCAAGCTTTTAAAGGAGAAAAACTGGAATAGTTTTTCATTTTCTTTTCTCTGGGAAAGCTACCTTTAAGGGTCATAAGAACATAGTATGCAATTATTCTAAAAGAATACTCTTTGACATTTTAAATTCATTTTAATCGTCCTTATATTATGAAAGCTATACTTCTTCTTAAGGCTTTCAGACAACCAGCATAATTTTTATATTGATTCATTCTGGGACAAAACAAAAGTTTGTGTAAACTGAATGGAAAATAATTCTTCTGTGGTGAGGAATCTGTGTTTGCATTTAATTATGATGCATGGAAGTATTCCTTCCTGATTAAACATTTAAATAAAGAGGAAGTATAAATAGGAATTTAAAAAAGCAAGTGAGCACAACATAGTTCACCCATCTCAATTTGAAGGTCCTCATCACTATTTGTTGCCATATGCAAAGCTGATGTGATTGTCCATAGTTGCCAAAATGTGTGTGAATATTTTAGGGGAATAATTTTCAATGCATATGATGATAAGTAAATTAAGCAATATTATTCACTTACACAGATTTATCAAGGAGGTGCCTCAAAGTGCTTTATTATTTAATTAAACTCACAACATGCTACAATTTTATTAATACATAAAGTGAGATGCAGTACAGTTGAGTATCTGACTTTATTGTATAAGACAAAAAAAGGGGGGGGCGGTGAGAATAGAAACTTGAGTTTGGAAATAGAACATAATTAGGCCCTGAACCATCCACACTGCTACAATCTCAGGGAGCGCATATTTCTGTTTATCAGAAAGTGTTGGCAAAAATATAAAAGTCTATTGACATAGAGATACTCAATTTCCACATTTATAAAATAAAAAGTAAGTTTTATCTTACGGAGTCATTTTGTATGTACTGTGAGACTTTATTTTCCCTTGTCTTTTTCTCCTTTTACTTGTTTCCCAGCGACATCTTTATGAGCCAGAGAGAGGGCACTCTTCCTCTGGTTATCAGAATAATTTTTGCTTTGCTGTAGGAGAGTATGTAAATTTTTTAAAAAATTTCTTGAGTACAAAAGTATTCAATGTGTGCAGCACTGTGAGAACTTTTGCCATCCCAGTATGGATGTCATGCTCATCCTTTGATCTGCTATGGAACATAATATGGAGACATGCATGCATTTACTGAAAGAAACAAAAAGCCCTCCCCAAAAGTATTCAGGAGATGTGGAAGAAAATGTGACATACCAAACATGACTATTGTTCACTATATCTCACACTGGACACAGATAAGAATTTGGCAGAAAATTCCCAAATAGTAATATGGAAATACATGGCAAGAACCTGTAGAACACAGTGAAGTCCAGAAAAATTGTATGTATGTACATATGTGAACTTAGTGTATGTATCATTTATCCACTGTTGTTTAATTGTTTAATAAAATCCCTGTAGCTGAAAATAGTAAACATTTATTACTGTTCATGAATAAAGAAATACCAGCTGGGTAGTTCCTTTGAGCTTAGCTCAGCTCTCTTGTACTTTTGAGGGTTGGCTGGCTGTAGACTCATTTACAATAACCTAGGCTAGGGACTGTGCACTCTTCTCTGCCTGGTCTCTCAGCTTCTCACAGGTTCATCCAGGAATGTTTAAATAGAGAGTAGAAGCATTTGGGCCTTCTTGAGCCTGAGAGGTGGAGGACTTGAATGCAGAGGGATTCTTAATTAATCAATACAATATCTCTACCAGCGCAAGTGATTGTCCAATTGGCATTTCAACTCAGTGTAGAGAATTGTATATCCAATGTAGAAAATGACATAACATCTAGACCTAAATAAATAAAAACATAAGGCTAACAGAAAAAAGAGAATATTATCTTTATAAATTTGAGATGAAGAAGGCTTTAAGAAAGATACAAATCTTAGAATTTATACTGAAAAAATAAATAAAGTTGTTACATGGAAAGTTAAAGCTTCTATAAAAAATGTATACAGCATAAAAAAGTTATGATAAACTTCAAAATTAGTAAAGTATGCAAATTATATTCACAAATTAATATCTTTAAAGAGTTCCTACAAATCAATTTCTTTAAAAGACTAATAACGCTATAAAAATGTTGAGAGTTATGCAAAGACCAATATATTAAAGAAACAAATGGCTAATTAACACATGAAAATAAAAATGATAATTAAAACAATACCGACACTCAAAATTTGTAACCATTGCATTACTAAAATTTCAATATTGCCAAATTTTCAGAAGATTCACTCATGCAGTATAGGTGGAAGTATAAATTGAAACAGATTTTTTATCTATAAATCATATAGGTACAGGAACATTACTTGGTTAATAGTTAGAATATTTTAATTTATTAAATCTTATTCTTGCACTAATCTTTTATTTGTTTGCTTAACTGTTACATTATTCCTAAATCCTATTTTGCAAATGGTAAAGTAAAAGTAGATTGAACTTTTTCCAAAATGGTGATAAGTAAGTTGTGCCTGTAAGTTACATGCCTGCTCTTAGAGACTTTTATTGACTTGTAAAAGGTACTTGAACTTTTTAGCCTCATTATTTTCATCTGTAAAATAAAAATAAAAAATCTTACCATCTTTTCCTTTTAAAAGTTGAAGGTGAGCTACTCTGTCAGAATTAATGAGTTCTGATTATCTTCTGGACCAGGTTTTTCTTTATTAATGGTAGAGAGCCATGGAGTGATACAAAGGTAGATGGAAAAAAAATTAGTACATCAATCTTTTTTTTTAAATCCTCACCTGAGGATATGTTTATTTATTTATTTTTTACAGACAGGGGAAGAGAGAAAAAGAAAGAAAACATCAATGTGAGAGAAAAACATTGATTGAATGCCTCACGTATGTGTCCCCATGGGGGATGGAATCCTCAACCAGGTATGTGTCCTGACTGGTAATCAAACCTGCAACCTTTTGGTGTACAGGTTGACATCCCAACCAACTGAGCAAGCTGGCCAGGGCAATACATTCTTCTAATACTGATTAAAAATAATGTTTCAGACACAGTATTTGATAATTAGCAAATATTTGATAACTTCTGATTATTTTATTGATTGATTACCTCATTTAATTCTCACCAGAGTTAGGTTTCATAAACGCAGAATTTTATAGGAGACAACTGAAATTTAGAAGCAAAAATACCTTGCCCATGATTACATACCTAGAAAATGGCAGGATTTGCACCACGACCCTCTTCTCCATGGTTGGCACTTGTAGCCGTGTTCAAACTGAATTCAAACACTAAGTTTATGCCTGGCTTCCACCTGCACCTTGTGATATACATAAGAATGTAGAACTATCTTTTCAAATAAAATTCATATTTTTAATAAAATTAAACGCTATAAATTTTTGCACTATCCTTTAAAAATCTAGTGATGACACTGAAATTTTTTACAGAGCCATCTTAAATTTTAAAAAACTACAAAAGCCTTGGTGACCATGGACAAACAATTGAACCAAACACACACAAAGTTTATAGCAGAAAGAGAGAGAGCAGATTTATTAAGAAATAGTACACTCCACAGAACATGGGAGCAGGCCAACTCTGAGCAGAGATTGTCCTTGGGGGCTGGAGGGATTCTATTCTTATAGGGGAGATATTTCCTGGCTAATTTTGGTGGGTTTTTATTGCATATGTACAAGTAGTTATATTACTTTTAAGTTACTGTGCATGTGGTCTCCCATGATTTTCCTTGACTGGCAACCAGGGAAGGGGGTCCCGCAATGCTAATTTATTATAACATTAATATAATGAAGCAAGAATCATGTAACATCTTCTGTGTAGGTGATTTATGATTCACTATGATTTAGCACTTTTCCAGAAAGCGAGGAAAACAGGTCTTAAAACAGGATCTCTCTCTGGTATGGATGTCCTTTGACTTAGTCCCCTGGCGCCTTGGGAGTTTCCTCCCTCCTGACCATCTCCTGCTTCAAGAACATTTTCAAATTGTTAAATAAAAGAAGGTCTAGTATGAGAGTCAAGTAAACCTTTCCTTAGGCTTACCTAAAACAACCTATTAAAATGAAAAAAAAAAAGCAAAATTATTTTTGCCATTTTTCACATATACTTAAATGATTATTTGAAATTGCATAAAACAACCTGATGCTTAAATGATAACACATCTACTTCTGACATGTTACCAAATTAGAGACCACATCTCTTGCATGGTTGAGAGTAAGCCAGAAATAACAATTGTTGCTTCTTTGCTGGTTTTCTAGTACATGTGAGAATGGTCCTCCGTTGGTTCTCTATATTAGATATTTCCATCATGGTCCCACCAAACTGAGGTCAGAAACCTTTGACAATAAGATGTATCTCAAGTTGCTACAACACTTTCTTTAAGCAGAAATTATTATAGGACTTTCTCCTGTTAACACTTCAAGTAAATGAATGACAGAGAGGACAGAAAGTTTCATGAACCTTTTTATTTGTCTTTTTGCTTTTGAGACATTCTTGCTTACTTTACTTTGGAGCTTTATTTGGAAGAAACAATGGGGACTTTTAATTTGTAAATCCACAGAGCAGGGTTATTTATGTTCACTTAATGATTTTTGAAATACCAGATTACACTTTGCTTATCTGTTGAAGTAGAAATGTGATTACTCTGAAAGCTCAGTTCTGCTACAGTCACAAGTTATATAGTTATTTATTTTCCAGGATCAGTGTAGTAAGATATCAAAGTAGTTTTATAATTATCCAAACAAATATTCTTTTGGAGACTTCCAGCCTAGGAGGGCTGAAATGTTTTTATTAGGAGGAAGGGATTCATTCATTCCTAAATCTGTGTTAAGGTAGTAAAAAAATCTGATTATTTGCATAAATAACCATTAAAGAAATGTAAAAGAATGGAGGATTTCATTATCATAAACCTCTTAGACTACCTGAAGGGCTCAGCATGCAGGTGGATCTGGTTTCAAGTACCTTCTTACCTTTAGGAGACAATTATCTTAGGTATTTCTGGAGAGAGAAAGAATCTTACCATGTTTCTTGGCAACAGTCCTCACATATTAACTACCTGGATCCTCAAAATAAAATGCAGTTGAAAGACTCCTCCAGACTATTTGTATATTAAATATCTATCTGCAGAATCCTCCTGTGTTTCATTGTGCATGTGGGAATTAGGTTGCACAGAATTACTCCTGCAAAACCAATGATTACCACAGGACCAGACTCATCAGAAAGCTGCCTCTGCAGCATAGTAAATTTTTCAAATCACTAACACAGAGATTTTAATTTGCCCACATCCTGAAAAAGGAAACCCGTGTGTATTTACAAAGAAGAATGTCAGATCCATGATGGCAGCACCGACTGATGCAGAACACCAGCCCCAGAAGATTGACAATGAGAAGGCATTCCCTTTCAGTTCCGTGTATACAAGCTCAAGGTGTTTAGCAAACACAGAATTTGCAAAGGGTAAGATTGTGCAGCTGATTAGCATGCTAGGATTTCACTCTTGGGCTCTGCTACAAGGCCTGCTCAGGTTTCAAGGTTTGGGGGTCTGGGCTTCAGCTAACTTGCTTCAGGAGATTAGTTTACATTAGTTCATTTTAGGAAGGACTCTGGAAATTCTCAGCCCACCAGTGTGTGTGTGTGTTCAGGAGGGTGTGAGTACTGTATATGTGTGATTGTATTTACCTCCAGAATCAAACTTCTCTCATAAATTTTCTAGAATTACAACCCCGACCACAACCACCATAATCCTTTTCCCCCGCCATTGTTGCCATTGGTTTGCTCAATTTCTGCAGTAGTTCCTAAAGCTAGGTTGCTGATTTGATTATGTTCTCATTCTCTCCACTTGTCTTTCTCTTCCCTTCACTTCAATCTAAACAACAGCACCCATGATATCTAGGGAAAATATAAATCAATGAGGCACATCCATTCTGGCTACAGCAGAGAGTGTGGATTGTCCCCCATTTAAAAAGAAGTTAAAAAAATAAATTAAAACGCTCAAAAAGTCAGGTGTTTTTAAGCAAGTATGGGGGAAAAGGAAACTTTCTCTACACCTTTAGGTTGTTTTGGTTGGTCTAATAATAAAATTGACTTGAGACACATTGACAACAGCAAATAAGCACATTTAATACATACATATGCATGGCAATCCCATATACATGACAGAGTCAGAGATCTCAAAATCATAATAGGTTCAAGAACAGAAAAGGAAATGACATGTATATGACATTCTTAGTTAAAGAAGAGGTAAAGAGCCTTGGGGCTTCAGAGGGAAGAAAGGTCATTGCAGGATGATAAGAAGAGCAGATGTTCAGTAATTAGTAGTTTGCTCTGTTTTATAGATAGGTTAAAAATTATATCTGGTGATAACTCTAAAAGGCAAGGCTGCTAATTTAAATTCTTTAAGGGAGAGGTAAAAATTTCTCCTGAGCTTGCAGGATCTTGATTGCCTTTAGCTCAAAATAATTCATATGCCAAAGTGGCACATTTGGGGGAGGCTTGTTCTGAACCCCTACACCAGAAAATTACTCAGCTCTGTTTTTGACAAACTTCTCATTTAATCACATTGCTTCTGGTATTTCAAAAACCTTAGTATTGTTTTTTTTCGTTTAAGGTGACATTTGATAGAACATTTGATACATTTATATGAGTAGATATGTTAAGGTAGGTGGTATTTAATTTTCTATTCCTTAAATATCTCAAAAATAAGTAGTGATATTTAAAACAATTATTAAGAATTATAAAATTCTAACAATATTCATTACTTATTTGACTCAGATAATAACAAAATAATACATGATATCTCTTGGGTCTAAGTACATAACATTGTGTTAAGCTTTTACATGTATTATCTCATTAAATTCTTTAATCAAGTCTGTTATATAGGTTTGGTTATTGCCTATATTAAAAATAAAAAAGAAGAAGGGCTAAAGAGTTTTAACAATTTCCCCGAAGTCTCACAGCTAGTAAGTGGTGGAGCTGCTCTGGTCTATTTGATGCCTGGACATCATTTGATCGTAAGATATTGCCTAATAGTTGCAAAAGTTAAATAACAGTAAAAGCCAGGATTGTGTACCTAGCAAGTTATCCAGGTATCTGTGACTCTTAAAAATCAGTGTGAGATAACTTAAGAAGAAGTGGTTTAATATTAGGCAGAGGTATAGAAATGGTTAGAGGAGATCATGTTATTAGCAAACATTCTTAAAAAGTTATGCACCAGGCAAAATGAAGTAAGTCAGTGTGTCTCTTCTCAGATTCTCCCCTGTAGTAATATAAGGGTCTAATAAATGAGAGAGAAACTTAATGATGAATATGCTGCTATATTGTTAGTGCTTTGATACAGTTGAAGACAATGTGGCTTGTCACTGACTCAATAACATCCTTGGACACAAGTTAAGGCTGGGACAAGCACATCTTTAGCATCCAGGCCACCATCGTTTACTCTATTGAGACACAGTGGCCTAAACCAACACACATATGTCAGGTTTCTTGGATGTCCCTTTAATTAATTATACTATTTATTTGCCCCCTATGTTTACCTGAATCTACTGCCCTTACTTTTCTTTTAAGACACATAGACTGAGCAATATGGTCTAGTGAAATAACCAAGACAAAGTATTATACACATGTGAGACTGAACCCTGATTTATCTACTTAATAGTTGTATGGTCTTGAACAAATTATTCTAATTTCTTTGAGTCATCAACTAGTAAGTGTGACTAGATTATTAAGAGACCTCATTAGATAATGTGTGCGAATTCTGGAGAATCAAATTATGTCATGCATTTGAACCTCTGTTTCCTCAACTATTATGTGGGGTTAAGCTACTGTAAATTGTGAAAACTCCATTAGATAAGATATGCAAATGATCTTGTACAATGCCAGGCAGATAGATGGTACTATATTAACTATTACTCCTTAAAATACCCTATTCCATATCATTGTTGCTGTAGCTTATTTTGTTTTGTCAAGAAAAATCGTCAAAGACCTCAAAATGGGCTAAAGGGATGAATGGGTGCTCTTGTAGTTGAGTACTGGTCCTTGCGTATTTCAGTAGAATTTCCTATGATCATGGAAATATTTTGCATCTTCCATGACCCATATGGAAACCACATGTGGCTAGTGGTTATGATATTGAACAGTGTAGGTCTAGCCAACTCTTTGGGAACAAAATCTATAGGAATTTAAACCTTTTTTAAAAATAATTCTTTAGGGGAGAGAGTTAACTTGTAGATAATTAATATTAAGCCAAATTATTGTTGTTTATAAAAAAGCAAGTAAATTTTGTCCAGTATATATAACTAATATTTATCTTATGTTAAAGATAACCCAAAACACTGTATTTTATTTCTCTATTGAATATTAATAACTTTTACATCAATATGTAAATTCATTTTAGAATTGCCTATATCTATGCCTAATCTTTAAATTCATTTTTGAATTTTTTAACAGCTTACTGGGTTCCTCTTTTATTAATAAGTTAAATAAAATATTTATATAAGTTCACTTTATTTTTACATGAAAGATGACTTTACCTTGAAAAATGAAGTATCCTCACTCATTTATTTCTTAATAATGCTTATACTTTAGAGCAGCTAAATGGGGATTTTTTTCAATGTAACCTGTGTTTGTCGTTGCTTACATCATTGTATTTTTTTAACTGGAGGGTAGGGGTTGTAGGAAATTACTTAATGTGGTTAATGCAGGGTTGAGTGACAGTACTGGGAAAAACAAAACAAAATAAATTCTGAGTTTGGTTTATGAGTTAGCCATTTCTCTCCTTCTAGAAACCCGCCTTCATAGATTAGAGATTGCAGGGTTTTAACTCCAATGTCACTGCTCATTTTGTTGGTTTATATTTCATTGCCATAAGAATGGAACAACTTGTGTCTTGAGTTTGTTCGTGATATCAGCAGAAACTTGAGAGCATTATTAGATAGCACAGCATGGCACCTGGAAGCACAGGAAATATTGGTCCATGATGAGAGAAGGAGATAAAATGCTTATCACAAGGCTCAGTTTATTTTTCTCCGGTCTTCGGTTTCTAGGCATGTTGTACAAATAAATATAAGTACAGTTGCACTTAACTAAGAAAATTACTTGAGAATTAGAAACAGAAACATTTCTGCTGATCAAGAGAAAACAAGAGTTGAATGAATCATGCTGTGAGAGTTCTAAAGCAAAGGGAAAGTTTAAGGAAAGGTAAGGGCTTTTAAAATAACTGACATAACACATACACTACCCCAGTTTTATAAATCAGACAAGGTATAATGAACTGTAACCCTTATCAGCCTCTGTCTGGAATAGTTTTGTGGGTGAGAAAAAGTAACCCATAGGCTCTCGAATAGTGATTAAAGTGGAGAAAATACTGGCTTTATATTCACCACATACCACTGATGCTCCTTAAAATGCCACAGAAAGCTTGTGAGCTACTGTAAATTGTGAAAACTCGAGTAGAAACAGGTGAATTTCATTCAGAGATAGTTAAAATCAATTGTAACACACAGCTAAAAGAAAGTGGCTCTAGAAGTTTCTATCACCTATTACTACGACAAATGTAATGCTCAGCTGTAGCAGCTAATTAAGGCAGATTCTTGAGTATGCAAAAACAAAGGAGGCAAGAAATAATAAGAGGCATACTAACATAACAAAATATCACTTAATTATTAAAACGATTACTATAATAAAATTATGGGAAACAGGAAAGTTTCCGCAAAAGAATGTTGAGTGAAAAAGTAGAACACAGATCTGTTGAAATTATACAGACACTGGGAACACTACGTAAAACTGATATATGTCTATGGATTAAAAATCAGACGGAAACATAAAAGGGTTATTTCTTTCAACTTACATTTTTTTCTTTGATTATCCTTTAAACTTGATTGAACAATGCATTATTTATGTTTGAAAACAAAGTGAAAATGTGAAAAAAGGGGGAAAGAAAGATGAAAAGAAGACACTAAAAGAATACGGGAGACAGAGTGAAAAGATGAAAGCTTAAATTAGAAACAAAAGTCAGAGAATCAAGCAAAAAGGAGGCCCGGGACAGGCAGAACTGTCTCTCCTTTGAAGACTAAAGCACTGAGGAAGGCACGTTGTGTGTGACCAGGAAATGTCCCTTCCTATTTCCCTTCCCTGCTCACTTAAAACGCTAGCTTGCCTGACTGCCGTGCGATGCCTGTCTGGTAGACTTTCTGCTTCTGTGTTTTCCCCCTTGGGCAGCAGAGGTGACACAAAATCCTTTTGCTTCGTGCAGGGAAAGGGAGTTAGCGTTCCTTAGGTAACCTTTGTCTTAGCAAATTAAATTGTCCAAGCCAACATGTGAAGCGGTGTGCCCTGCTAGAAGTTAACAGGCAGCCATCAAAGGCACTGGAGAAAGAGGAGGAGCTGCAAAAGCAAGGACTAACATTCTTTCATAGAGAAGTTTTGGGAAAACTGTTAACACTGTTTCTGCAGTTGGATAGCCACATCTCCCTTATGCAATTTTCAAACACGATCAGAAAAAAAGAAAGTGTTAGACAAATTTAAGTCAAGAGGGAGACACTTACTGTATTTTTAAATTAGGGGGCAGCAGCCAGAGATGAATATTGTGAAGATTTTAGACGACCTTAGAATGTTAGTGACTGACTCCAAGCAGACAGATCTATGTATGTGGAAGCAGTAGTATTTTAGCTCTTTCCAGAACACTTGGAAAGAATGACAAATTACTTATGTAATAGGTGATAAGGTAGTATTTATGGTTCTCTCATATTACCAATTCAGATTCATCTTGGCAGAAGTAAGTCTTAACTTTCTTATGCTCCTTTAGGGCAGTAGTCAAAGCTCTAATCTCCCTAACCCTTGCAGTTTGCATGAAAGTGTTTTTCAAGTTGCAGATGCTCAATTGGGAAACCATGCAATGGAAAGATGTCTTCAAAGTCAGAAAAATTTCAGCTCCAAGCTCAACCTTTCACCAGTTCATGACCTTGAGTGAGTTACTTTCTCTAACGCTCAATTTCTTCACCTGTAAACAGGACATTTGGTGAAGATTCAGTGAGATGATGCACCAAACAGAATGTCCAACTCATAGTAAGTCCAACCAATATAGTTGGGACTTATCTTCTGCAGACATTTTAACAGTGCTGTGTTCAAGTGAGGTTCTTCCCTAACATATTTTTGCCCAGATTTTAATGGTCATGTGTCACTTATGTGTATGTCTATAATCTGGTATCAATGAGTAGAATGGAACAGAATATGATTAGACTCTATTAGGAGAAACATAAATTCTTCTTTGACCTATACAGGAAAAATAAAATAATATTTGACTAGGTTACTGAGAGCCCATTTAAAGGAGCTTGGGCTAAGAAATTAACAAGTTATCTCATTTATTCCGCATAGCAACTCCAGGAGAAAAGGTGTTACTAGTTTCTCACTTTGCCAACAAGAAAACTGAGGTAATGAGACAAATTGCCCCAAGTGACACACCACTGAGAAAATGGGAAGATTCTGAAATTAGGACTTCAGTTGGCTGAGTGCAGATTCCAAGATTTCACAAATAACAGACTTTCTAGAATTGTGTAGGGAAGAGAAAGATATCACATGAGTATGTTAATCATGCACAGCTCAAAACCTGGAAATGGAGAAATATGAAAATGCATTCATGTAGTAGCTGAGAGTGGATTAGAGCAGTGATTTTCAATCTTTTTCATCTCATGGCATACATAAACTGATTACTAAAATTATGCAGCACATCAAAAAAATATTTTTTGCCACTCTGACAAAATATGTACTTATAAGTCTGATTCACTCACACTGGATGACTATTGTTGTGTTAGCTGTTGTCAGTTTTTTATTTGACAATCTAAGGGGGAACAGGTCAGTGTCCCTGACTAAATAGTCAGGTATTACATGTTTTAAAATTTCTTGTGGCACACCTGTTGATAACCACTAGAGTAGATCATGTAAAGATAGCACAATTCCATATGAAGAAGAGAGGTTGGCAAGTAGTGGGAAAGAGGACTAGTCAACATTGAAAGTAGAAAGGGGAGTGACAAGGAGGGCAACTTTGGCAGTGAGTCTAGCAGTGCACCAGGATTACAGGTTCGGCAGATTAATAAAGGGACTATATGCAAAGTGGGAAGAGTATAGGAAAACCACAGAGGTAATACAGACACTTAAGAAGGAGAGAAGTGTATGCCCATAGGCCTGAAGAGCCACCGGATTGTGGAAACAGAGCTCTGTGGAGAGGGCAAGAGTAGTGGTCTTCATTGAGGAAGGTGAGGTGAGGATACACAGAGGGAGCCGGGGCAGGCGATGCTCTGACACCACTCTCTTCCCTTTCTTTAATCTGCCTATAATCCACATTGGCAGAACACACTTAGAAATAAGGAGTTTGCTGAAATAATGCACACAGATCAGCCTCCAGATAGGACAAAGGGAAAATACCCGGGGACAGGTCATGGAAAGTTTCATATGAGATGTCAAGGTGTTGGGATCTTATTCTACAGGTGCCTGGAAGATGTTAAAAGTTTTAGAAGATCACTCCTCACCACTGTATCCCTATGGGTAAATCCAGCTAGAATTCTCTGTGACAACCCAACTAGCTCTTCTTGCTCTGAATCAATAGACTGTGATTTTGAAGAAGATGTAATTAAGGAGGGCAATGTTGGAGGCGGAGAGGCAGTGAGGTTGTTAATGCAGTGTTTAGCAGGATGAGAGCCTGAACTGGAGTAATGTTGATGGGGATATAGTGGGTGACTTTGACACATATTTTGGAGATGAGATATGGAGATTGAAGGAGAGAGGTCAACGATAATTCTAGGTTTATTGCTTGAGAGTATGAGTAGTTGTACCACAGAATGAGATAGAGAATGCAGGCTCACAAACACATGAAGTGATGGATATAGTCAATTTAATAGATTTAAATTTGTTAAATATGATTATGTCTTATATAAATTTAAAGTTAACATCAAGTCTTATAATTATTAGTTTCTGCTTCAAGATCATTCATGATCTGGTTTTCATCTTTCTCACTAGTATGTCATCTAAAAATATAGACTTTGAAGCATATTGCAAGTGTCATAAATATTTTTGGTCTCATGGGATTTTTCCCTCTAATAAACCCATATTCCTTTTTTTTTTTTTAATGGTTAGAGAGTAACTCAAATTTGATTACAAAGTTTGGGCTATAAGTAATCATGATTAAATCACAAAATAATATGTATTTTAATGTATTATAAATATTACCCAAATAAATGTTAAAAAATTAATAGTCTAGTGCGCTTGGATTTTTCTTCTTTCTAGAACTGTTATTATGAGTGGCCTTAGCAAGTTACTTCTTACTCAGTTTCAATAATACACATCCACTTGCACTATTATAAATGAGTTTTCATAAAACACTCCCTTCCTATAGGTAAAATACAAATAATAGTACTTCACAAAACTGAGGTCATAAGTATTAATTATCTTATGTTTTAAGCAGGAATGAAGCAGACAATTTGTTTCTAGGACAGGATGTTAGTTTGTTGCGATGCTTTATTCTCCTGTATAATTATAGATCACTTAAAACGTATGTTTTAAAAATGACTTTATGTTTAAATCTTTCAAATAACATGTTCAAAGGATAACAACTAATTATAAAAACATGATATCCTTTATTATATTCTCTCTTATAAGTACTGGATTGTAATTGCCTCAAATTTGTGCATGAATGTAACTATTCATATTTATTCCTGTTTTGCTCTACTTATTACTTGTGACTATGTCAATTAATATAATAACTTTTAATTTGCCAGACATACCCTCTAGAAGGTGTTTATTTATTTTTTGGCACTACATTGATAATTTCAGTAGCTCCAACATTATTTGCATCTATTAAAATAACCTGGTACTTTCAGTTAAGCTAACTTCCAGGTCATAAATAGTTGAGTACATTTATTAGCTGATTCATTTAATTTTACTTTTTAAAAAATAATTAAAATCTATACTAATTAGTACCACTTGTCTACAATCATTCTCTTAACAGAGTAAAGTTTTCCTACATATAGGTAAAAGCTGAAAACGAACAAACAAACAAATACCTAGATAGATGTAAGGAGCAGCTTGCTCTAAACACAGCCGTTACTGTCAGATTTTGGGAACTGGTGTTTGTTCTACTTTCACAGGGGCACAGTCCACCATCTCCTGGGATTTCCTTCTTGATAGAGGTACTGCTTTAGGACTTAGAAAAATGTTCCGAAATGTGTTGACTTCCTCACTACTGGCAAGAAATCCTCTAATTGGATGTTTACCTCAGTTACCCCAAATAGAACTTAACATATTTTTGCTAGTTTAGGGGCCTCAAGCCCTTCTTAGGGAAAAATCCTTCTACAAGCTCTTTCTCCCTGTCCTGTTTGGAGAGACAACATGGAGTCACAGCTTACCATGAACTTGCAAAACAAAATTTTCCTCTAATTTGCAGGATTTTTCCATAGTTGCTCTGCTAATATTCCATCCTTTAATTTTTAATGCAGGTAGTTGAAGAGTAAGACTTTTACTAAATTGCTTTAAGTATGGCCATCAGAGAGAAAAAGACCATCACATCTTGAATGTTTCACACACAATCCACATATTCTGGCAAACATTGTTGTACATAAGAAAGTAAAGAAGATAATAATTTTCTTATCATCATGATTCAGAGAGTACAGACTAGTCATCGGAGGCATATTCCTGGCCAGTTTATGTGCTTGACAGTTTATAGCCGTATCCTCTGGCTGGCTACAGTTTGTGATTACAAATGAAATGGAACATAAGGAGTTCTAGCTTCTAGACAATCCTATCTCTTGTGGAGAGGGACTTGGTCTACAAAGATATAATTAAAACTACTTTTCAAGAACTATGTTAAGAAAAAAAAGAACCAATTGAAAGAGCCCCAGGCTTTATTTAGTGTCAAAGAGTTGTAAGGTTCACTTACTAAAATGGCCATTATGCAGTCTTCTCTTCATGGAAACGAATCAGCTTAACTATGTTTTTTACTAATAGCTAATTTAAAAGACATTTCAGTAAACTGATGATAATTTCTGTTATCAACTGAATGTTTGTGTTTGCCCAAAGTTCATATGCTGAGACCTAAGCCCAAATGTGATGGTTTGTAGGTAAGGGCTTTGGGAAGTAATTATGTTTAAATGAGGTCATGAGAGTGGAGCTTCCATGATGGGATTAGTACTCCCATAAGAGGAGGAGAGACTCTAGAATTCTGTCTCTCTCTCTCTCCCTCTCTCTCTCCCTCGACTATATGAGCCCACTGCCATCTGCAAACCAGGAGGAGCATCTTCACCAAGAACCAAATTTGCTGGCACTCTGATCTTGGACTTCACAGCCTGCAGAACTATGAAAAATAATTGTCTGTTGTTTACGTCACCCAGTCTATCATTTGTTACAGAAACTGAGCTGACTAAAACAAGTTCTTTTACTTTTCTTTTCTTTACTTGAAAAAACACCTAAGAAATCCAAAATTCCATGGTTATTAAGCTAGATCTGATGAATAAAGTTTAAGTAGGACCTCTCTTCCATTTCTTTCTTATATTGTGCAATAGCTTATTTCTACTCTGGATAAGCATCAAACAGTTTCAATAACTGAAAATCAAGCATCCATCCTTTTATGAAAAGTTCACACAGTTTGATCAATGGGAAAATATTACTATGGGAGTTCAGCTGATGGCTTTGGTCATGACTTCACAATCATTTGGGTGTGAAGGAAGTGAAAAAGTAGAAAAAAGGAGAAGTTTGATATGCACAGCTTCTTAATTTGCTCAGGTCAATTGAGTTTTACAGAAATATTCTGCATTTCCTTGCATTTTGATTTTATTGTCAATTAATGAACCTAAGAAGGACGTGAAAGATCAAAAGCAGCAAAAATGGAGGCTTTGAATTAAGGGAAGCGAGATGGGTCATCTAAACATTCAAATAGACTCTCCTTGCCCAAATGAAAGAAACTTTGAACTATTTCTTCTGGAATCCTTTCTTGCCCAGCATCAAACCATGAACCCCAGAAAGTCATAGCTAATTGGCTAAATATTCCACATTCACCCCTGCACTCATGTGTACCTCCCTCTGGGCTCCCTATTTTCACCCCACTAGCTTCAAGCTAGTGGGGTGAACAAGCCAGTCTTAAGTCCTTTCATTCAAGGGGTGCCAAAATTTTTTATTAAAGTTCAGTCTGCACTTTTTTTTAAAGTACTGCAATATTAAACCTAATTTTGTTGGTAACTCTCCTGAAAGGACCATAGAGAACTGTGGAAGAACAGTCTGTGCTTGAAAAAACAGTTCTTGAGACTATTGGTTCATGGCGTTCTTGGGGCCAAGAAGCTTATTTTGGTGGAGGAATGGGTGAGGAAAGATGGTTGCTCACCTCTGTTTACAAGATCATCTCTTCACTGTCTTTAAAGCCACTTAAAAAAAACCAGAGGAGGCTTCCAGTCATGCTGCTTTAATTTCAGGCTGTTTTTAATTTTAGGAGAATGAAAATTCTTTGGTAATTTCCTTTTTTGCCCAAGGTTTGTACTTTTACAAGGTTTTCTCTCTTATCAGCCTGGCCACTGTTGAAGTTATTGTAACTCAGATGTTGACAAAGGATAAAAAAATCCTGAAACCCCTCCAAAACAAAACTACAAAAACAAATATAAAAAGTGTTTTTTTTTGGCATGATGCTTTCAAAATTACAGTTCTGGTAACAAAGAGTGCAACAAGTCTCATGAGTGTAAATGAAGACTGCAATGGAAGGAGCTGACTTTAATCTTTTTGGAAAAGAAATAATTTGAAGACAACCCAACACGTTTTCAAAGAAACTACTATACCTTATGGTCCTTATATCCTGGAAGACTGAGATATTTCCTCACAACTCTTTAAACCTTAACTTTTGCGTCAAATATTTTAATATGTATTTCTTAGTCATCTATCAAAATGTCACAAAGTGACATTAGCAAGTGTGGACATGGTCTTATATCACAGCATATACATAATATTTATGATCATATCTTATATCCTCTGTTACAGGTCAAGGTGTATTGTATAGAACTTGAAATAAGTTCAAGAAAACGCTTAGCCAGATATCCAGATTGCTTTTTCTATGAAACATGATTTACTTTGGAGAGTCATTACTTTTGACTAATGTTAATTTTATATATTACCATGGTCAGAAACTATACTGGGCTTTGACAATAAAAAAAGGAATAGGACAAAGCCTCTGTCTTTAGAGTGTATAGAGGAGAGATAGGCAAAGAGGATGACTATGAAAACTTAAGCTGAAAGATAGGGACCACAAGGTGACAAGGTAAACATGGAGGAATCACTAACTCTGCTGGAACAAGAAGTGGTAGGCTTGGTCTTGTCTGTCAAATTGCTCAGAGAATAGGTTATAAAACATATGGGGGGACAGGGTGTTTTCCCCTGAAATAATCTTAATGGCAGTGAGGAGCAAATGCAAAATCCCAAAGCTTTCCCATCACCACCCACAGAAATCTTTTGCAAGTTTGAAAGGATATGTGAATTCACATACTTCAACTTGCATATTAATGGAAAATTTGTCTTATAGTTTCTTCCATAATGTTAGATTGGACCATACAAAATTACAAGGCTTTGTAGGTCAAAGACATTTAAATAGTGGTAACTTTATAGAGCACAGACATCTGAAAAGAATGTTCTAAATGATTTGCCCTTTGTACTTTGTCCTGCTGTTTCACACACCTGTGGCACAACTGTCCGGGGAATGGTGATATGTGACAGCACTGAGGGGCCCACCAGGTAGCTGGGAGCCGAAATTGTTTAAAATGGCTGAAGTGAGTTTCCAGGTTGGAGAATTGGGCCATCCAGTGGACAGCTTAACATGGGAGTGCCAGGTATGAATTTCTCCTGAGTTGTTATTCTAACAGTGTGAGAGGCAACACTGGAGGACTGGGAGCAAAGATAGAACCTAATCATGCACCATTAGCTCATTTTACTAGACAGCTGAGGAGCAGTTGGGAAATGAAAGGTGATGAAAGGGAAGAGACAATATTAGGAGGAGGGGAGATATTTAAGAGGTTAAGGGTTAAAAGCAACAAAACTTGGTAAAAATTAGAAATGGGAACAAAGGAAAAAAAAGACTTAGATAATAGTAGCCATTGCTTATCTTTACTTAGTGCTTGCTATATGTCAGGCCCTAATTTACTCATCCTACTTGGATTATTTCACTAAATGCATATTGCAACTCTCTGGAATACTTGTTTTTCAAATAAGAAAGTTGAGTCTCTCAAAGAGGTGATGTCACTTGTCCAAGGTCACTGAACTTGTAAGTGGTTGATCCAAGAGTTGGATATAGGTTTATGCTTAAATTACTGGGCGAATCCTGGTACCATACATTGAAACAGAAGAATAATAACAACAAGAGAATACAACACTTTTTGAGATCTTGTTATGTGTCAGACAGCATTCTAGGCCCTTTTAAGAAATTACCTGGCTTAATCTACAAATAACTCTCTGACAGTGTGCTATTATTTCTTCTATTTCACAGATGAAAAACTAAGGTACAGAGAGGCTAAGTAGTTTGACCAAGGTTACACAGCTTACAAAGTAGAAGAGTTGGGATTTGAACCCATGTTTTTAAAATTTTCATTATGCTAGAAGATTGGAAAACTAAAGCAAATAAAAAGATTTTCAAGAGGCTTAGATTTATTGGTTGGAACTCAGAATAGTCATATAATCTAAGAATGTAGATTTGGGAGTCACTATCTTATAGCTGAAATTTGAAATCTTGGAAGTTTATGAGATCACCTACAGACCACCGTAAGCTGCACATATTATGGTGATGGATGAACATCTTCATGATTACAGGACTCCTTAAATCTCCTCTAGCTGGAAGAGCACTAGTTAAGTACTTTTTCCACAGTGTGAAGCACTGCCAACCACTCCTTTCTCTCAGAGAAGTTGTCACTGTCACCACTGATATATTAATCTCATATACCTGAATATTTGTTTACATGTAAAAATGTGTTATAATTGAGAACCTTATCAATGCATTTATTTTGTCACCTCCCAGCCTTTTGGTGGATGGAAAAATTATAATATTTAGTGCTTTGAGGCTGTGATTTTCTCAGTGTTTCAATAAGAGTGAAATAAAGAACCGTGTCAATTAATTACATAATTAAGAGAAAAAATATCATTTGTGGAGAAAGAGTAATTATTTTTAATATTGAATTATCTTCCAGGTTGTCTCAATTCTCCAGTCTGTGACTACACCTGTAGAAGCAATATAATTATTATGAAAATTTAACCACTTGCTGAAATGTGCATGCTACAGTGGAAATGGAATCCATACACAAAAGTCAGAGTTTTTTTTTTCTCTCAGAAGGGAGAAATTCAAGAATATGTTGAAAATAACAAAAATATTGTTAGAGGATGTTTCTGAAGTTTAAAGGTAAGCATTTGCTCTTCTTTCGATCCTTCATGAGTATGCCTAAACAACGTCAAAATACAATACTTAATTAAGAACTCATGCATCCAGCGAAATAGTTATTTAGTTTGTGAGAAATTGAATCTGGTAAAGCAACTGAATCCCATTCTGTTTTCTTTCTTTTGTGGAATCACTTGAATTGTTTTCAGTGTATAGAAATATTCTAAATGAAAGTGAGAATCTCAAATTTTTTTTTTTTTTATGTATATATGGCTTTTTTAAATCAAACTTTCATTCAACCTTTTAAAAAAAATTTTTCTTTCAGATTTAATGTGTTTTATTGATTAAAATATTACATTTGTGCCAATTTCCCTTCCCTCTGCTCCCCTCCACCCGGTGGCCCCCCTCCCTCCAGTTGTCCCCCCCTTTTAGATTATGTCCATTAGTTGTGCATACAGTTCCTCCCAACCTCTCTCCGTCTATTCCATTCCCTCCTACCATGATCCCCAATTCCTATATCATCTCCCTCCCTCTCCCCACTCCCCCTCCCTGTTGACCTCCCCCCAATATGCTTCCCGTACCCACAGTTCCTTTTCCACTCTCGTTGCCTGTTTAGTTTGCCTTTGTTTCATCTCCCTAGCTTCTGTTTTTTAAACCAGTCCCTTTAACATCTCATATAACAGTGGTTTGGATCTAATGAACTCTTTCAGTTTTATTTTGTCCTGGAAACACTTTCTCTGTCCTTCTATTCTGAATGACAATTTCGCTGGATAGAGTATTCGTGGTTGTAGGTTTTGGATTTTCATTACTTTGAATATTTCTTGCCAGTCCCTTCTTGCCTGTAGGGTCTCTCTTGAGAAGTCAGCTGATAGTCTAATTGGGACCCCTTTGTACATAATTCTTTTCTTCTCTCTTGCTGCTTTTAAGATTCTCTCTTTATCTTTAATTTTTGACATTTTGATTATAATGTGTCTTGGAGTGGTTCTCCCTGGGTCTAGTCTCTTGGGAACTCTCCTTGCTTCCTGGACCTGCAAGTCTATTCCCTTCCCCAAGTCTGGGAAGTTCTCCTTTATTATATTTTCACTCAATTTTTCAAGTTCTAGTTCATCTTCCTCGCTCTCTGGCAAACCAATGATTCTTATGTTGGGCCTTTTATAGCTGTCCCAGAGGTTTCTGATCCTCTCATTGTTGCTTCCCATTTCCTCTCTCTGCATTGGTTGACTGCTTGTTCCTTCTCCATATTCCGGTTTGTTGAAATGAACTCTGGATTTTTTTTCCTCACCATCTGTCTCGTATGTGGTTTTGTTCCTTTCGTTATGAATGTTTTTCGCTTCTTTCTTATCTTTTTCCTGCTCTTTTGTGAATTCTGTAAGCCACCTGATAACAATGGCCCAGAACTGAGCCTCTGACAGGTTTCTTATCTGTTCATCTGTCAGATTCTCTATCTGTTGCCTGGTGAGCTGTGTCACCGGGATTTCTATAGTTGTCTGCCTCATTTTGACAGATGCGTTTTGTTTTCTTGGGCCGGCTGTAAGGGGCAGTGCCTGTGTACGCGTCACAATTCAGCGACTGGCGCCTGTCCGCGACCTATTTCGCAGCCCTGTGGTGCTTTCTTTGGGGGCGGGGGTCCAAGATGGATTCACACAGTTATTCAGCTAGGAGACCGGGATCCGTCCTCCCGCCCCCCTGGGCCTCACTGTTCAAGGCGATGCGGCGGCCGCTCTCCCCAGCGCCGGGGTCGCGCACCGCCAGGGGCTTGACCGCAGCCGGGATTCCTCGCCGCCCCGCCGCTCCAGGTGCGACCGCAAACAGGGCTGCCCTCTTTAACTCTTACCTGCCCAAATGGCACCGCTGGTTTATAACTTCATATGTTGGGCTTCCGTGTAGTTTTATTTTCTGGAATTTCTAGTTATCCTTTGTTTTGAAGTAGTTGTATTCCTCTCTAGTTGTAGAGGGAGACCTAGCGTGTCCGTCTAAGCCTCCATCTTGGCCGGAAGTCCACTTTCTCACCACCATTTCAGCCACACTCGAGAATCTCAAAATTTGATGTAGGTTCCCATGATATACTAAAATGACCCCCATGGGCCTTTGTCTTACTGGTTTTAGCTTGTGTAATATTTATAGCCACTGGGCAGGATAGATATTAGTCTCACTGTCAAGAAAAGACACCAGGTTTCTGAATGGTGAGATGACTTTCTCAAGGCCATGGCACCCTCAGGGGCAAAGACAGGGTTTTAAGCAAAGTCTTCCATTAAAAATACAACTTTCTTTACTATAGTGGATAGTTATGGATTTTGGGTCATTCACAAGTTTGATGATATTTTTGTGACCAGAAATGTGCAAAATTTAACTCTTGTTTATATCAATTATCATATGATAAAATTGGTTTCCTTAAACATCATTTCACTTAAAATTGCAGTTTTTAAGAACCAGTTGAGAGTGTTAAATGAGGACTTACTATAATCAGATTGTGGTGGGAAATCTGTAACAGAAAAGGAAAGACCATTTTTGGGGGTCTGTCATTTGATCAGAAAACTAAGCAACCCTCTTCTGAAGCAGGCTACTGCTATTTAAAGAGAAAATATAGATTCCTAGGATGGTAACACACTTCAAGTGACACCCCATATCTGTGACAGAGCAAGAACCAGCCTTCAGGATTTCTGAAGTCATTGATGGCTTTGTGTTCAGAGGACCTAGTTTTTTTTATGTCTATTTGGCTATCATCTGCAACAGGTGTCCACAGGTTTAAGCCTGTGTTAATATGTCTTCATGATTTTTTTCTTCCTTCCATTGAAAGAGTATTAAGGACATTGAACTTATGTTAAATTCAAGTGCTTTGATTTAGCAAGCCACAACAGTTAAAAACAAAGGTATCAGAAAGTTTTTGAATGGTATCTATGTTTCCAGAAAAGGATCCAAACTGTCCAGCAACTGAAACAGCAAGATGTCATATGATTTCTCAGACTTATTTGTGATATTTTAAAAATACAATAAAAACTGTGTATTGAAAAATAAAGAGTATTAAAGGACAAACATGTGTATCTCAGTTAATCAAATTCAGCCTTAAATCAAGCTAAGTTTATGTTTAGAATTGGTTGCATGAAATCGCACAATGAGAGTAGCACAAGTGATAATACACAGAGAATCCTTACTGTTATTGACTTCATGGTTAAGTTTGTATAAATCAACTTATGGGATATTATGATTATTATTGTATACCATTCTTTCACACTCTGCCATGTGTTGAAAAATCATGGCATGAGAAACATAAACGTGTCTGGCAACTGTATCTATGTTATTGTTGAAGACATTTTTTCTGATTGAGAAAAACAGATTGTTGTACAAATTCAATTACGTGTTTGAAAATTGTTATATTTTCTGCTTAACAAAGTCCTCAGTGCCTGAACTGTGATCCCTTTTTATTCTTAGTTTTGAATTCTTTTCATCTTGCATTCTTGTGTCTAGGATAGCTTAGTTGGCTATTATCTCAAAAATTTGTGCACATACAGTCGCAATTGTACAGAGACAGACATTTGTTAATGTCTATTCTTTGGTGGGAAAATGTATAATGAACCAGCAATTTGAAAAATTTTTAAGCCTATTTT
This sequence comes from Furipterus horrens, assembly GCF_987537825.1. Lineage (NCBI taxonomy): Eukaryota > Metazoa > Chordata > Mammalia > Chiroptera > Furipteridae > Furipterus > Furipterus horrens. The sequence continues at coordinate 65,586,665 of NW_028327182.1, forward strand.
TCCTGGTTTTGTGATAGTAACTTTTATGTATAGCAGATTGGAATAGATGATGTGGATTTTAGTGTAGACAGTGTCTAGGAAATAAAGGTGAACAGAAGCCAAGTCTCCTCTAAGACTCTGTAAACCAAAGTAAATTTTAAACTGTAATAACAAATAAAAAAATTTATTTGAGCAAAAGGAGTTGCAGCTGGGGAGACAGAGATTTCACAGAGACAAAGGAAAGGTGCCTTTTATAGTGAAAGTTCCCAATTTTATGCAAATGAGATTTCTAAATTGTGCAGTTCTGATTGGTTGGTGTAGATAAAAGGGAGGATACAATTTGTGTAGTTCTGATGGAACAGGGCAGGCCTCAGTCCACTGGTAGGAAAATAAATCCAGGCTCTTCCTGCAATGGTTGGGTCTATGTGGGTGAAACAAGTAGGGTGTAGTGAGGGAAGCCGAGAGCTCAGTCTGAGCAGATGAGGAACCGCTTCAGCAAATGGTCACTAGACTCCTATTATTCATAAAATTTGGGCCTATGGTTAGTCATGAAAAGTCCATCTCAGGTTCACATCAAGCGAATATTTCTTCTTCGGCTCCACAACTTTCATGTCCTGACTTGTCTGAAGTGCCAGGAACTCTAGGTTTTCATAATATAAAATATTTTGTAGTAGAAACAGATCCAAAGGTTTACTAAACCCAGGCCACTGAATCCACATTTGCTTCAATGTGTGCAGACAGGTCATTTCATATATTCACTGTTGTTTTTCCTGTTAAAGCTGTATTATAAAATATGCCAGAAAAAAATTTCATTGTTATGTTGGCACTCAAATCAAAACTATTTAGGCTTTGCCTTATCTTGAGTCTGTTGAGGGTATTTTAAGATTATACAAATAATCCTAATGTTTCCAAGAATAAGTGCTATAAACTGCTCAGCAAACCCAGCTATTTTTGTTCTCATCCATCTACACTTTTTCTATTTCCAAAACTTTGCTTTTCACCCCCTTTCTTATTAAACATGGCTAGCTTTACTCTTTAGTAGGTACACATGGATAAAATGCTATGCCTTCTATTTTTAAATGTTTATTACTTTTTAATGAAGAAAATAGTATGATTGTTGCTAGCATATACTAATTTTCGCCATATTGAATTTTAAGCTAAAACCTTAGCCAAAATTCTGAAGACCATTAGCAAACACAAATAAATGGTGGCTTATGTGTATTTGTATTCAATTCAGTCCTAGTTGTCTGTTTACAAAATATACTTTGTTCCTCAAGACACTTCCTGGAACCTTTGCACTGGTATTGGGTTTCTTAGCTAGCACATACAATGCCCTGGAATTTAAAAAGTTGTGGATTATCTAGTCAGCCAAACAAAAGGATAGGAGTTAAAACAAGTAGAAAGAAAAAGGATCCTTTTCAATAAGGGTCCTTTCGTGGTCTGTGCCTGGAACTTCCCTGAAGGATTACTAGATAGACCTCAATGTTTGGAGAGGCCAAAGGTCAGATTCTTATTTTGAAGACACTACAATAAAAGTTGGTTATTGAAGTCATGTCCTTCCCTCTAGCTTCAAAACTAACTTCTTTTTTTCGACTGGTATGAAGTAAAGTGGGCTCTTCTCACAGGACAGGGTTCGGCTAGGATCTTACCAGATAACTTCAATGGCTTCTCTCAGCTTTCCTTACCAGGTGGAAATCAACTGATAAGGCTTAAATCTGATAATTCAAGGCAGCATTATTATTTAATGATAGGAAGATTAGCAACAGAAAAATTAAGGACACAAAATGCATAACAGTGTTTGTCTCTGGCAAGTAGAACCACTGGGAGGAGAATAGATCAGAGTAGATCAGTAAATTATATCTATCTATCTATCTATATATATCTATATATATATATGTGTGTGTGTGTGTGTGTATTAATAAGCCTTAAGTACCTGTTTTCTGTTTATTTTTATTATTAAAGACATTATATATGTTGTTTTCATTTAAAAAGCTCATTTTAAGTTAAGCAATTTGGTTTAGTTTCTAAAATTTTTTCATATGACTCATTTTATTTTAAAATGTAATATAATTTTTACCCATAATTGAAATGTCCAGATCAAAATATCTTCCCCATTAATAAATGTTTAGTATCTGAGCCCAAGAGGGGGATAAAAAGGTCAAAAGTACATTGTTTTAATAGCAAAACAATAGTTGAATGAGGGAGAAAAGGAAGCCTGTGATAAGAAACAAAGAAAAACACTGAGCTTTCCAATTTTGATTTTTTGAAAATGTACTACTATAGAAAGAATTCATAACACAGCTTAATAGAGTTATTAGAATATTTTCCCCCTACTTTTATTATCCCATTTGAGCACTGTAATATTCTTTGACTGCACCTATATTATATCATAAACCTGGTTAAGAATACACACTTGCAAGACAAATAAACTTAGGTTTAAACACTGACTCTTCCCACTTGACTCTGTAAGTTCACACCCTCCTTGCATAAAATGCATCACACAATAGCACCTACATTACAGTATTGTCACAAGAATTAAACGGGTGATTTATTTAAAGGGCTTAGCACATAATATGCATGGAATACCTATTTTATTATAGGAAAGAAAAAGCAAATAATTCAGTAATGATGTTGCACAGGCATAGAACAAGTAAAGAAATACAAATGTTATTATCTTAATGTAAGTCAGATACATTTTTATATATTTCCCAGTGTCAAGGAGGATAACATTTTATCACTGCTGAATGAATGCAGTACTCACAAATTCCATGTCTATATCAATACTTGAAACTTACAAAAGCAAAATTATTCAGTAATGGATGTTAGTTTCTATACAAGTAACATCATCAAAGAGTTTTCTCCTGCCTTCCAGTTTTATAGGGATGATTTTATTTTCTCACAAAATTGGGCATATTTGGTAGTTGTCCAAGTAAGTGCCTAGTAAATCATTTAGAAATTTTGTCCCTAAGGACAAGAAATTCAAAAATTAGGACTCAAAGGAAGGTCATTTTCTCTCCAACTTACTTTTTTTATTCCAGTTTTATAGGAAATAGCTCCTTGTTCCCTCTGGCCAGAGAGCTAGAAGGAGAAGAAAAACCATTTCTCTTGGATCCTCTGTTGAACTAGTTTAAGCCTTAACTTTCCTCTTTTCAACCTCAGGCAAAGCTACATGCACTTTCAAATGTGTTCTCTAACGATGCAGGATGAGGTAGGTATACAGCTGCAGTGACTGTGTCAATGTCATGCACACACACACATGAATACACGCGCTTATAACAAGGAAGTATTTGCACATCGATACTCAATATTGAAATGCAAAGTCTAATTTTGGCAGTTTCTGATTTTGCCTTTAGGCTCTTTTGTAATAGAAGTTTTATATATTTATTTATTAGAAGAAAACCAAAGGAAATAGAAAAATCAGAGCAAAAGACAGTGGGTTAATCATCTGAGGAAAGGGAGTTCATGCACACATTTTAAGATGTCTTCCTTAAGTAAAGAAACATTTATTCCCAGTAAGTCTGTGGTAAAAACTTGATTGTATCTTTACCTGTTTAATTATCTATGGTGTTTTAAGACTCTGAATAGTGGAGATCCAAGATGATGGAGGAGTAAGTAGAAGCTACACTAACCTCCTCCTAGGACCAATATGGAATTACATATTAATTGTGGGGAAATCATCTGGAATAACCAACTGAACACTAGCTGGAGAGAAGCATTATGGACAGACAGAAGAGGCTGCTTCATCACAACGTGATTGGTAGAAAGTGTAGAGATACAAGAAGGCTGGTTGGGCTCCCATGGATGGCAGCTAAGGGGATGGAGAAACATTTCAGCAGCCGGGAGTTCCCCCTGAGAAGGGTGGGGTCTAAACCCTCAACTGAGCTTCCCAGCCTATAGCAACATAGTCTAGAGTAAAACAACATCCAGCTCTGAAAAGCAAAAAGCTGCAAGGGTTTTATGCTGGTCCCAGATGGTTTTAGACACGGAAATATACTTAAGGGGATGACACACAAAAATACATTGGCACCCACTTACCCTGGGCTCCAGAAGAGGAAGGGCAGAGTGGACTAGATACTCTTATGGAGAGTTTTGGTAGTGGCTTTGAGGAGAGAACTGAGGGAGCAGCTGATGGGGTCTCAGTGCTGGCTCATTCTCCATACTGCAGGCAGACCACTCCACTACAAGTGACATCAGCCTGAGGGGAAGCGATAGTCCCAAATGCAGGAATTAATCTGCCCTGCTGGGCAATGCTTAAACCTGACAGCTGATCACAGATTGAATAGATCAATAATTGAAGGAGACAGAAAAAGGCAGTGGATACCTGGTAATATCGAACAAGATGCTTAGGCCCAGACTGGACACTATCTGATGTCACCAGGGGTGGATTCAGGAAGAAAAGAAAGTTAATCTCTATAACAGTATACAAGGCATAGTAGGAGGAGTGACTCTCAGTTAGCTAGCCAGAGGGAAGGACCCACCAAAGAACAACACAACAACCACCAAAACCCAAGTAAACCAAACATCCCATATAAATAACATAAAGGAGCATCAAGTTCAGGAGATCAAGAAAACTGCAACACTGAGTCCCACAGGTCTCCTACCACAAAAGGTCACACAACAAAGACTATACGACAAGAAATTTGACAACCTGGGTGAAATGGACACATTTTTGGAAACATATAATCTTCCAAAACTCAATCAAGATTAAGCAGAAAGCCTGAATAGACTGATAACAACTAATGAAATTGAAGCAGTAATAAAAATAAAAATAAAAAAACAACCCAGCACACAAAAGCCCCAGACCAGATGGCTTCACAGGCAAATTTTACCAAACATTTAAGGAAGAACTAATTTCTGTCCTTCTCAAACTATTCCAAAAAATCCAAAAAGAGAGAAGACTCCCAAACTCTTTTTATGAGGCCATTATTATCCTGATTCCAAAACCAGTCAAGACACAACAAAGAAAGAAAACTACAGGCCAATATTGCTAATGAACATTTATGTTAAAATGCTCAACAAAATATTGGCAAACCAAATCCAGCACACATTAAAAAGATGATACACCATGATCAAGAAGGAATCATCCCAGGGATGCAAGGATGGTTTAATATTTGCAAATGAACAAAGATAATATACCACATAAACAAAATGAAAGATAAAAATCACATGATCATATAAATAGATGCTGAAAAAGCATTGTATAAGGTTCAATATCCATTTACTCTGAAAACACTCAGTAAAGTGGGAATAGAGGGAACATACCTCAACATAATAAAGGCCATATATGAGAAACCTTAAGCCAACATCATACTCAATGGGCAAAAATGGAAAGCTTTCTCCATAAGAACAGTAACAGGGCAAGGGTGTCCACCCTCTTCACTTCTATTCAACATAGTTTTGGAAGTTCTAGCCACAGCATCAGACCAGAAAAAGGAAATAAAAGGCATTAAATTGGAAAAGAGGAAGTAAAACTGTCATTATTTGTAGATGACATGATAGCGTACATAGAAAACCCTATAGACTCCACTAAAAAACTACTCAAACTAATAAGTGAATTCAGCAAAATAGCAGGGTATAAAGTCAATATTCAGAAATTGAAGGCATTTCTGTACACCAACAATAAAATCTCAGAGATAGAAACTAAAAGAAAAATTCCATTTACCATAGCAACAAGAAAAATAAAGTACCTAGGAATAAACTTAACCAAGAAGATAAAAGACCTGTACTCAGAAAACTACATAAAAATGAAGAAAGAAATCAAGGAAGATACAAATAAATGAAAGCATATACCATGTTCATGGGTGGGAAGAATCAACATCATTAAAATGTCCTTACTACCCAAAGCATTTTATAGATTCAATGCAATCCCTATTAAAATGCCAATGACATATTTCACAGACCTAGAACAAATACTTCAAAAATTTATATTGAACCAGAGAAGACCCCAAATAGCCACAACAATCTTGAGGAAGAAGAACACAGTAGTAGGAATCACAATACCTGATATCAGACCATGGTAATCAAACAGTCTGGTACTGACATAAGAACAGACATATAGATCAATGGAACAGAATAGAGAGCCCAGAAATAAACCCAGGTCTATATGGTCAACTAATATTTAACAAAGGGGGAAGGAACATCAAATGGAGTGAAAGGAGCCTCTTCAACAAATGGTGCTGGGAGAACTGGAGAAAGACATGCAAAAAAAAAAAAAAAAAAAAAAAATGAAACTAGACCACCAACTTACCCCATACACCAAAATAAACTCAGGATGGATCAAAGACTTTAATGTAAGCTGTGACACCATAAATGTCCTAGAGGAAAACATAAGAAGTAAAATTTCAGATATCCCATGCTGCAATATTGTCACTGATATATCTCCTAAGGCAAGGGAAATAAAGGAAGGAATTAAAAAATGGGACTACATCAAACTAAAAAGTTCCTGTTCAACAAAAGAAAACATCAGCAAGATGAAAAGGGAACCAAGTGTATGGGAAAACATATTTGCCAATGATACTTCAAACAAGGGTTTAATCTCCAAAATATATAAAGAACTTATACTACTCAACACCAAGAAAGGCAATCCAATTCAAAAAATGGGCAAATGACCTGAACGAACACTTTTCAAGGAGGACATACAGAGGGCCCATTGGCATATGAAATAATGCTCACATCACTAGCCATCAGAGAGATGCAAATTAAAACCACAATGAGATGCCACCTCACACCAGTCAGAATGGCTATCATTAACAAATCAACAAACAAGTGCTGGTGAAGATGTGCAGAAAAGGGAACACTAGTGCATTGTTGGTGGCAATGCAGACTGGTGTAGCCACCATGGACAACAGTATGGAATTTCCTCAAAACACTAAAAATGGAACTGCCTTTTGAGTCAGAGGTTCCATTGCTAGGATTATACCTGAAGAATCCTGAGACATCATTTCAGAAGAACCTATGCACCCTTAGCATCACAGCAGCACTATTTACAATAACCATGTGCTAGCAAGAGCCTAAGTGCCCATCACTGGATGACTGGATCAAAAAAACAGTCGTACATTTACACAATGGAATACTACACAGCAGAAAGAGAGAAGGAACTGCTACCTTTTGTGACAACATGAATGGAACTTGGGATTATTATGTTAAGTGAAATAAGCCAGGTGGTGAAAGACAAATACCATATGATCTCACCTAATGCAGAAACCTAATGAACAAAACAAACAAACAAGCAAAATAGAACCAGAAGTGTATAAAGAAGAAACACACTGATAGTGACCAGAAGGGAGGGGGCAGGGGGAAAAGAGAGGAAAGAAGGGGAAGGGTCTAATCAATGAACTAGTACAAATGATCCATGGACATGGACAATAGGTTGGGTATTTACTGTGGGAGAGGGGGGAGGTGGGCGGGGCAGGGAAGAACAATGGGGGGAAAATGGGACAACTGTAATAGAAAAACAATAAAATTTTAGATATGTTGATTTAAAAAAATGAATGAGTAGCAATAATGGAGAAGCCAGTTCTCACACTGCAAACAGAGAATAATATTGCTATTATTTCCCCAAACCTGATTTCCTATCAGGATGTGTTCAAAAGGATACCTGTAGCATGTGTTTTCTGGGCCCTATTTCTACTGCATCTCCTGTCAACATCCTTTGCATGGTCCCCCACTCCCCTAGACTGTCCAGCTATCCTTAGCTACCACTACACCAAAACTCATGCCTGAATCATTGTCATTATTCAAATTCTATTTGGGGGGAAAAGTAGAATTTATACAATAAGCTTTAATTCCACTCTTAACAGGGCCTGCTACACCATTTGTGGAGGTCCAATGCAAAATGAAAATCTGGGGTCCCCATGGAAGTGGAGAAGTCAGTCTCCTGTCTTTCAGGACTTCTGAGGGTCCCAGACAATGACCTAATACTCATCGGTTGTCTTTGTCCCAACTGCTTTTCTAGGATTCTCCACAATCTTCCTCTGCCATCCACAGCCACTTCTCCACATTTTTTCTATACCTTTCAGAACAGTCTGTCCCACTAAAGTGTGCAAAGAGCACAGACCCTGTTCTTTTCTCCAAAGCTAACATAGGCTATCATGTATAATACACTTAACTGAAAATCTTGAGATAACAGCAGGCATTTATAACCTAAACCAGCTAACTCCTCTTAGGTCCAGTATCACTGTCCTAAACATATGTAGGTCATATGCATGTGCAGGGACTCTCATATATGTCAATTTTTTTCTTGGTCATAGATTATTAATCTATTTCTGAGAACACATTTTCTGAGGATAGTCCTGTATTTCTAAATCTCTTAAGATTCCACTTAACTTATCAAGTGTTAGACTTGAAAATTTAATCACATGGTGCTACGTCATGTAAACATTTCCCTTCCATCCAGCACAGCATGATTTGATGACATTAGGCTTTGCTGTAAAATGGAAATCATGGACAGAGGAAGGCAGGATGCCTGCCCCTTGTGGGTCCAGAAGTTTGTGGGAAAAAGAAGAATCAAAGAGGGAAGTGAAGTGATCAGAACTAAGCCTCAAAACTTCCCTTTTTCAAAATGTGAGCTCAGAGAGAGAGACCTGGGTTAACTGGGTCAGAGAGAACTTAATAGATTAGGGTCTTCTGCTCCCTTCCTGTTTGGGACTCAGAAATTCATTACACATTCATTTCCTTGGCACTAATGTGGAGGGCATTACATCAAAGTTAACTAACATTGCATTAAACTCCTAGGGCTGCTGCAACAAAGCACTACACACTGGGTAGCCTAAAACAATAGAAATTTCTTGTCTCACAGCTCAGGAGTCTAAAAGTCTTAAATAAAGGTACTTGCAGAGCCATGCTCCCT